>NW_027096024.1:0-300000 GCF_040115645.1 Euwallacea fornicatus | reverse complement strand
ATTTTGAAAAGTCAAAAAAGTTGCGTGTTTGAGCACATAAAGTACTATTTTTCTTGGAAGTTCAACAAGATGCAAGTCTGATGTGTTGTGTCATGTTAAAGATCTCGTCGAGCTGATTAATTTGACACTCTGTTTAACAAATTTAGTCCTCATTTGCCGAAGTTATCGAGTTTCAAATTTTGAAAAGTCAAAAAAGTTGCGTGTTTGAGCACATAAAGTACTATTTTTCTTGGAAGTTCAACAAGATGCAATTCTGACGTGTTGTGACATCTTCAAAATCTCGTCGAGCTGATTAATTTGACTCTTTGTTTAACAAATTTGGTCCTCATTTGCCGAAGTTATCGAGTTTCAAATTTTGAAAAGTCAAAAAAGTTGCGTGTTTGAGCACATAAAGTACTATTTTTCTTGGAAGTTCAACAAGATGCAATTCTGATGTGTTGTGTCATGTTAAAGATCTCGTCGAGCTGATTAATTTGACACTCTGTTTAACAAATTTGGTCCTCATTTGCCGAAGTTATCGAGTTTCAAAATTTGAAAAGTCACACAAGTTTTGTGTTTGAGCACATAAAGTACTATTTTTCTTGGAAGTTCAACAAGATGCAATTCTGATGTGTTGTGTCATGTTAAAGATCTCGTCGAGCTGATTAATTTGACACTTTGTTTAACAAATTTGGTCCTCATTTGCCGATGTTATCGAGCTTCAAAATTTGAAAAGTCACACAAGTTGTGTATTTGAGCACATAAAGTACTATTTTTCTTGGAAGTTCAACAAGATGCAATTCTGATGTGTTGTGACATCTTCAAAATCTCGTCGAGCTGATTAATTTGACACTTTGTTTAAGAAATTTGGTGCTCATTTGCCGAAGTTATCGAGCTTCAAAGTTTGAAAAGTCACACAAGTTGTGTGTGTGAGCACATAAAGTACTATTTTTCTTGGAAGTTCAACAAGATGCAATTCTGATGTGTTGTGACATCTTCAAAATCTCGTTGAGCTGATTAATTTGACACTTTGTTTAACAAATTTGGTCCTCATTTGCCGATGTTATCGAGTTTCAAAATTTGAAAAGTCACACAAGTTTTGTGTTTGAGCACATAAAGCACTATTTTTCTTGGAAGTTCAACAAGATGCAATTCTGATGTGTTGTGTCATGTTAAAGATCTCGTCGAGCTGATTAATTTGACTCTTTGTTTAACAAATTTGGTCCTCATTTGCCGAAGTTATCGAGTTTCAAATTTTGAAAAGTCAAAAAAGTTGCGTGTTTGAGCACATAAAGTACTATTTTTCTTGGAAGTTCAACAAGATGCAATTCTGACGTGTTGTGACATCTTCAAAATCTCGTCGAGCTGATTAATTTGACACTTTGTTTAACAAATTTGGTCCTCATTTGCCGAAGTTATCGAGTTTCAAATTTTGAAAAGTCAAAAAAGTTGCGTGTTTGAGCACATAAAGTACTATTTTTCTTGGAAGTTCAACAAGATGCAATTCTGACGTGTTGTGACATCTTCAAAATCTCGTCGAGCTGATTAATTTGACACTTTGTTTAACAAATTTGGTCCTCATTTGCCGAAGTTATCGAGTTTCAAATTTTGAAAAGTCAAAAAAGTTGCGTGTTTGAGCACATAAAGTACTATTTTTCTTGGAAGTTCAACAAGATGCAATTCTGATGTGTTGAGACATCTTCAAAATCTCGTCGAGCTGATTAATTTGACACTTTGTTTAAGGAATTTGGTGCTCATATGCCGAAGTTATCGAGCTTCAAAGTTTGAAAAGTCACACAAGTTGTGTGTGTGAGCACATAAAGTACTATTTTTCTTGGAAGTTCAACAAGATGCAATTCTGATGTGTTGAGACATCTTCAAAATCTCGTCGAGCTGATTAATTTGACACTTTGTTTAAGGAATTTGGTGCTCATATGCCGAAGTTATCGAGCTTCAAAGTTTGAAAAGTCACACAAGTTGTGTGTTTGAGCACATAAAGTACTATTTTTCTTGGAAGTTCAACAAGATGCAATTCTGATGTGTTGTGACATCTTCAAAATCTCGTCGAGCTGATTAATTTGACACTTTGTTTAACAAATTTGGTGCTCATTTGCCGAAGTTATCGAGTTTCAAATTTTGAAAAGTCAAAAAAGTTGCGTGTTTGAGCACATAAAGTACTATTTTTCTTGGAAGTTCAACAAGATGCAATTCTGATGTGTTGTGACATCTTCAAAATCTCGTCGAGCTGATTAATTTGACACTTTGTTTAAGGAATTTGGTGCTCATATGCCGAAGTTATCGAGCTTCAAAGTTTGAAAAGTCACACAAGTTGTGTGTGTGAGCACATAAAGTACTATTTTTCTTGGAAGTTCAACAAGATGCAATTCTGATGTGTTGTGACATCTTCAAAATCTCGTTGAGCTGATTAATTTGACACTTTGTTTAACAAATTTGGTCCTCATTTGGCGATGTTATCGAACTTCAAAATTTGAAAAGTCACACAAGTTTTGTGTTTGAGCACACAAAGTACTATTTTTCTTGGAAGTTCAACAAGATGCAATTCTGATGTGTTGTGACATCTTCAAAATCTCGTCGAGCTGATTAATTTGACACTTTGTTTAAGGAATTTGGTGCTCATATGCCGAAGTTATCGAGCTTCAAAGTTTGAAAAGTCACACAAGTTGTGTGTTTGAGCACATAAAGTACTATTTTTCTTGGAAGTTCAACAAGATGCAATTCTGATGTGTTGTGACATCTTCAAAATCTCGTTGAGGTGACTAATTTGACACTTTGTTTAACAAATTTGGTCCTCATTTGCCGAAGTTATCGAGTTTCAAAATTTGAAAAGTCACACAAGTTTTGTGTTTGAGCACATAAAGTACTATTTTTCTTGGAAGTTCAACAAGATGCAATTCTGATGTGTTGTGTCATGTTAAAGATCTCGTCGAGCTGATTAATTTGACACTCTGTTTAACAAATTTGGTCCTCATTTGCCGAAGTTATCGAGTTTCAAATTTTGAAAAGTCAAAAAAGTTGCGTGTTTGAGCACATAAAGTACTATTTTTCTTGGAAGTTCAACAAGATGCAATTCTGATGTGTTGTGTCATGTTAAAGATCTCGTCGAGCTGATTAATTTGACACTTTGTTTAACAAATTTGGTCATCATTTGCCGATGTTATCGAGCTTCAAAGTTTGAAAACTCACACAAGTTTTGTGTTTGAGCACATAAAGTACTATTTTCCTTGGAAGTTCAACAAGATGCAATTCTGATGTGTTGTGACATCTTCAAAATCTCGTCGAGCTGATTAATTTGACACTTTGTTTAAGGAATTTGGTGCTCATATGCCGAAGTTATCGAGCTTCAAAGTTTGAAAAGTCACACAAGTTGTGTGTTTGAGCACATAAAGTACTATTTTTCTTGGAAGTTCAACAAGATGCAATTCTGATGTGTTGTGTCATGTTAAAGATCTCGTCGAGCTGATTAATTTGACACTTTGTTTAACAAATTTGGTCCTCATTTGCCGATGTTATCGAGCTTCAAAATTTGAAAAGTCACACAAGTTGTGTATTTGAGCACATAAAGTACTATTTTTCTTGGAAGTTCAACAAGATGCAATTCTGATGTGTTGTGACATCTTCAAAATCTCGTCGAGCTGATTAATTTGACACTTTGTTTAAGAAATTTGGTGCTCATTTGCCGAAGTTATCGAGTTTCAAAATTTGAAAAGTCACACAAGTTTTGTGTTTGAGCACATAAAGTACTATTTTTCTTGGAAGTTCAACAAGATGCAATTCTGATGTGTTGTGTCATGTTAAAGATCTCGTCGAGCTGATTAATTTGACACTCTGTTTAACAAATTTGGTCCTCATTTGCCGAAGTTATCGAGTTTCAAATTTTGAAAAGTCAAAAAAGTTGCGTGTTTGAGCACATAAAGTACTATTTTTCTTGGAAGTTCAAAAAGATGCAATTCTGATGTGTTGTGTCATGTTAAAGATCTCGTCGAGCTGATTAATTTGACACTTTGTTTAACAAATTTGGTCCTCATTTGCCGAAGTTATCGAGTTTCAAATTTTGAAAAGTCAAAAAAGTTGCGTGTTTGAGCACATAAAGTACTATTTTTCTTGGAAGTTCAACAAGATGCAATTCTGATGTGTTGTGACATCTTCAAAATCTCGTCGAGCTGATTAATTTGACACTTTGTTTAACAAATTTGGTCCTCATTTGCCGAAGTTATCGAGTTTCAAAATTTGAAAAGTCACACAAGTTTTGTGTTTGAGCACATAAAGTACTATTTTTCTTGGAAGTTCAACAAGATGCAATTCTGATGTGTTGTGACATCTTCAAAATCTCGTTGAGCTGATTAATTTGACACTTTGTTTAACAAATATGGTCCTCATTTGCCGATGTTATCGAGTTTCAAAATTTGAAAAGTCACACAAGTTGTGTATTTGAGCACATAAAGTACTATTTTTCTTGGAAGTTCAACAAGATGCAATTCTGATGTGTTGTGACATCTTCAAAATCTCGTCGAGCTGATTAATTTGACTCTTTGTTTAACAAATTTGGTCCTCATTTGCCGATGTTATCGAGCTTCAAAATTTGAAAAGTCACACAAGTTGTGTATTTGAGCACATAAAGTACTATTTTTCTTGGAAGTTCAACAAGATGCAATTCTGATGTGTTGTGACATCTTCAAAATCTCGTCGAGCTGATTAATTTGACACTTTGTTTAACAAATTTGGTCCTCATTTGCCGATGTTATCGAGCTTCAAAATTTGAAAAGTCACACAAGTTGTGTATTTGAGCACATAAAGTACTATTTTTCTTGGAAGTTCAACAAGATGCAATTCTGATGTGTTGTGACATCTTCAAAATCTCGTTGAGCTGATTAATTTGACACTTTGTTTAACAAATATGGTCCTCATTTGCCGATGTTATCGAGTTTCAAAATTTGAAAAGTCACACAAGTTGTGTATTTGAGCACATAAAGTACTATTTTTCTTGGAAGTTCAACAAGATGCAATTCTGATGTGTTGTGACATCTTCAAAATCTCGTCGAGCTGATTAATTTGACTCTTTGTTTAACAAATTTGGTCCTCATTTGGCGATGTTATCGAACTTCAAAATTTGAAAAGTCACACAAGTTTTGTGTTTGAGCACATAAAGTACTATTTTTCTTGGAAGTTCAACAAGATGCAATTCTGATGTGTTGTGACATCTTCAAAATCTCGTCGAGCTGATTAATTTGACACTTTGTTTAAGGAATTTGGTGCTCATATGCCGAAGTTATCGAGCTTCAAAGTTTGAAAAGTCACACAAGTTGTGTGTTTGAGCACATAAAGTACTATTTTTCTTGGAAGTTCAACAAGATGCAATTCTGATGTGTTGTGACATCTTCAAAATCTCGTTGAGGTGACTAATTTGACACTTTGTTTAACAAATTTGGTCCTCATTTGCCGAAGTTATCGAGTTTCAAAATTTGAAAAGTCACACAAGTTTTGTGTTTGAGCACATAAAGTACTATTTTTCTTGGAAGTTCAACAAGATGCAATTCTGATGTGTTGTGTCATGTTAAAGATCTCGTCGAGCTGATTAATTTGACACTCTGTTTAACAAATTTGGTCCTCATTTGCCGAAGTTATCGAGTTTCAAATTTTGAAAAGTCAAAAAAGTTGCGTGTTTGAGCACATAAAGTACTATTTTTCTTGGAAGTTCAACAAGATGCAATTCTGATGTGTTGTGACATCTTCAAAATCTCGTCGAGCTGATTAATTTTACACTTTGTTTAAGGAATTTGGTGCTCATATGCCGAAGTTATCGAGCTTCAAATTTTGAAAAGTCAAAAAAGTTGCGTGTTTGAGCACATAAAGTACTATTTTTCTTGGAAGTTCAACAAGATGCAATTCTGATGTGTTGTGACATCTTCAAAATCTCGTCGAGCTGATTAATTTGACACTTTGTTTAACAAATTTGGTCCTCATTTGCCGAAGTTATCGAGTTTCAAATTTTGAAAAGTCAAAAAAGTTGCGTGTTTGAGCACATAAAGTACTATTTTTCTTGGAAGTTCAACAAGATGCAATTCTGATGTGTTGAGACATCTTCAAAATCTCGTCGAGCTGATTAATTTGACACTTTGTTTAAGGAATTTGGTGCTCATATGCCGAAGTTATCGAGCTTCAAAGTTTGAAAAGTCACACAAGTTGTGTGTTTGAGCACATAAAGTACTATTTTTCTTGGAAGTTCAACAAGATGCAATTCTGATGTGTTGTGACATCTTCAAAATCTCGTCGAGCTGATTAATTTGACACTTTGTTTAACAAATTTGGTGCTCATTTGCCGAAGTTATCGAGTTTCAAATTTTGAAAAGTCAAAAAAGTTGCGTGTTTGAGCACATAAAGTACTATTTTTCTTGGAAGTTCAACAAGATGCAATTCTGATGTGTTGTGACATCTTCAAAATCTCGTCGAGCTGATTAATTTGACACTTTGTTTAAGGAATTTGGTGCTCATATGCCGAAGTTATCGAGCTTCAAAGTTTGAAAAGTCACACAAGTTGTGTGTGTGAGCACATAAAGTACTATTTTTCTTGGAAGTTCAACAAGATGCAATTCTGATGTGTTGTGACATCTTCAAAATCTCGTTGAGCTGATTAATTTGACACTTTGTTTAACAAATATGGTCCTCATTTGCCGATGTTATCGAGTTTCAAAATTTGAAAAGTCACACAAGTTGTGTATTTGAGCACATAAAGTACTATTTTTCTTGGAAGTTCAACAAGATGCAATTCTGATGTGTTGTGACATCTTCAAAATCTCGTCGAGCTGATTAATTTGACTCTTTGTTTAACAAATTTGGTCCTCATTTGGCGATGTTATCGAACTTCAAAATTTGAAAAGTCACACAAGTTTTGTGTTTGAGCACATAAAGTACTATTTTTCTTGGAAGTTCAACAAGATGCAATTCTGATGTGTTGTGTCATGTTAAAGATCTCGTCGAGCTGATTAATTTGACACTCTGTTTAACAAATTTGGTCCTCATTTGCCGAAGTTATCGAGTTTCAAATTTTGAAAAGTCAAAAAAGTTGCGTGTTTGAGCACATAAAGTACTATTTTTCTTGGAAGTTCAACAAGATGCAATTCTGATGTGTTGTGTCATGTTAAAGATCTCGTCGAGCTGATTAATTTGACACTTTGTTTAACAAATTTGGTCATCATTTGCCGATGTTATCGAGCTTCAAAGTTTGAAAACTCACACAAGTTTTGTGTTTGAGCACATAAAGTACTATTTTTCTTGGAAGTTCAACAAGATGCAATTCTGATGTGTTGTGACATCTTCAAAATCTCGTCGAGCTGATTAATTTGACACTTTGTTTAAGGAATTTGGTGCTCATATGCCGAAGTTATCGAGCTTCAAAGTTTGAAAAGTCACACAAGTTGTGTGTTTGAGCACATAAAGTACTATTTTTCTTGGAAGTTCAACAAGATGCAATTCTGATGTGTTGTGACATCTTCAAAATCTCGTTGAAGTGACTAATTTGACACTTTGTTTAACAAATTTTGTCCTCATTTGCCGAAGTTATCGAGTTTCAAAATTTGAAAAGTCACACAAGTTTTGTGTTTGAGCACATAAAGTACTATTTTTCTTGGAAGTTCAACAAGATGCAATTCTGATGTGTTATGTCATGTTAAAGATCTCGTCGAGCTGATTAATTTGACACTCTGTTTAACAAATTTGGTCCTCATTTGCCGAAGTTATCGAGTTTGAAATTTTGAAAAGTCAAAAAAGTTGCGTGTTTGAGCACATAAAGTACTATTTTTCTTGGAAGTTCAACAAGATGCAATTCTGATGTGTTGTGTCATGTTAAAGATCTCGTCGAGCTGATTAATTTGACACTTTGTTTAACAAATTTGGTCCTCATTTGCCGAAGTTATCGAGTTTCAAATTTTGAAAAGTCAAAAAAGTTGCGTGTTTGAGCACATAAAGTACTATTTTTCTTGGAAGTTCAACAAGATGCAATTCTGATGTGTTGTGACATCTTCAAAATCTCGTCGAGCTGATTAATTTGACACTTTGTTTAACAAATTTGGTCCTCATTTGCCGAAGTTATCGAGTTTCAAAATTTGAAAAGTCACACAAGTTTTGTGTTTGAGCACATAAAGTACTATTTTTCTTGGAAGTTCAACAAGATGCAATTCTGATGTGTTGTGTCATGTTAAAGATCTCGTCGAGCTGATTAATTTGACACTTTGTTTAACAAATTTGGTCCTCATTTGCCGAAGTTATCGAGTTTCAAAATTTGAAAAGTCACACAAGTTTTGTGTTTGAGCACATAAAGTACTATTTTTCTTGGAAGTTCAACAAGATGCAATTCTGATGTGTTGTGACATCTTCAAAATCTCGTCGAGCTGATTAATTTGACACTTTGTTTAAGGAATTTGGTGCTCATATGCCGAAGTTATCGAGCTTCAAAGTTTGAAAAGTCACACAAGTTGTGTGTTTGAGCACATAAAGTACTATTTTTCTTGGAAGTTCAACAAGATGCAATTCTGATGTGTTGTGACATCTTCAAAATCTCGTCGAGCTGATTAATTTGACACTTTGTTTAACAAATTTGGTCCTCATTTGCCGATGTTATCGAGCTTCAAAATTTGAAAAGTCACACAAGTTGTGTATTTGAGCACATAAAGTACTATTTTTCTTGGAAGTTCAACAAGATGCAATTCTGATGTGTTGTGACATCTTCAATATCTCGTCGAGCTGATTAATTTGACACTTTGTTTAACAAATTTGGTCCTCATTTGCCGAAGTTATCGAGTTTCAAATTTTGAAAAGTCAAAAAAGTTGCGTGTTTGAGCACATAAAGTACTATTTTTCTTGGAAGTTCAACAAGATGCAATTCTGATGTGTTGTGACATCTTCAAAATCTCGTCGAGCTGATTAATTTGACACTTTGTTTAACAAATTTGGTCCTCATTTGCCGATGTTATGGAGCTTCAAAATTTGAAAAGTCACACAAGTTGTGTGTGTGAGCACATAAAGTACTATTTTTCTTGGAAGTTCAACAAGATGCAATTCTGATGTGTTGTGACATCTTCAAAATCTCGTCGAGCTGATTAATTTGACACTTTGTTTAACAAATTTGGTCCTCATTTGCCGATGTTATCGAGCTTCAAAGTTTGAAAAGTCACACAAGTTGTGTGTGTGAGCACATAAAGTACTATTTTTCTTGGAAGTTCAACAAGATGCAATTCTGATGTGTTGTGACATCTTCAAAATCTCGTCGAGCTGATTAATTTGACTCTTTGTTTAACAAATTTGGTCCTCATTTGCCGAAGTTATCGAGTTTCAAATTTTGAAAAGTCAAAAAAGTTGCGTGTTTGAGCACATAAAGTACTATTTTTCTTGGAAGTTCAACAAGATGCAATTCTGATGTGTTGTGACATCTTCAAAATCTCGTCGAGCTGATTAATTTGACACTTTGTTTAACAAATTTGGTCCTCATTTGCCGATGTTATGGAGCTTCAAAATTTGAAAAGTCACACAAGTTGTGTGTTTGAGCACATAAAGTACTATTTTTCTTGGAAGTTCAACAAGATGCAATTCTGATGTGTTGTGACATCTTCAATATCTCGTCGAGCTGATTAATGTGACACTGTGTTTAACAAATTTGGTCCTCATTTGCCGATGTTATCGAGCTTCAAAATTTGAAAAGTCACACAAGTTGTGTATTTGAGCACATAAAGTACTATTTTTCTTGGAAGTTCAACAAGATGCAATTCTGATGTGTTGTGTCATGTTAAAGATCTCGTCGAGCTGATTAATGTGACACTTTGTTTAACAAATTTGGTCCTCATTTGCCGATGTAATCGAGCTTCAAAATTTGAAAAGTCACACAAGTTGTGTATTTGAGCACATAAAGTACTATTTTTCTTGGAAGTTCAACAAGATGCAATTCTGATGTGTTGTGACATCTTCAAAATCTCGTCGAGCTGATTAATTTGACACTTTGTTTAAGAAATTTGGTGCTCATTTGCCGAAGTTATCGAGCTTCAAAGTTTGAAAAGTCACACAAGTTGTGTGTGTGAGCACATAAAGTACTATTTTTCTTGGAAGTTCAACAAGATGCAATTCTGATGTGTTGTGACATCTTCAAAATCTCGTCGAGCTGATTAATTTGACTCTTTGTTTAACAAATTTGGTCCTCATTTGCCGAAGTTATCGAGTTTCAAAATTTGAAAAGTCACACAAGTTTTGTGTTTGAGCACATAAAGTACTATTTTTCTTGGAAGTTCAACAAGATGCAATTCTGATGTGTTGTGTCATGTTAAAGATCTCGTCGAGCTGATTAATTTGACACTTTGTTTAACAAATTTGGTCCTCATTTGCCGATGTTATCGAGCTTCAAAATTTGAAAAGTCACACAAGTTTTGTGTTTGAGCACATAAAGTACTATTTTTCTTGGAAGTTCAACAAGATGCAATTCTGATGTGTTGTGTCATGTTAAAGATCTCGTCGAGCTGATTAATTTGACACTTTGTTTAACAAATTTGGTCCTCATTTGCCGAAGTTATCGAGTTTCAAAATTTGAAAAGTCACACAAGTTTTGTGTTTGAGCACATAAAGTACTATTTTTCTTGGAAGTTCAACAAGATGCAATTCTGATGTGTTGTGACATCTTCAAAATCTCGTCGAGCTGATTAATTTGACACTTTGTTTAAGAAATTTGGTGCTCATTTGCCGAAGTTATCGAGCTTCAAAGTTTGAAAAGTCACACAAGTTGTGTGTGTGAGCACATAAAGTACTATTTTTCTTGGAAGTTCAACAAGATGCAATTCTGATGTGTTGTGACATCTTCAAAATCTCGTCGAGCTGATTAATTTGACACTTTGTTTAAGAAATTTGGTGCTCATTTGCCGAAGTTATCGAGCTTCAAAGTTTGAAAAGTCACACAAGTTGTGTGTGTGAGCACATAAAGTACTATTTTTCTTGGAAGTTCAACAAGATGCAATTCTGATGTGTTGTGACATCTTCAAAATCTCGTCGAGCTGATTAATTTGACACTTTGTTTAACAAATTTGGTCCTCATTTGCCGATGTTATCGAGCTTCAAAATTTGAAAAGTCACACAAGTTGTGTATTTGAGCACTTAAAGTACTATTTTTCTTGGAAGTTCAACAAGATGCAATTCTGATGTGTTGTGACATCTTCAAAATCTCGTCGAGCTGATTAATTTGACACTTTGTTTAAGAAATTTGGTGCTCATTTGCCGAAGTTATCGAGCTTCAAAGTTTGAAAAGTCACACAAGTTGTGTGTGTGAGCACATAAAGTACTATTTTTCTTGGAAGTTCAACAAGATGCAATTCTGATGTGTTGTGACATCTTCAAAATCTCGTTGAGCTGATTAATTTGACACTTTGTTTAACAAATATGGTCCTCATTTGCCGATGTTATCGAGTTTCAAAATTTGAAAAGTCACACAAGTTGTGTATTTGAGCACATAAAGTACTATTTTTCTTGGAAGTTCAACAAGATGCAATTCTGATGTGTTGTGACATCTTCAAAATCTCGTCGAGCTGATTAATTTGACACTTTGTTTAAGAAATTTGGTGCTCATTTGCCGATGTTATCGAGCTTCAAAGTTTGAAAAGTCACACAAGTTGTGTGTGTGAGCACATAAAGTACTATTTTTCTTGGAAGTTCAACAAGATGCAATTCTGATGTGTTGTGACATCTTCAAAATCTCGTCGAGCTGATTAATTTGACTCTTTGTTTAACAAATTTGGTCCTCATTTGCCGAAGTTATCGAGTTTCAAATTTTGAAAAGTCACACAAGTTGTGTGTTTGAGCACATAAAGTACTATTTTTCTTGGAAGTTCAACAAGATGCAATTCTGATGTGTTGTGACATCTTCAAAATCTCATTGAGGTGACTAATTTGACACTTTGTTTAACAAATTTTGTCCTCATTTGCCGAAGTTATCGAGTTTCAAAATTTGAAAAGTCACACAAGTTTTGTGTTTGAGCACATAAAGTACTATTTTTCTTGGAAGTTCAACAAGATGCAATTCTGATGTGTTGTGTCATGTTAAAGATCTCGTCGAGCTGATTAATTTGACACTCTGTTTAACAAATTTGGTCCTCATTTGCCGAAGTTATCGAGTTTGAAATTTTGAAAAGTCAAAAAAGTTGCGTGTTTGAGCACATAAAGTACTATTTTTCTTGGAAGTTCAACAAGATGCAATTCTGATGTGTTGTGTCATGTTAAAGATCTCGTCGAGCTGATTAATTTGACACTTTGTTTAACAAATTTGGTCCTCATTTGCCGAAGTTATCGAGTTTCAAATTTTGAAAAGTCAAAAAAGTTGCGTGTTTGAGCACATAAAGTACTATTTTTCTTGGAAGTTCAACAAGATGCAATTCTGATGTGTTGTGTCATGTTAAAGATCTCGTCGAGCTGATTAATTTGACACTTTGTTTAACAAATTTGGTCCTCATTTGCCGAAGTTATCGAGTTTCAAAATTTGAAAAGTCACACAAGTTTTGTGTTTGAGCACATAAAGTACTATTTTTCTTGGAAGTTCAACAAGATGCAATTCTGATGTGTTGTGTCATGTTAAAGATCTCGTCGAGCTGATTAATTTGACACTTTGTTTAACAAATTTGGTCCTCATTTGCCGATGTTATCGAGCTTCAAAATTTGAAAAGTCACACAAGTTGTGTATTTGAGCACATAAAGTACTATTTTTCTTGGAAGTTCAACAAGATGCAATTCTGATGTGTTGTGACATCTTCAAAATCTCGTCGAGCTGATTAATTTGACACTTTGTTTAAGAAATTTGGTGCTCATTTGCCGAAGTTATCGAGCTTCAAAGTTTGAAAAGTCACACAAGTTGTGTGTGTGAGCACATAAAGTACTATTTTTCTTGGAAGTTCAACAAGATGCAATTCTGATGTGTTGTGACATCTTCAAAATCTCGTCGAGCTGATTAATTTGACACTTTGTTTAAGGAATTTGGTGCTCATATGCCGAAGTTATCGAGCTTCAAAGTTTGAAAAGTCACACAAGTTGTGTGTTTGAGCACATAAAGTACTATTTTTCTTGGAAGTTCAACAAGATGCAATTCTGATGTGTTGTGACATCTTCAAAATCTCGTCGAGCTGATTAATTTGACACTTTGTTTAACAAATTTGGTCCTCATTTGCCGAAGTTATCGAGTTTCAAATTTTGAAAAGTCAAAAAAGTTGCGTGTTTGAGCACATAAAGTACTATTTTTCTTGGAAGTTCAACAAGATGCAATTCTGATGTGTTGAGACATCTTCAAAATCTCGTCGAGCTGATTAATTTGACACTTTGTTTAACAAATTTGGTCCTCATTTGCCGAAGTTATCGAGTTTCAAATTTTGAAAAGTCAAAAAAGTTGCGTGTTTGAGCACATAAAGTACTATTTTTCTTGGAAGTTCAACAAGATGCAATTCTGATGTGTTGTGACATCTTCAAAATCTCGTCGAGCTGATTAATTTGACACTTTGTTTAAGAAATTTGGTGCTCATTTGCCGAAGTTATCGAGTTTCAAATTTTGAAAAGTCAAAAAAGTTGCGTGTTTGAGCACATAAAGTACTATTTTTCTTGGAAGTTCAACAAGATGCAATTCTGATGTGTTGTGACATCTTCAAAATCTCGTCGAGCTGATTAATTTGACACTTTGTTTAACAAATTTGGTCCTCATTTGCCGATGTTATGGAGCTTCAAAATTTGAAAAGTCACACAAGTTGTGTGTGTGAGCACATAAAGTACTATTTTTCTTGGAAGTTCAACAAGATGCAATTCTGATGTGTTGTGACATCTTCAAAATCTCGTCGAGCTGATTAATTTGACACTTTGTTTAACAAATTTGGTCCTCATTTGCCGAAGTTATCGAGTTTCAAATTTTGAAAAGTCACACAAGTTGTGTGTGTGAGCACATAAAGTACTATTTTTCTTGGAAGTTCAACAAGATGCAATTCTGATGTGTTGTGACATCTTCAAAATCTCGTCGAGCTGATTAATTTGACTCTTTGTTTAACAAATTTGGTCCTCATTTGCCGAAGTTATCGAGTTTCAAATTTTGAAAAGTCACACAAGTTGTGTGTGTGAGCACATAAAGTACTATTTTTCTTGGAAGTTCAACAAGATGCAATTCTGATGTGTTGTGTCATGTTAAAGATCTCGTCGAGCTGATTAATTTGACACTTTGTTTAACAAATTTGGTCCTCATTTGCCGATGTTATCGAGCTTCAAAATTTGAAAAGTCACACAAGTTTTGTGTTTGAGCACATAAAGTACTATTTTTCTTGGAAGTTCAACAAGATGCAATTCTGATGTGTTGTGTCATGTTAAAGATCTCGTCGAGCTGATTAATTTGACACTTTGTTTAACAAATTTGGTCCTCATTTGCCGAAGTTATCGAGTTTCAAAATTTGAAAAGTCACACAAGTTTTGTGTTTGAGCACATAAAGTACTATTTTTCTTGGAAGTTCAACAAGATGCAATTCTGATGTGTTGTGACATCTTCAAAATCTCGTCGAGCTGATTAATTTGACACTTTGTTTAAGAAATTTGGTGCTCATTTGCCGAAGTTATCGAGCTTCAAAGTTTGAAAAGTCACACAAGTTGTGTGTGTGAGCACATAAAGTACTATTTTTCTTGGAAGTTCAACAAGATGCAATTCTGATGTGTTGTGACATCTTCAAAATCTCGTCGAGCTGATTAATTTGACACTTTGTTTAAGAAATTTGGTGCTCATTTGCCGAAGTTATCGAGCTTCAAAGTTTGAAAAGTCACACAAGTTGTGTGTGTGAGCACATAAAGTACTATTTTTCTTGGAAGTTCAACAAGATGCAATTCTGATGTGTTGTGACATCTTCAAAATCTCGTCGAGCTGATTAATTTGACACTTTGTTTAACAAATTTGGTCCTCATTTGCCGATGTTATCGAGCTTCAAAATTTGAAAAGTCACACAAGTTGTGTATTTGAGCACTTAAAGTACTATTTTTCTTGGAAGTTCAACAAGATGCAATTCTGATGTGTTGTGACATCTTCAAAATCTCGTCGAGCTGATTAATTTGACACTTTGTTTAAGAAATTTGGTGCTCATTTGCCGAAGTTATCGAGCTTCAAAGTTTGAAAAGTCACACAAGTTGTGTGTGTGAGCACATAAAGTACTATTTTTCTTGGAAGTTCAACAAGATGCAATTCTGATGTGTTGTGACATCTTCAAAATCTCGTTGAGCTGATTAATTTGACACTTTGTTTAACAAATATGGTCCTCATTTGCCGATGTTATCGAGTTTCAAAATTTGAAAAGTCACACAAGTTGTGTATTTGAGCACATAAAGTACTATTTTTCTTGGAAGTTCAACAAGATGCAATTCTGATGTGTTGTGACATCTTCAAAATCTCGTCGAGCTGATTAATTTGACTCTTTGTCTAACAAATTTGGTCCTCATTTGGCGATGTTATCGAACTTCAAAATTTGAAAAGTCACACAAGTTTTGTGTTTGAGCACATAAAGTACTATTTTTCTTGGAAGTTCAACAAGATGCAATTCTGATGTGTTGTGACATCTTCAAAATCTCGTCGAGCTGATTAATTTGACACTTTGTTTAAGGAATTTGGTGCTCATATGCCGAAGTTATCGAGCTTCAAAGTTTGAAAAGTCACACAAGTTGTGTGTTTGAGCACATAAAGTACTATTTTTCTTGGAAGTTCAACAAGATGCAATTCTGATGTGTTGTGACATCTTCAAAATCTCATTGAGGTGACTAATTTGACACTTTGTTTAACAAATTTTGTCCTCATTTGCCGAAGTTATCGAGTTTCAAAATTTGAAAAGTCACACAAGTTTTGTGTTTGAGCACATAAAGTACTATTTTTCTTGGAAGTTCAACAAGATGCAATTCTGATGTGTTGTGTCATGTTAAAGATCTCGTCGAGCTGATTAATTTGACACTCTGTTTAACAAATTTGGTCCTCATTTGCCGAAGTTATCGAGTTTGAAATTTTGAAAAGTCAAAAAAGTTGCGTGTTTGAGCACATAAAGTACTATTTTTCTTGGAAGTTCAACAAGATGCAATTCTGATGTGTTGTGTCATGTTAAAGATCTCGTCGAGCTGATTAATTTGACACTTTGTTTAACAAATTTGGTCCTCATTTGCCGAAGTTATCGAGTTTCAAATTTTGAAAAGTCAAAAAAGTTGCGTGTTTGAGCACATAAAGTACTATTTTTCTTGGAAGTTCAACAAGATGCAATTCTGATGTGTTGTGTCATGTTAAAGATCTCGTCGAGCTGATTAATTTGACACTTTGTTTAACAAATTTGGTCCTCATTTGCCGAAGTTATCGAGTTTCAAAATTTGAAAAGTCACACAAGTTTTGTGTTTGAGCACATAAAGTACTATTTTTCTTGGAAGTTCAACAAGATGCAATTCTGATGTGTTGTGTCATGTTAAAGATCTCGTCGAGCTGATTAATTTGACACTTTGTTTAACAAATTTGGTCCTCATTTGCCGATGTTATCGAGCTTCAAAATTTGAAAAGTCACACAAGTTGTGTATTTGAGCACATAAAGTACTATTTTTCTTGGAAGTTCAACAAGATGCAATTCTGATGTGTTGTGACATCTTCAAAATCTCGTCGAGCTGATTAATTTGACACTTTGTTTAAGAAATTTGGTGCTCATTTGCCGAAGTTATCGAGCTTCAAAGTTTGAAAAGTCACACAAGTTGTGTGTGTGAGCACATAAAGTACTATTTTTCTTGGAAGTTCAACAAGATGCAATTCTGATGTGTTGTGACATCTTCAAAATCTCGTCGAGCTGATTAATTTGACACTTTGTTTAAGGAATTTGGTGCTCATATGCCGAAGTTATCGAGCTTCAAAGTTTGAAAAGTCACACAAGTTGTGTGTTTGAGCACATAAAGTACTATTTTTCTTGGAAGTTCAACAAGATGCAATTCTGATGTGTTGTGACATCTTCAAAATCTCGTCGAGCTGATTAATTTGACACTTTGTTTAACAAATTTGGTCCTCATTTGCCGAAGTTATCGAGTTTCAAATTTTGAAAAGTCAAAAAAGTTGCGTGTTTGAGCACATAAAGTACTATTTTTCTTGGAAGTTCAACAAGATGCAATTCTGATGTGTTGAGACATCTTCAAAATCTCGTCGAGCTGATTAATTTGACACTTTGTTTAACAAATTTGGTCCTCATTTGCCGAAGTTATCGAGTTTCAAATTTTGAAAAGTCAAAAAAGTTGCGTGTTTGAGCACATAAAGTACTATTTTTCTTGGAAGTTCAACAAGATGCAATTCTGATGTGTTGTGACATCTTCAAAATCTCGTCGAGCTGATTAATTTGACACTTTGTTTAAGAAATTTGGTGCTCATTTGCCGAAGTTATCGAGTTTCAAATTTTGAAAAGTCAAAAAAGTTGCGTGTTTGAGCACATAAAGTACTATTTTTCTTGGAAGTTCAACAAGATGCAATTCTGATGTGTTGTGACATCTTCAAAATCTCGTCGAGCTGATTAATTTGACACTTTGTTTAACAAATTTGGTCCTCATTTGCCGATGTTATGGAGCTTCAAAATTTGAAAAGTCACACAAGTTGTGTGTGTGAGCACATAAAGTACTATTTTTCTTGGAAGTTCAACAAGATGCAATTCTGATGTGTTGTGACATCTTCAAAATCTCGTCGAGCTGATTAATTTGACACTTTGTTTAACAAATTTGGTCCTCATTTGCCGATGTTATCGAGCTTCAAAGTTTGAAAAGTCACACAAGTTGTGTGTGTGAGCACATAAAGTACTATTTTTCTTGGAAGTTCAACAAGATGCAATTCTGATGTGTTGTGACATCTTCAAAATCTCGTCGAGCTGATTAATTTGACTCTTTGTTTAACAAATTTGGTCCTCATTTGCCGAAGTTATCGAGTTTCAAATTTTGAAAAGTCACACAAGTTGTGTGTGTGAGCACATAAAGTACTATTTTTCTTGGAAGTTCAACAAGATGCAATTCTGATGTGTTGTGTCATGTTAAAGATCTCGTCGAGCTGATTAATTTGACACTTTGTTTAACAAATTTGGTCCTCATTTGCCGATGTTATCGAGCTTCAAAATTTGAAAAGTCACACAAGTTTTGTGTTTGAGCACATAAAGTACTATTTTTCTTGGAAGTTCAACAAGATGCAATTCTGATGTGTTGTGTCATGTTAAAGATCTCGTCGAGCTGATTAATTTGACACTTTGTTTAACAAATTTGGTCCTCATTTGCCGAAGTTATCGAGTTTCAAAATTTGAAAAGTCACACAAGTTTTGTGTTTGAGCACATAAAGTACTATTTTTCTTGGAAGTTCAACAAGATGCAATTCTGATGTGTTGTGACATCTTCAAAATCTCGTCGAGCTGATTAATTTGACACTTTGTTTAAGAAATTTGGTGCTCATTTGCCGAAGTTATCGAGCTTCAAAGTTTGAAAAGTCACACAAGTTGTGTGTGTGAGCACATAAAGTACTATTTTTCTTGGAAGTTCAACAAGATGCAATTCTGATGTGTTGTGACATCTTCAAAATCTCGTCGAGCTGATTAATTTGACACTTTGTTTAAGAAATTTGGTGCTCATTTGCCGAAGTTATCGAGCTTCAAAGTTTGAAAAGTCACACAAGTTGTGTGTGTGAGCACATAAAGTACTATTTTTCTTGGAAGTTCAACAAGATGCAATTCTGATGTGTTGTGACATCTTCAAAATCTCGTCGAGCTGATTAATTTGACACTTTGTTTAACAAATTTGGTCCTCATTTGCCGATGTTATCGAGCTTCAAAATTTGAAAAGTCACACAAGTTGTGTATTTGAGCACATAAAGTACTATTTTTCTTGGAAGTTCAACAAGATGCAATTCTGATGTGTTGTGACATCTTCAAAATCTCGTCGAGCTGATTAATTTGACACTTTGTTTAAGAAATTTGGTGCTCATTTGCCGAAGTTATCGAGTTTCAAATTTTGAAAAGTCAAAAAAGTTGCGTGTTTGAGCACATAAAGTACTATTTTTCTTGGAAGTTCAACAAGATGCAATTCTGATGTGTTGTGACATCTTCAAAATCTCGTCGAGCTGATTAATTTGACACTTTGTTTAAGAAATTTGGTGCTCATTTGCCGAAGTTATCGAGCTTCAAAGTTTGAAAAGTCACACAAGTTGTGTGTGTGAGCACATAAAGTACTATTTTTCTTGGAAGTTCAACAAGATGCAATTCTGATGTGTTGTGACATCTTCAAAATCTCGTCGAGCTGATTAATTTGACACTTTGTTTAAGAAATTTGGTGCTCATTTGCCGAAGTTATCGAGCTTCAAAGTTTGAAAAGTCACACAAGTTGTGTGTGTGAGCACATAAAGTACTATTTTTCTTGGAAGTTCAACAAGATGCAATTCTGATGTGTTGTGACATCTTCAAAATCTCGTCGAGCTGATTAATTTGACACTTTGTTTAAGAAATTTGGTGCTCATTTGCCGAAGTTATCGAGCTTCAAAGTTTGAAAAGTCACACAAGTTGTGTGTGTGAGCACATAAAGTACTATTTTTCTTGGAAGTTCAACAAGATGCAATTCTGATGTGTTGTGACATCTTCAAAATCTCGTCGAGCTGATTAATTTGACTCTTTGTTTAACAAATTTGGTCCTCATTTGCCGAAGTTATCGAGTTTCAAAATTTGAAAAGTCACACAAGTTTTGTGTTTGAGCACATAAAGTACTATTTTTCTTGGAAGTTCAACAAGATGCAATTCTGATGTGTTGTGTCATGTTAAAGATCTCGTCGAGCTGATTAATTTGACACTTTGTTTAACAAATTTGGTCCTCATTTGCCGATGTTATCGAGCTTCAAAATTTGAAAAGTCACACAAGTTGTGTATTTGAGCACATAAAGTACTATTTTTCTTGGAAGTTCAACAAGATGCAATTCTGATGTGTTGTGACATCTTCAAAATCTCGTCGAGCTGATTAATTTGACACTTTGTTTAAGAAATTTGGTGCTCATTTGCCGAAGTTATCGAGCTTCAAAGTTTGAAAAGTCACACAAGTTGTGTGTGTGAGCACATAAAGTACTATTTTTCTTGGAAGTTCAACAAGATGCAATTCTGATGTGTTGTGACATCTTCAAAATCTCGTTGAGCTGATTAATTTGACACTTTGTTTAACAAATATGGTCCTCATTTGCCGATGTTATCGAGTTTCAAAATTTGAAAAGTCACACAAGTTGTGTATTTGAGCACATAAAGTACTATTTTTCTTGGAAGTTCAACAAGATGCAATTCTGATGTGTTGTGACATCTTCAAAATCTCGTCGAGCTGATTAATTTGACTCTTTGTCTAACAAATTTGGTCCTCATTTGGCGATGTTATCGAACTTCAAAATTTGAAAAGTCACACAAGTTTTGTGTTTGAGCACATAAAGTACTATTTTTCTTGGAAGTTCAACAAGATGCAATTCTGATGTGTTGTGACATCTTCAAAATCTCATTGAGGTGACTAATTTGACACTTTGTTTAACAAATTTTGTCCTCATTTGCCGAAGTTATCGAGTTTCAAAATTTGAAAAGTCACACAAGTTTTGTGTTTGAGCACATAAAGTACTATTTTTCTTGGAAGTTCAACAAGATGCAATTCTGATGTGTTGTGTCATGTTAAAGATCTCGTCGAGCTGATTAATTTGACACTCTGTTTAACAAATTTGGTCCTCATTTGCCGAAGTTATCGAGTTTGAAATTTTGAAAAGTCAAAAAAGTTGCGTGTTTGAGCACATAAAGTACTATTTTTCTTGGAAGTTCAACAAGATGCAATTCTGATGTGTTGTGTCATGTTAAAGATCTCGTCGAGCTGATTAATTTGACACTTTGTTTAAGGAATTTGGTGCTCATATGCCGAAGTTATCGAGCTTCAAAGTTTGAAAAGTCACACAAGTTGTGTGTTTGAGCACATAAAGTACTATTTTTCTTGGAAGTTCAACAAGATGCAATTCTGATGTGTTGTGACATCTTCAAAATCTCGTCGAGCTGATTAATTTGACACTTTGTTTAACAAATTTGGTCCTCATTTGCCGAAGTTATCGAGTTTCAAATTTTGAAAAGTCAAAAAAGTTGCGTGTTTGAGCACATAAAGTACTATTTTTCTTGGAAGTTCAACAAGATGCAATTCTGATGTGTTGAGACATCTTCAAAATCTCGTCGAGCTGATTAATTTGACACTTTGTTTAAGAAATTTGGTGCTCATTTGCCGAAGTTATCGAGTTTCAAATTTTGAAAAGTCAAAAAAGTTGCGTGTTTGAGCACATAAAGTACTATTTTTCTTGGAAGTTCAACAAGATGCAATTCTGATGTGTTGTGTCATGTTAAAGATCTCGTCGAGCTGATTAATTTGACACTCTGTTTAACAAATTTGGTCCTCATTTGCCGAAGTTATCGAGTTTGAAATTTTGAAAAGTCAAAAAAGTTGCGTGTTTGAGCACATAAAGTACTATTTTTCTTGGAAGTTCAACAAGATGCAATTCTGATGTGTTGTGTCATGTTAAAGATCTCGTCGAGCTGATTAATTTGACACTTTGTTTAAGGAATTTGGTGCTCATATGCCGAAGTTATCGAGCTTCAAAGTTTGAAAAGTCACACAAGTTGTGTGTTTGAGCACATAAAGTACTATTTTTCTTGGAAGTTCAACAAGATGCAATTCTGATGTGTTGTGACATCTTCAAAATCTCGTCGAGCTGATTAATTTGACACTTTGTTTAAGAAATTTGGTGCTCATTTGCCGAAGTTATCGAGTTTCAAATTTTGAAAAGTCAAAAAAGTTGCGTGTTTGAGCACATAAAGTACTATTTTTCTTGGAAGTTCAACAAGATGCAATTCTGATGTGTTGTGTCATGTTAAAGATCTCGTCGAGCTGATTAATTTGACACTTTGTTTAAGGAATTTGGTGCTCATATGCCGAAGTTATCGAGCTTCAAAGTTTGAAAAGTCACACAAGTTGTGTGTTTGAGCACATAAAGTACTATTTTTCTTGGAAGTTCAACAAGATGCAATTCTGATGTGTTGTGACATCTTCAAAATCTCGTCGAGCTGATTAATTTGACACTTTGTTTAACAAATTTGGTCCTCATTTGCCGAAGTTATCGAACTTCAAAATTTGAAAAGTCACACAAGTTTTGTGTTTGAGCACATAAAGTACTATTTTTCTTGGAAGTTCAACAAGATGCAATTCTGATGTGTTGTGACATCTTCAAAATCTCATTGAGGTGACTAATTTGACACTTTGTTTAACAAATTTTGTCCTCATTTGCCGAAGTTATCGAGCTTCAAAGTTTGAAAAGTCACACAAGTTGTGTGTGTGAGCACATAAAGTACTATTTTTCTTGGAAGTTCAACAAGATGCAATTCTGATGTGTTGTGACATCTTCAAAATCTCGTCGAGCTGATTAATTTGACTCTTTGTTTAACAAATTTGGTCCTCATTTGCCCAAGTTATCGAGTTTCAAAATTTGAAAAGTCACACAAGTTTTGTGTTTGAGCACATAAAGTACTATTTTTCTTGGAAGTTCAACAAGATGCAATTCTGATGTGTTGTGTCATGTTAAAGATCTCGTCGAGCTGATTAATTTGACACTTTGTTTAACAAATTTGGTCCTTATTTGCCGATGTTATCGAGCTTCAAAATTTGAAAAGTCACACAAGTTTTGTGTTCGAGCACATAAAGTACTATTTTTCTTGGAAGTTCAACAAGATGCAATTCTGATGTGTTGTGTCATGTTAAAGATCTCGTCGAGCTGATTAATTTGACACTTTGTTTAACAAATTTGGTCCTCATTTGCCGAAGTTATCGAGTTTCAAAATTTGAAAAGTCACACAAGTTTTGTGTTTGAGCACATAAAGTACTATTTTTCTTGGAAGTTCAACAAGATGCAATTCTGATGTGTTGTGACATCTTCAAAATCTCGTCGAGCTGATTAATTTGACACTTTGTTTAAGAAATTTGGTGCTCATTTGCCGAAGTTATCGAGCTTCAAAGTTTGAAAAGTCACACAAGTTGTGTGTGTGAGCACATAAAGTACTATTTTTCTTGGAAGTTCAACAAGATGCAATTCTGATGTGTTGTGACATCTTCAAAATCTCGTCGAGCTGATTAATTTGACACTTTGTTTAAGAAATTTGGTGCTCATTTGCCGAAGTTATCGAGCTTCAAAGTTTGAAAAGTCACACAAGTTGTGTGTGTGAGCACATAAAGTACTATTTTTCTTGGAAGTTCAACAAGATGCAATTCTGATGTGTTGTGACATCTTCAAAATCTCGTCGAGCTGATTAATTTGACTCTTTGTTTAACAAATTTGGTCCTCATTTGCCGAAGTTATCGAGTTTCAAAATTTGAAAAGTCACACAAGTTTTGTGTTTGAGCACATAAAGTACTATTTTTCTTGGAAGTTCAACAAGATGCAATTCTGATGTGTTGTGTCATGTTAAAGATCTCGTCGAGCTGATTAATTTGACACTTTGTTTAACAAATTTGGTCCTCATTTGCCGATGTTATCGAGCTTCAAAATTTGAAAAGTCACACAAGTTGTGTATTTGAGCACATAAAGTACTATTTTTCTTGGAAGTTCAACAAGATGCAATTCTGATGTGTTGTGACATCTTCAAAATCTCGTCGAGCTGATTAATTTGACACTTTGTTTAAGAAATTTGGTGCTCATTTGCCGAAGTTATCGAGCTTCAAAGTTTGAAAAGTCACACAAGTTGTGTGTGTGAGCACATAAAGTACTATTTTTCTTGGAAGTTCAACAAGATGCAATTCTGATGTGTTGTGACATCTTCAAAATCTCGTTGAGCTGATTAATTTGACACTTTGTTTAACAAATATGGTCCTCATTTGCCGATGTTATCGAGTTTCAAAATTTGAAAAGTCACACAAGTTGTGTATTTGAGCACATAAAGTACTATTTTTCTTGGAAGTTCAACAAGATGCAATTCTGATGTGTTGTGACATCTTCAAAATCTCGTCGAGCTGATTAATTTGACTCTTTGTCTAACAAATTTGGTCCTCATTTGGCGATGTTATCGAACTTCAAAATTTGAAAAGTCACACAAGTTTTGTGTTTGAGCACATAAAGTACTATTTTTCTTGGAAGTTCAACAAGATGCAATTCTGATGTGTTGTGACATCTTCAAAATCTCGTCGAGCTGATTAATTTGACTCTTTGTCTAACAAATTTGGTCCTCATTTGGCGATGTTATCGAACTTCAAAATTTGAAAAGTCACACAAGTTTTGTGTTTGAGCACATAAAGTACTATTTTTCTTGGAAGTTCAACAAGATGCAATTCTGATGTGTTGTGTCATGTTAAAGATCTCGTCGAGCTGATTAATTTGACACTTTGTTTAACAAATTTGGTCCTCATTTGCCGATGTTATCGAGCTTCAAAATTTGAAAAGTCACACAAGTTGTGTATTTGAGCACATAAAGTACTATTTTTCTTGGAAGTTCAACAAGATGCAATTCTGACGTGTTGTGTCATGTTAAAGATCTCGTCGAGCTGATTAATTTGACACTTTGTTTAACAAATTTGGTCCTCATTTGCCGATGTTATCGAGCTTCAAAATTTGAAAAGTCACACAAGTTGTGTATTTGAGCACATAAAGTACTATTTTTCTTGGAAGTTCAACAAGATGCAATTCTGATGTGTTGTGACATCTTCAAAATCTCGTCGAGCTGATTAATTTGACACTTTGTTTAAGAAATTTGGTGCTCATTTGCCGAAGTTATCGAGCTTCAAAGTTTGAAAAGTCACACAAGTTTTGTGTTTGAGCACATAAAGTACTATTTTTCTTGGAAGTTCAACAAGATGCAATTCTGATGTGTTGTGACATCTTCAAAATCTCGTCGAGCTGATTAATTTGACACTTTGTTTAAGGAATTTGGTGCTCATATGCCGAAGTTATCGAGTTTCAAAATTTGAAAAGTCACACAAGTTTTGTGTTTGAGCACATAAAGTACTATTTTTCTTGGAAGTTCAACAAGATGCAATTCTGATGTGTTGTGACATCTTCAAAATCTCGTCGAGCTGATTAATTTGACTCTTTGTTTAACAAATTTGGTCCTCATTTGCCGAAGTTATCGAGTTTCAAAATTTGAAAAGTCACACAAGTTTTGTGTTTGAGCACATAAAGTACTATTTTTCTTGGAAGTTCAACAAGATGCAATTCTGATGTGTTGTGACATCTTCAAAATCTCGTCGAGCTGATTAATTTGACTCTTTGTTTAACAAATTTGGTCCTCATTTGCCGAAGTTATCGAGTTTCAAAATTTGAAAAGTCACACAAGTTTTGTGTTTGAGCACATAAAGTACTATTTTTCTTGGAAGTTCAACAAGATGCAATTCTGATGTGTTGTGTCATGTTACAGATCTCGTCGAGCTGATTAATTTGACACTTTGTTTAAGAAATTTGGTGCTCATTTGCCGAAGTTATCGAGCTTCAAAGTTTGAAAAGTCACACAAGTTGTGTGTGTGAGCACATAAAGTACTATTTTTCTTGGAAGTTCAACAAGATGCAATTCTGATGTGTTGTGACATCTTCAAAATCTCGTCGAGCTGATTAATTTGACACTTCGTTTAAGAAATTTGGTGCTCATTTGCCGAAGTTATCGAGCTTCAAAGTTTGAAAAGTCACACAAGTTGTGTGTGTGAGCACATAAAGTACTATTTTTCTTGGAAGTTCAACAAGATGCAATTCTGATGTGTTGTGACATCTTCAAAATCTCGTCGAGCTGATTAATTTGACACTTTGTTTAAGAAATTTGGTGCTCATTTGCCGAAGTTATCGAGCTTCAAAGTTTGAAAAGTCACACAAGTTGTGTGTGTGAGCACATAAAGTACTATTTTTCTTGGAAGTTCAACAAGATGCAATTCTGATGTGTTGTGACATCTTCAAAATCTCGTCGAGCTGATTAATTTGACTCTTTGTTTAACAAATTTGGTCCTCATTTGCCGAAGTTATCGAGTTTCAAAATTTGAAAAGTCACACAAGTTTTGTGTTTGAGCACATAAAGTACTATTTTTCTTGGAAGTTCAACAAGATGCAATTCTGATGTGTTGTGTCATGTTACAGATCTCGTCGAGCTGATTAATTTGACACTTTGTTTAACAAATTTGGTCCTCATTTGCCGATGTTATCGAGCTTCAAAATTTGAAAAGTCACACAAGTTGTGTATTTGAGCACATAAAGTACTATTTTTCTTGGAAGTTCAACAAGATGCAATTCTGATGTGTTGTGACATCTTCAAAATCTCGTCGAGCTGATTAATTTGACACTTTGTTTAAGAAATTTGGTGCTCATTTGCCGAAGTTATCGAGCTTCAAAGTTTGAAAAGTCACACAAGTTGTGTGTGTGAGCACATAAAGTACTATTTTTCTTGGAAGTTCAACAAGATGCAATTCTGATGTGTTGTGACATCTTCAAAATCTCGTTGAGCTGATTAATTTGACACTTTGTTTAACAAATATGGTCCTCATTTGCCGATGTTATCGAGTTTCAAAATTTGAAAAGTCACACAAGTTGTGTATTTGAGCACATAAAGTACTATTTTTCTTGGAAGTTCAACAAGATGCAATTCTGATGTGTTGTGACATCTTCAAAATCTCGTCGAGCTGATTAATTTGACTCTTTGTCTAACAAATTTGGTCCTCATTTGGCGATGTTATCGAACTTCAAAATTTGAAAAGTCACACAAGTTTTGTGTTTGAGCACATAAAGTACTATTTTTCTTGGAAGTTCAACAAGATGCAATTCTGATGTGTTGTGACATCTTCAAAATCTCGTCGAGCTGATTAATTTGACACTTTGTTTAAGGAATTTGGTGCTCATATGCCGAAGTTATCGAGCTTCAAAGTTTGAAAAGTCACACAAGTTGTGTGTTTGAGCACATAAAGTACTATTTTTCTTGGAAGTTCAACAAGATGCAATTCTGATGTGTTGTGACATCTTCAAAATCTCGTCGAGCTGATTAATTTGACTCTTTGTCTAACAAATTTGGTCCTCATTTGGCGATGTTATCGAACTTCAAAATTTGAAAAGTCACACAAGTTTTGTGTTTGAGCACATAAAGTACTATTTTTCTTGGAAGTTCAACAAGATGCAATTCTGATGTGTTATGACATCTTCAAAATCTCGTCGAGCTGATTAATTTGACACTTTGTTTAAGGAATTTGGTGCTCATATGCCGAAGTTATCGAGCTTCAAAGTTTGAAAAGTCACACAAGTTGTGTGTTTGAGCACATAAAGTACTATTTTTCTTGGAAGTTCAACAAGATGCAATTCTGATGTGTTGTGACATCTTCAAAATCTCGTTGAGGTGACTAATTTGACACTTTGTTTAACAAATTTGGTCCTCATTTGCCGAAGTTATCGAGTTTCAAAATTTGAAAAGTCACACAAGTTTTGTGTTTGAGCACATAAAGTACTATTTTTCTTGGAAGTTCAACAAGATGCAATTCTGATGTGTTGTGTCATGTTAAAGATCTCGTCGAGCTGATTAATTTGACACTCTGTTTAACAAATTTGGTCCTCATTTGCCGAAGTTATCGAGTTTCAAATTTTGAAAAGTCAAAAAAGTTGCGTGTTTGAGCACATAAAGTACTATTTTTCTTGGAAGTTCAACAAGATGCAATTCTGATGTGTTGTGTCATGTTAAAGATCTCGTCGAGCTGATTAATTTGACACTTTGTTTAACAAATTTGGTCATCATTTGCCGATGTTATCGAGCTTCAAAGTTTGAAAACTCACACAAGTTTTGTGTTTGAGCACATAAAGTACTATTTTTCTTGGAAGTTCAACAAGATGCAATTCTGATGTGTTGTGACATCTTCAAAATCTCGTCGAGCTGATTAATTTGACACTTTGTTTAAGGAATGTGGTGCTCATATGCCGAAGTTATCGAGCTTCAAAGTTTGAAAAGTCACACAAGTTGTGTGTTTGAGCACATAAAGTACTATTTTTCTTGGAAGTTCAACAAGATGCAATTCTGATGTGTTGTGACATCTTCAAAATCTCGTCGAGCTGATTAATTTGACACTTTGTTTAACAAATTTGGTCCTCATTTGCCGAAGTTATCGAGTTTCAAATTTTGAAAAGTCAAAAAAGTTGCGTGTTTGAGCACATAAAGTACTATTTTTCTTGGAAGTTCAACAAGATGCAATTCTGATGTGTTGTGTCATGTTAAAGATCTCGTCGAGCTGATTAATTTGACACTTTGTTTAACAAATTTGGTCCTCATATGCCGAAGTTATCGAGCTTCAAAGTTTGAAAAGTCACACAAGTTGTGTGTTTGAGCACATAAAGTACTATTTTTCTTGGAAGTTCAACAAGATGCAATTCTGATGTGTTGTGACATCTTCAAAATCTCGTCGAGCTTATTAATTTGACACTTTGTTTAACAAATTTGGTCCTCATTTGCCGAAGTTATCGAGTTTCAAATTTTGAAAAGTCAAAAAAGTTGCGTGTTTGAGCACATAAAGTACTATTTTTCTTGGAAGTTCAACAAGATGCAATTCTGATGTGTTGTGACATCTTCAAAATCTCGTCGAGCTGATTAATTTGACTCTTTGTCTAACAAATTTGGTCCTCATTTGGCGATGTTATCGAACTTCAAAATTTGAAAAGTCACACAAGTTTTGTGTTTGAGCACATAAAGTACTATTTTTCTTGGAAGTTCAACAAGATGCAATTCTGATGTGTTGTGTCATGTTAAAGATCTCGTCGAGCTGATTAATTTGACACTTTGTTTAACAAATTTGGTCCTCATTTGCCGATGTTATCGAGCTTCAAAATTTGAAAAGTCACACAAGTTGTGTATTTGAGCACATAAAGTACTATTTTTCTTGGAAGTTCAACAAGATGCAATTCTGATGTGTTGTGACATCTTCAAAATCTCGTCGAGCTGATTAATTTGACACTTTGTTTAAGAAATTTGGTGCTCATTTGCCGAAGTTATCGAGCTTCAAAGTTTGAAAAGTCACACAAGTTGTGTGTGTGAGCACATAAAGTACTATTTTTCTTGGAAGTTCAACAAGATGCAATTCTGATGTGTTGTGACATCTTCAAAATCTCGTCGAGCTGATTAATTTGACTCTTTGTTTAACAAATTTGGTCCTCATTTGCCGAAGTTATCGAGTTTCAAAATTTGAAAAGTCACACAAGTTTTGTGTTTGAGCACATAAAGTACTATTTTTCTTGGAAGTTCAACAAGATGCAATTCTGATGTGTTGTGTCATGTTAAAGATCTCGTCGAGCTGATTAATTTGACACTTTGTTTAACAAATTTGGTCCTCATTTGCCGATGTTATCGAGCTTCAAAATTTGAAAAGTCACACAAGTTGTGTATTTGAGCACATAAAGTACTATTTTTCTTGGAAGTTCAACAAGATGCAATTCTGATGTGTTGTGACATCTTCAAAATCTCGTCGAGCTGATAATTTGACACTTTGTTTAAGAAATTTGGTGCTCATTTGCCGAAGTTATCGAGCTTCAAAGTTTGAAAAGTCACACAAGTTTTGTGTTTGAGCACATAAAGTACTATTTTTCTTGGAAGTTCAACAAGATGCAATTCTGATGTGTTGTGACATCTTCAAAATCTCGTCGAGCTGATTAATTTGACACTTTGTTTAAGGAATTTGGTGCTCATATGCCGAAGTTATCGAGTTTCAAAATTTGAAAAGTCACACAAGTTTTGTGTTTGAGCACATAAAGTACTATTTTTCTTGGAAGTTCAACAAGATGCAATTCTGATGTGTTGTGTCATGTTAAAGATCTCGTCGAGCTGATTAATTTGACACTTTGTTTAACAAATTTGGTCCTCATTTGCC
Source organism: Euwallacea fornicatus (assembly GCF_040115645.1). Taxonomy (NCBI): domain Eukaryota; kingdom Metazoa; phylum Arthropoda; class Insecta; order Coleoptera; family Curculionidae; genus Euwallacea; species Euwallacea fornicatus. Next base: position 270,099 of record NW_027096024.1, on the reverse strand, counting down.
GATGTTATCGAGCTTCAAAATTTGAAAAGTCACACAAGTTGTGTATTTGAGCACATAAAGTACTATTTTTCTTGGAAGTTCAACAAGATGCAATTCTGATGTGTTGTGACATCTTCAAAATCTCGTCGAGCTGATTAATTTGACACTTTGTTTAAGAAATTTGGTGCTCATTTGCCGAAGTTATCGAGCTTCAAAGTTGGAAAAGTCACACAAGTTGTGTGTGTGAGCACATAAAGTACTATTTTTCTTGGAAGTTCAACAAGATGCAATTCTGATGTGTTGTGTCATGTTAAAGATCTCGTCGAGCTGATTAATTTGACACTTTGTTTAACAAATTTGGTCATCATTTGCCGATGTTATCGAGCTTCAAAATTTGAAAAGTCACACAAGTTGTGTATTTGAGCACATAAAGTACTATTTTTCTTGGAAGTTCAACAAGATGCAATTCTGATGTGTTGTGTCATGTTAAAGATCTCGTCGAGCTGATTAATTTGACACTTTGTTTAACAAATTTGGTCATCATTTGCCGATGTTATCGAGCTTCAAACTTTGAAAACTCACACAAGTTTTGTGTTTGAGCACATAAAGTACTATTTTTCTTGGAAGTTCAACAAGATGCAATTCTGATGTGTTGTGACATCTTCAAAATCTCGTCGAGCTGATTAATTTGACACCTTGTTTAAGAAATTTGGTGCTCATTTGCCGAAGTTATCGAGCTTCAAAGTTTGAAAAGTCACACAAGTTGTGTGTGTGAGCACATAAAGTACTATTTTTCTTGGAAGTTCAACAAGATGCAATTCTGATGTGTTGTGACATCTTCAAAATCTCGTCGAGCTGATTAATTTGACTCTTTGTTTAACAAATTTGGTCCTCATTTGCCGAAATTATCGAGTTTCAAAATTTGAAAAGTCACACAAGTTTTGTGTTTGAGCACATAAAGTACTATTTTTCTTGGAAGTTCAACAAGATGCAATTCTGATGTGTTGTGTCATGTTAAAGATCTCGTCGAGCTGATTAATTTGACACTTTGTTTAACAAATTTGGTCCTCATTTGCCGATGTTATCGAGCTTCAAAATTTGAAAAGTCACACAAGTTGTGTATTTGAGCACATAAAGTACTATTTTTCTTGGAAGTTCAACAAGATGCAATTCTGATGTGTTGTGTCATGTTAAAGATCTCGTCGAGCTGATTAATTTGACACTTTGTTTAACAAATTTGGTCATCATTTGCCGATGTTATCGAGCTTCAAACTTTGAAAACTCACACAAGTTTTGTGTTTGAGCACATAAAGTACTATTTTTCTTGGAAGTTCAACAAGATGCAATTCTGATGTGTTGTGACATCTTCAAAATCTCGTCGAGCTGATTAATTTGACACTTTGTTTAAGGAATTTGGTGCTCATATGCCGAAGTTATCGAGCTTCAAAGTTTGAAAAGTCACACAAGTTGTGTGTTTGAGCACATAAAGTACTATTTTTCTTGGAAGTTCAACAAGATGCAATTCTGATGTGTTGTGACATCTTCAAAATCTCGTCGAGCTGATTAATTTGACACTTTGTTTAACAAATTTGGTCCTCATTTGCCGAAGTTATCGAGTTTCAAATTTTGAAAAGTCAAAAAAGTTGCGTGTTTGAGCACATAAAGTACTATTTTTCTTGGAAGTTCAACAAGATGCAATTCTGATGTGTTGTGTCATGTTAAAGATCTCGTCGAGCTGATTAATTTGACACTTTGTTTAACAAATTTGGTCCTCATTTGCCGAAGTTATCGAGTTTCAAATTTTGAAAAGTCAAAAAAGTTGCGTGTTTGAGCACATAAAGTACTATTTTTCTTGGAAGTTCAACAAGATGCAATTCTGATGTGTTGTGACATCTTCAAAATCTCGTCGAGCTGATTAATTTGACACTTTGTTTAACAAATTTGGTCCTCATTTGCCGAAGTTATCGAGTTTCAAAATTTGAAAAGTCACACAAGTTTTGTGTTTGAGCACATAAAGTACTATTTTTCTTGGAAGTTCAACAAGATGCAATTCTGATGTGTTGTGACATCTTCAAAATCTCGTCGAGCTGATTAATTTGACTCTTTGTTTAACAAATTTGGTCCTCATTTGCCGAAGTTATCGAGTTTCAAAATTTGAAAAGTCACACAAGTTGTGTATTTGAGCACATAAAGTACTATTTTTCTTGGAAGTTCAACAAGATGCAATTCTGATGTGTTGTGACATCTTCAAAATCTCGTCGAGCTGATTAATTTGACACTTTGTTTAAGAAATTTGGTGCTCATTTGCCGAAGTTATCGAGCTTCAAAGTTTGAAAAGTCACACAAGTTGTGAGTGTGAGCACATAAAGTACTATTTTTCTTGGAAGTTCAACAAGATGCAATTCTGATGTGTTGTGACATCTTCAAAATCTCGTCGAGCTGATTAATTTGACACTTTGTTTAAGAAATATGGTCCTCATTTGCCGAAGTTATCGAGTTTCAAAATTTGAAAAGTCACACAAGTTGTGTATTTGAGCACATAAAGTACTATTTTTCTTGGAAGTTCAACAAGATGCAATTCTGATGTGTTGTGACATCTTCAAAATCTCGTCGAGCTGATTAATTTGACACTTTGTTTAAGAAATTTGGTGCTCATTTGCCGAAGTTATCGAGCTTCAAAGTTTGAAAAGTCACACAAGTTGTGAGTGTGAGCACATAAAGTACTATTTTTCTTGGAAGTTCAACAAGATGCAATTCTGATGTGTTGTGACATCTTCAAAATCTCGTCGAGCTGATTAATTTGACACTTTGTTTAACAAATATGGTCCTCATTTGCCGAAGTTATCGAGCTTCAAAGTTTGAAAAGTCACACAAGTTGTGTGTTTGAGCACATAAAGTACTATTTTTCTTGGAAGTTCAACAAGATGCAATTCTGATGTGTTGTGACATCTTCAAAATCTCGTTGAGGTGACTAATTTGACACTTTGTTTAACAAATTTGGTCCTCATTTGCCGAAGTTATCGAGTTTCAAAATTTGAAAAGTCACACAAGTTTTGTGTTTGAGCACATAAAGTACTATTTTTCTTGGAAGTTCAACAAGATGCAATTCTGATGTGTTGTGACATCTTCAAAATCTCGTCGAGCTGATTAATTTGACACTTTGTTTAACAAATTTGGTCCTCATTTGCCGAAATTATCGAGTTTCAAAATTTGAAAAGTCACACAAGTTTTGTGTTTGAGCACATAAAGTACTATTTTTCTTGGAAGTTCAACAAGATGCAATTCTGATGTGTTGTGACATCTTCAAAATCTCGTCGAGCTGATTAATTTGACACTTTGTTTAAGAAATTTGGTGCTCATTTGCCGAAGTTATCGAGCTTCAAAGTTTGAAAAGTCACACAAGTTGTGTGTGTGAGCACATAAAGTACTATTTTTCTTGGAAGTTCAACAAGATGCAATTCTGATGTGTTGTGACATCTTCAAAATCTCGTTGAGCTGATTAATTTGACACTTTGTTTAACAAATATGGTCCTCATTTGCCGATGTTATCGAGTTTCAAAATTTGAAAAGTCACACAAGTTGTGTATTTGAGCACATAAAGTACTATTTTTCTTGGAAGTTCAACAAGATGCAATTCTGATGTGTTGAGACATCTTCAAAATCTCGTTGAGGTGTTTAATTTGACACTTTGTTTAACAAATTTGGTCCACATTTGCCGAAGTTATCGAGCTTCAAAGTTTGAAAAGTCACAAAAGTTGTGTGTTTGAGCACATAAAGTACTGTTTTTTTTGGAAAGTCAACAAGATGCAATCATGATGTGTTGTGACATCTTCAAAATCTTGTCGCGCTAATTAATTTGACACTTTGTTTAAAAAATTTGGTCCACATTTGCCGAAGTTATCGAGCTTCCAACTTTGAAAAGCACAAAAGTTGTGTGTTTGAGCACATAAAGTACTATTTTTCTTGGAAATTCAACAAGATGCAATCATGATGTGTTGTGACATCTTCAAAATCTCGTCGAGCTGATTAATTTGACACTTTGTTTAACAAATTTGGTCCTCATTTGCCGAAGTTATCGAGTTTCAAATTTTGAAAAGTCAAAAAAGTTGCGTGTTTGAGCACATAAAGTACTATTTTTCTTGGAAGTTCAACAAGATGCAATTCTGATGTGTTGTGACATCTTCAAAATCTCGTCGAGCTGATTAATTTGACACTTTGTTTAAGGAATTTGGTGCTCATATGCCGAAGTTATCGAGCTTCAAAGTTTGAAAAGTCACACAAGTTGTGTGTTTGAGCACATAAAGTACTATTTTTCTTGGAAGTTCAACAAGATGCAATTCTGATGTGTTGTGACATCTTCAAAATCTCGTCGAGCTGATTAATTTGACACTTTGTTTAACAAATTTGGTCCTCATTTGCCGAAGTTATCGAGTTTCAAATTTTGAAAAGTCAAAAAAGTTGCGTGTTTGAGCACATAAAGTACAATTTTTCTTGGAAGTTCAACAAGATGCAATTCTGATGTGTTGAGACATCTTCAAAATCTCGTCGAGCTGATTAATTTGACACTTTGTTTAACAAATTTGGTCCTCATTTGCCGAAGTTATCGAGTTTCAAATTTTGAAAAGTCAAAAAAGTTGCGTGTTTGAGCACATAAAGTACTATTTTTCTTGGAAGTTCAACAAGATGCAATTCTGATGTGTTGTGACATCTTCAAAATCTCGTCGAGCTGATTAATTTGACACTTTGTTTAACAAATTTGGTCCTCATTTGCCGATGTTATGGAGCTTCAAAATTTGAAAAGTCACACAAGTTGTGTGTTTGAGCACATAAAGTACTATTTTTCTTGGAAGTTCAACAAGATGCAATTCTGATGTGTTGTGTCATGTTAAAGATCTCGTCGAGCTGATTAATGTGACACTTTGTTTAACAAATTTGGTCCTCATTTGCCGAAGTTATCGAGTTTCAAATTTTGAAAAGTCAAAAAAGTTGCGTGTTTGAGCACATAAAGTACTATTTTTCTTGGAAGTTCAACAAGATGCAATTCTGATGTGTTGAGACATCTTCAAAATCTCGTCGAGCTGATTAATTTGACACTTTGTTTAACAAATTTGGTCCTCATTTGCCGAAGTTATCGAGTTTCAAATTTTGAAAAGTCAAAAAAGTTGCGTGTTTGAGCACATAAAGTACAATTTTTCTTGGAAGTTCAACAAGATGCAATTCTGATGTGTTGAGACATCTTCAAAATCTCGTCGAGCTGATTAATTTGACACTTTGTTTAACAAATTTGGTCCTCATTTGCCGAAGTTATCGAGTTTCAAATTTTGAAAAGTCAAAAAAGTTGCGTGTTTGAGCACATAAAGTACTATTTTTCTTGGAAGTTCAACAAGATGCAATTCTGATGTGTTGTGACATCTTCAAAATCTCGTCGAGCTGATTAATTTGACACTTTGTTTAACAAATTTGGTCCTCATTTGCCGATGTTATGGAGCTTCAAAATTTGAAAAGTCACACAAGTTGTGTGTTTGAGCACATAAAGTACTATTTTTCTTGGAAGTTCAACAAGATGCAATTCTGATGTGTTGTGTCATGTTAAAGATCTCGTCGAGCTGATTAATGTGACACTTTGTTTAACAAATTTGGTCCTCATTTGCCGAAGTTATCGAGTTTCAAATTTTGAAAAGTCAAAAAAGTTGCGTGTTTGAGCACATAAAGTACTATTTTTCTTGGAAGTTCAACAAGATGCAATTCTGATGTGTTGAGACATCTTCAAAATCTCGTCGAGCTGATTAATTTGACACTTTGTTTAACAAATTTGGTCCTCATTTGCCGAAGTTATCGAGTTTCAAATTTTGAAAAGTCAAAAAAGTTGCGTGTTTGAGCACATAAAGTACTATTTTTCTTGGAAGTTCAACAAGATGCAATTCTGATGTGTTGAGACATCTTCAAAATCTCGTCGAGCTGATTAATTTGACACTTTGTTTAACAAATTTGGTCCTCATTTGCCGAAGTTATCGAGTTTCAAATTTTGAAAAGTCAAAAAAGTTGCGTGTTTGAGCACATTAATTACTATTTTTCTTGGAAGTTCAACAAGATGCAATTCTGATGTGTTGTGACATCTTCAAAATCTCGTCGAGCTGATTAATTTGACACTTTGTTTATCAAATTTGGTCCTAATTTGCCGATGTTATGGAGCTTCAAAATTTGAAAAGTCACACAAGTTGTGTGTTTGAGCACATAAAGTACTATTTTTCTTGGAAAGTCAACAAGATGCAATCATGATGTGTTGTGACATCTTCAAAATCTCGTTGAGGTGTTTAATTTGACACTTTGTTTAACAAATTTGGTCCACATTTGCCGAAGTTATCGAGCTTCAAAGTTTGAAAAGTCACAAAAGTTGTGTGTTTGAGCACATAAAGTACTGTTTTTTTTGGAAAGTCAACAAGATGCAATTCTGATGTGTTGTGACATCTTCAAAATCTCGTCGAGCTGATTAATTTGACACTTTGTTTAACAAATTTGGTCCTCATTTGCCGAAGTTATCGAGTTTCAAATTTTGAAAAGTCAAAAAAGTTGCGTGTTTGAGCACATTAATTACTATTTTTCTTGGAAGTTCAACAAGATGCAATTCTGATGTGTTGTGACATCTTCAAAATCTCGTCGAGCTGATTAATTTGACACTTTGTTTAACAAATTTGGTCCACATTTGCCGAAGTTATCGAGCTTCAAACTTTGAAAAGCACAAAAGTTGTGTGTTTGAGCACATAAAGTACTGTTTTTCTTGGAAAGTCAACAAGATGCAATCATGATGTGTTGTGACATCTTCAAAATCATGTCGAGATAATTAATTTGACACTTTGTTTAACAAATTTGGTCCTCATTTGCCGAAGTTATCGAGCTTCAAACTTTGAAAAGCACAAAAGTTGTGTGTTTGAGCACATAAAGTACTGTTTTTCTTGGAAAGTCAACAAGATGCAATCATGATGTGTTGTGACATCTTCAAAATCATGTCGAGCTGATTAATTTGACACTTTGTTTAACAAATTTGGTCCTCATTTGCCGAAGTTATCGAGTTTCAAATTTTGAAAAGTCAAAAAAGTTGCGTGTTTGAGCACATAAAGTACTATTTTTCTTGGAAGTTCAACAAGATGCAATTCTGATGTGTTGAGACATCTTCAAAATCTCGTCGAGCTGATTAATTTGACACTTTGTTTAACAAATTTGGTCCTCATTTGCCGAAGTTATCGAGTTTCAAATTTTGAAAAGTCAAAAAAGTTGCGTGTTTGAGCACATAAAGTACTATTTTTCTTGGAAGTTCAACAAGATGCAATTCTGATGTGTTGTGTCATGTTAAAGATCTCGTCGAGCTGATTAATGTGACACTTTGTTTAACAAATTTGGTCCTCATTTGCCGATGTAATCGAGCTTCAAAATTTGAAAAGTCACACAAGTTGCGTGTTTGAGCACATTAATTACTATTTTTCTTGGAAGTTCAACAAGATGCAATTCTGATGTGTTGAGACATCTTCAAAATCTCGTCGAGCTGATTAATTTGACTCTTTGTTTAACAAATTTGGTCCTCATTTGCCGAAGTTATCGAGTTTCAAAATTTGAAAAGTCACACAAGTTTTGTGTTTGAGCACATAAAGTACTATTTTTCTTGGAAGTTCAACAAGATGCAATTCTGATGTGTTGTGTCATGTTAAAGATCTCGTCGAGCTGATTAATTTGACACTTTGTTTAACAAATTTGGTCCTCATTTGCCGATGTTATCGAGCTTCAAAATTTGAAAAGTCACACAAGTTGTGTATTTGAGCACATAAAGTACTATTTTTCTTGGAAGTTCAACAAGATGCAATTCTGATGTGTTGTGACATCTTCAAAATCTCGTCGAGCTGATTAATTTGACACTTTGTTTAAGAAATTTGGTGCTCATTTGCCGAAGTTATCGAGCTTCAAAGTTTGAAAAGTCACACAAGTTGTGTGTGTGAGCATATAAAGTACTATTTTTCTTGGAAGTTCAACAAGATGCAATTCTGATGTGTTGTGACATCTTCAAAATCTCGTTGAGCTGATTAATTTGACACTTTGTTTAACAAATATGGTCCTCATTTGCCGATGTTATCGAGTTTCAAAATTTGAAAAGTCACACAAGTTGTGTATTTGAGCACATAAAGTACTATTTTTCTTGGAAGTTCAACAAGATGCAATTCTGATGTGTTGAGACATCTTCAAAATCTCGTTGAGGTGTTTAATTTGACACTTTGTTTAACAAATTTGGTCCACATTTGCCGAAGTTATCGAGCTTCAAAGTTTGAAAAGTCACAAAAGTTGTGTGTTTGAGCACATAAAGTACTGTTTTTTTTGGAAAGTCAACAAGATGCAATCATGATGTGTTGTGACATCTTCAAAATCTTGTCGCGCTAATTAATTTGACACTTTGTTTAAAAAATTTGGTCCACATTTGCCGAAGTTATCGAGCTTCAAACTTTGAAAAGCACAAAAGTTGTGTGTTTGAGCACATAAAGTACTATTTTTCTTGGAAATTCAACAAGATGCAATCATGATGTGTTGTGACATCTTCAAAATCTCGTCGAGCTGATTAATTTGACACTTTGTTTAACAAATTTGGTCCTCATTTGCCGAAGTTATCGAGTTTCAAATTTTGAAAAGTCAAAAAAGTTGCGTGTTTGAGCACATAAAGTACTATTTTTCTTGGAAGTTCAACAAGATGCAATTCTGATGTGTTGAGACATCTTCAAAATCTCGTCGAGCTGATTAATTTGACACTTTGTTTAACAAATTTGGTCCTCATTTGCCGAAGTTATCGAGTTTCAAATTTTGAAAAGTCAAAAAAGTTGCGTGTTTGAGCACATAAAGTACAATTTTTCTTGGAAGTTCAACAAGATGCAATTCTGATGTGTTGAGACATCTTCAAAATCTCGTCGAGCTGATTAATTTGACACTTTGTTTAACAAATTTGGTCCTCATTTGCCGAAGTTATCGAGTTTCAAATTTTGAAAAGTCAAAAAAGTTGCGTGTTTGAGCACATAAAGTACTATTTTTCTTGGAAGTTCAACAAGATGCAATTCTGATGTGTTGTGACATCTTCAAAATCTCGTCGAGCTGATTAATTTGACACTTTGTTTAACAAATTTGGTCCTCATTTGCCGATGTTATGGAGCTTCAAAATTTGAAAAGTCACACAAGTTGTGTGTTTGAGCACATAAAGTACTATTTTTCTTGGAAGTTCAACAAGATGCAATTCTGATGTGTTGTGTCATGTTAAAGATCTCGTCGAGCTGATTAATGTGACACTTTGTTTAACAAATTTGGTCCTCATTTGCCGAAGTTATCGAGTTTCAAATTTTGAAAAGTCAAAAAAGTTGCGTGTTTGAGCACATAAAGTACTATTTTTCTTGGAAGTTCAACAAGATGCAATTCTGATGTGTTGAGACATCTTCAAAATCTCGTCGAGCTGATTAATTTGACACTTTGTTTAACAAATTTGGTCCTCATTTGCCGAAGTTATCGAGTTTCAAATTTTGAAAAGTCAAAAAAGTTGCGTGTTTGAGCACATAAAGTACTATTTTTCTTGGAAGTTCAACAAGATGCAATTCTGATGTGTTGAGACATCTTCAAAATCTCGTCGAGCTGATTAATTTGACACTTTGTTTAACAAATTTGGTCCTCATTTGCCGAAGTTATCGAGTTTCAAATTTTGAAAAGTCAAAAAAGTTGCGTGTTTGAGCACATTAATTACTATTTTTCTTGGAAGTTCAACAAGATGCAATTCTGATGTGTTGTGACATCTTCAAAATCTCGTCGAGCTGATTAATTTGACACTTTGTTTATCAAATTTGGTCCTAATTTGCCGATGTTATGGAGCTTCAAAATTTGAAAAGTCACACAAGTTGTGTGTTGGAGCACATAAAGTACTATTTTTCTTGGAAAGTCAACAAGATGCAATCATGATGTGTTGTGACATCTTCAAAATCTCGTTGAGGTGTTTAATTTGACACTTTGTTTAACAAATTTGGTCCACATTTGCCGAAGTTATCGAGCTTCAAAGTTTGAAAAGTCACAAAAGTTGTGTGTTTGAGCACATAAAGTACTGTTTTTTTTGGAAAGTCAACAAGATGCAATTCTGATGTGTTGTGACATCTTCAAAATCTCGTCGAGCTGATTAATTTGACACTTTGTTTAACAAATTTGGTCCTCATTTGCCGAAGTTATCGAGTTTCAAATTTTGAAAAGTCAAAAAAGTTGCGTGTTTGAGCACATTAATTACTATTTTACTTGGAAGTTCAACAAGATGCAATTCTGATGTGTTGTGACATCTTCAAAATCTCGTCGAGCTGATTAATTTGACACTTTGTTTAACAAATTTGGTCCACATTTGCCGAAGTTATCGAGCTTCAAAGTTTGAAAAGTCAAAAAAGTTGCGTGTTTGAGCACATTAATTACTATTTTACTTGGAAGTTCAACAAGATGCAATTCTGATGTGTTGTGACATCTTCAAAATCTCGTCGAGCTGATTAATTTGACACTTTGTTTAACAAATTTGGTCCTCATTTGCCGAAGTTATCGAGTTTCAAATTTTGAAAAGTCAAAAAAGTTGCGTGTTTGAGCACATTAATTACTATTTTACTTGGAAGTTCAACAAGATGCAATTCTGATGTGTTGTGACATCTTCAAAATCTCGTCGAGCTGATTAATTTGACACTTTGTTTAACAAATTTGGTCCTCATTTGCCGAAGTTATCGAGTTTCAAATTTTGAAAAGTCAAAAAAGTTGCGTGTTTGAGCACATTAATTACTATTTTACTTGGAAGTTCAACAAGATGCAATTCTGATGTGTTGTGACATCTTCAAAATCTCGTCGAGCTGATTAATTTGACACTTTGTTTAACAAATTTGGTCCTCATTTGCCGAAGTTATCGAGCTTCAAATTTTGAAAAGTCAAAAAAGTTGCGTGTTTGAGCACATAAAGTACTATTTTTCTTGGGAGTTCAACAAGATGCAATTCTGATGTGTTGTGACATCTTCAAAATCTCGTCGAGCTGATTAATTTGACACTTTGTTTAACAAATTTGGTCCTCATTTGCCGAAGTTATCGAGTTTCAAATTTTGAAAAGTCAAAAAAGTTGCGTGTTTGAGCACATAAAGTACTATTTTTCTTGGAAGTTCAACAAGATGCAATTCTGATGTGTTGTGACATCTTCAAAATCTCGTCGAGCTGATTAATTTGACACTTTGTTTAAGGAATTTGGTGCTCATATGCCGAAGTTATCGAGCTTCAAAGTTTGAAAAGTCACACAAGTTGTGTGTTTGAGCACATAAAGTACTATTTTTCTTGGAAGTTCAACAAGATGCAATTCTGATGTGTTGTGACATCTTCAAAATCTCGTCGAGCTGATTAATTTGACACTTTGTTTAACAAATTTGGTCCTCATTTGCCGAAGTTATCGAGTTTCAAATTTTGAAAAGTCAAAAAAGTTGCGTGTTTGAGCACATAAAGTACTATTTTTCTTGGAAGTTCAACAAGATGCAATTCTGATGTGTTGAGACATCTTCAAAATCTCGTCGAGCTGATTAATTTGACACTTTGTTTAACAAATTTGGTCCTCATTTGCCGAAGTTATCGAGTTTCAAATTTTGAAAAGTCAAAAAAGTTGCGTGTTTGAGCACATAAAGTACAATTTTTCTTGGAAGTTCAACAAGATGCAATTCTGATGTGTTGAGACATCTTCAAAATCTCGTCGAGCTGATTAATTTGACACTTTGTTTAACAAATTTGGTCCTCATTTGCCGAAGTTATCGAGTTTCAAATTTTGAAAAGTCAAAAAAGTTGCGTGTTTGAGCACATAAAGTACTATTTTTCTTGGAAGTTCAACAAGATGCAATTCTGATGTGTTGAGACATCTTCAAAATCTCGTCGAGCTGATTAATTTGACACTTTGTTTAACAAATTTGGTCCTCATTTGCCGAAGTTATCGAGTTTCAAATTTTGAAAAGTCAAAAAAGTTGCGTGTTTGAGCACATTAATTACTATTTTTCTTGGAAGTTCAACAAGATGCAATTCTGATGTGTTGTGACATCTTCAAAATCTCGTCGAGCTGATTAATTTGACACTTTGTTTATCAAATTTGGTCCTAATTTGCCGATGTTATGGAGCTTCAAAATTTGAAAAGTCACACAAGTTGTGTGTTTGAGCACATAAAGTACTATTTTTCTTGGAAAGTCAACAAGATGCAATCATGATGTGTTGTGACATCTTCAAAATCTCGTTGAGGTGTTTAATTTGACACTTTGTTTAACAAATTTGGTCCACATTTGCCGAAGTTATCGAGCTTCAAAGTTTGAAAAGTCACAAAAGTTGTGTGTTTGAGCACATAAAGTACTGTTTTTTTTGGAAAGTCAACAAGATGCAATTCTGATGTGTTGTGACATCTTCAAAATCTCGTCGAGCTGATTAATTTGACACTTTGTTTAACAAATTTGGTCCTCATTTGCCGAAGTTATCGAGTTTCAAATTTTGAAAAGTCAAAAAAGTTGCGTGTTTGAGCACATTAATTACTATTTTACTTGGAAGTTCAACAAGATGCAATTCTGATGTGTTGTGACATCTTCAAAATCTCGTCGAGCTGATTAATTTGACACTTTGTTTAACAAATTTGGTCCACATTTGCCGAAGTTATCGAGCTTCAAACTTTGAAAAGCACAAAAGTTGTGTGTTTGAGCACATAAAGTACTGTTTTTCTTGGAAAGTCAACAAGATGCAATCATGATGTGTTGTGACATCTTCAAAATCATGTCGAGATAATTAATTTGACACTTTGTTATACAAATTTGGTCCTCATTTGCCGATGTTATCGAGCTTCAAAATTTGAAAAGTCACACAAGTTTTGTGTTTGAGCACATAAAGTACTATTTTTCTTGGAAGTTCAACAAGATGCAATTCTGATGTGTTGAGACATCTTCAAAATCTCGTCGAGCTGATTAATTTGACACTTTGTTTAACAAATTTGGTCCTCATTTGCCGAAGTTATCGAGTTTCAAATTTTGAAAAGTCAAAAAAGTTGCGTGTTTGAGCACATAAAGTACTATTTTTCTTGGAAGTTCAACAAGATGCAATTCTGATGTGTTGAGACATCTTCAAAATCTCGTCGAGCTGATTAATTTGACACTTTGTTTAACAAATTTGGTCCTCATTTGCCGAAGTTATCGAGTTTCAAATTTTGAAAAGTCAAAAAAGTTGCGTGTTTGAGCACATAAAGTACTATTTTTCTTGGAAGTTCAACAAGATGCAATTCTGATGTGTTGTGTCATGTTAAAGATCTCGTCGAGCTGATTAATGTGACACTTTGTTTAACAAATTTGGTCCTCATTTGCCGATGTAATCGAGCTTCAAAATTTGAAAAGTCACACAAGTTGCGTGTTTGAGCACATTAATTACTATTTTTCTTGGAAGTTCAACAAGATGCAATTCTGATGTGTTGAGACATCTTCAAAATCTCGTCGAGCTGATTAATTTGACTCTTTGTTTAACAAATTTGGTCCTCATTTGCCGAAGTTATCGAGTTTCAAAATTTGAAAAGTCACACAAGTTTTGTGTTTGAGCACATAAAGTACTATTTTTCTTGGAAGTTCAACAAGATGCAATTCTGATGTGTTGTGTCATGTTAAAGATCTCGTCGAGCTGATTAATTTGACACTTTGTTTAACAAATTTGGTCCTCATTTGCCGATGTTATCGAGCTTCAAAATTTGAAAAGTCACACAAGTTGTGTATTTGAGCACATAAAGTACTATTTTTCTTGGAAGTTCAACAAGATGCAATTCTGATGTGTTGTGACATCTTCAAAATATCGTCGAGCTGATTAATTTGACACTTTGTTTAAGAAATTTGGTGCTCATTTGCCGAAGTTATCGAGCTTCAAAGTTTGAAAAGTCACACAAGTTGTGTGTGTGAGCATATAAAGTACTATTTTTCTTGGAAGTTCAACAAGATGCAATTCTGATGTGTTGTGACATCTTCAAAATCTCGTTGAGCTGATTAATTTGACACTTTGTTTAACAAATATGGTCCTCATTTGCCGATGTTATCGAGTTTCAAAATTTGAAAAGTCACACAAGTTGTGTATTTGAGCACATAAAGTACTATTTTTCTTGGAAGTTCAACAAGATGCAATTCTGATGTGTTGAGACATCTTCAAAATCTCGTTGAGGTGTTTAATTTGACACTTTGTTTAACAAATTTGGTCCACATTTGCCGAAGTTATCGAGCTTCAAAGTTTGAAAAGTCACAAAAGTTGTGTGTTTGAGCACATAAAGTACTGTTTTTTTTGGAAAGTCAACAAGATGCAATCATGATGTGTTGTGACATCTTCAAAATCTTGTCGCGCTAATTAATTTGACACTTTGTTTAAAAAATTTGGTCCACATTTGCCGAAGTTATCGAGCTTCAAATTTTGAAAAGTCAAAAAAGTTGCGTGTTTGAGCACATAAAGTACTATTTTTCTTGGGAGTTCAACAAGATGCAATTCTGATGTGTTGTGACATCTTCAAAATCTCGTCGAGCTGATTAATTTGACACTTTGTTTAACAAATTTGGTCCTCATTTGCCGAAGTTATCGAGTTTCAAATTTTGAAAAGTCAAAAAAGTTGCGTGTTTGAGCACATAAAGTACTATTTTTCTTGGAAGTTCAACAAGATGCAATTCTGATGTGTTGTGACATCTTCAAAATCTCGTCGAGCTGATTAATTTGACACTTTGTTTAAGGAATTTGGTGCTCATATGCCGAAGTTATCGAGCTTCAAAGTTTGAAAAGTCACACAAGTTGTGTGTTTGAGCACATAAAGTACTATTTTTCTTGGAAGTTCAACAAGATGCAATTCTGATGTGTTGTGACATCTTCAAAATCTCGTCGAGCTGATTAATTTGACACTTTGTTTAACAAATTTGGTCCTCATTTGCCGAAGTTATCGAGTTTCAAATTTTGAAAAGTCAAAAAAGTTGCGTGTTTGAGCACATAAAGTACTATTTTTCTTGGAAGTTCAACAAGATGCAATTCTGATGTGTTGAGACATCTTCAAAATCTCGTCGAGCTGATTAATTTGACACTTTGTTTAACAAATTTGGTCCTCATTTGCCGAAGTTATCGAGTTTCAAATTTTGAAAAGTCAAAAAAGTTGCGTGTTTGAGCACATAAAGTACAATTTTTCTTGGAAGTTCAACAAGATGCAATTCTGATGTGTTGAGACATCTTCAAAATCTCGTCGAGCTGATTAATTTGACACTTTGTTTAACAAATTTGGTCCTCATTTGCCGAAGTTATCGAGTTTCAAATTTTGAAAAGTCAAAAAAGTTGCGTGTTTGAGCACATAAAGTACTATTTTTCTTGGAAGTTCAACAAGATGCAATTCTGATGTGTTGAGACATCTTCAAAATCTCGTCGAGCTGATTAATTTGACACTTTGTTTAACAAATTTGGTCCTCATTTGCCGATGTTATGGAGCTTCAAAATTTGAAAAGTCACACAAGTTGTGTGTTTGAGCACATAAAGTACTATTTTTCTTGGAAGTTCAACAAGATGCAATTCTGATGTGTTGTGACATCTTCAATATCTCGTCGAGCTGATTAATGTGACACTGTGTTTAACAAATTTGGTCCTCATTTGCCGATGTTATCGAGCTTCAAAATTTGAAAAGTCACACAAGTTGTGTATTTGAGCACATAAAGTACTATTTTTCTTGGAAGTTCAACAAGATGCAATTCTGATGTGTTGTGTCATGTTAAAGATCTCGTCGAGCTGATTAATGTGACACTTTGTTTAACAAATTTGGTCCTCATTTGCCGAAGTTATCGAGTTTCAAATTTTGAAAAGTCAAAAAAGTTGCGTGTTTGAGCACATAAAGTACTATTTTTCTTGGAAGTTCAACAAGATGCAATTCTGATGTGTTGAGACATCTTCAAAATCTCGTCGAGCTGATTAATTTGACACTTTGTTTAACAAATTTGGTCCTCATTTGCCGAAGTTATCGAGTTTCAAATTTTGAAAAGTCAAAAAAGTTGCGTGTTTGAGCACATAAAGTACTATTTTTCTTGGAAGTTCAACAAGATGCAATTCTGATGTGTTGAGACATCTTCAAAATCTCGTCGAGCTGATTAATTTGACACTTTGTTTAACAAATTTGGTCCACATTTGCCGAAGTTATCGAGCTTCAAACTTTGAAAAGCACAAAAGTTGTGTGTTTGAGCACATAAAGTACTGTTTTTCTTGGAAAGTCAACAAGATGCAATCATGATGTGTTGTGACATCTTCAAAATCTCGTCGAGCTGATTAATTTGACACTTTGTTTAACAAATTTGGTCCACATTTGCCGAAGTTATCGAGCTTCAAACTTTGAAAAGCACAAAAGTTGTGTGTTTGAGCACATAAAGTACTGTTTTTCTTGGAAAGTCAACAAGATGCAATCATGATGTGTTGTGACATCTTCAAAATCTTGTCGCTCTAATTAATTTGAGACTTTGTTTAACAAATTTGGTCCACATTTGCCGAAGTTATCGAGCTTCAAAGTTTGAAAAGTCACGAAAGTTGTGTGTTTGAACACATAAAGTACTGTTTTTCTTGGAAAGTCAACAAGATGCAATTATGATGTGTTGTGACATCTTCAAAATCATGTCGAGATAATTAATTTGACACTTTGTTATACAAATGTGGTCCACATTTGCCGATGTTATCGAGCTTCAAAGTTTGAAAAGTCACAAAAGTTGTGTGTTTGAGCACATAAAGTTCTATTTGTCTTAGAAATTCAACAAGATGCAATCATGATGTGTTGTGACATCTTCAAAATCTCGTCGAGCTGATTAATTTGACACTTTGTTTAACAAATTTGGTCCTCATTTGCCGAAGTTATCGAGTTTCAAATTTTGAAAAGTCAAAAAAGTTGCGTGTTTGAGCACATAAAGTACTATTTTTCTTGGAAGTTCAACAAGATGCAATTCTGATGTGTTGAGACATCTTCAAAATCTCGTCGAGCTGATTAATTTGACACTTTGTTTAACAAATTTGGTCCTCATTTGCCGAAGTTATCGAGTTTCAAATTTTGAAAAGTCAAAAAAGTTGCGTGTTTGAGCACATAAAGTACTATTTTTCTTGGAAGTTCAACAAGATGCAATTCTGATGTGTTGAGACATCTTCAAAATCTCGTCGAGCTGATTAATTTGACACTTTGTTTAACAAATTTGGTCCTCATTTGCCGAAGTTATCGAGTTTCAAATTTTGAAAAGTCAAAAAAGTTGCGTGTTTGAGCACATTAATTACTATTTTTCTTGGAAGTTCAACAAGATGCAATTCTGATGTGTTGTGACATCTTCAAAATCTCGTCGAGCTGATTAATTTGACACTTTGTTTAACAAATTTGGTCCTAATTTGCCGATGTTATGGAGCTTCAAAATTTGAAAAGTCACACAAGTTGTGTGTTTGAGCACATAAAGTACTATTTTTCTTGGAAAGTCAACAAGATGCAATCATGATGTGTTGTGACATCTTCAAAATCTCGTTGAGGTGTTTAATTTGACACTTTGTTTAACAAATTTGGTCCACATTTGCCGAAGTTATCGAGCTTCAAAGTTTGAAAAGTCACAAAAGTTGTGTGTTTGAGCATATAAAGTACTGTTTTTTTTGGAAAGTCAACAAGATGCAATTCTGATGTGTTGTGACATCTTCAAAATCTCGTCGAGCTGATTAATTTGACACTTTGTTTAACAAATTTGGTCCACATTTGCCGAAGTTATCGAGCTTCAAACTTTGAAAAGCACAAAAGTTGTGTGTTTGAGCACATAAAGTACTGTTTTTCTTGGAAAGTCAACAAGATGCAATCATGATGTGTTGTGACATCTTCAAAATCTTGTCGCTCTAATTAATTTGAGACTTTGTTTAACAAATTTGGTCCACATTTGCCGAAGTTATCGAGCTTCAAAGTTTGAAAAGTCACGAAAGTTGTGTGTTTGAACACATAAAGTACTGTTTTTCTTGGAAAGTCAACAAGATGCAATTATGATGTGTTGTGACATCTTCAAAATCTCGTCGAGCTGATTAATTTGACACTTTGTTTAACAAATTTGGTCCTCATTTGCCGATGTTATGGAGCTTCAAAATTTGAAGTCACACAAGTTGTGTGTTTGAGCACATAAAGTACTATTTTTCTTGGAAGTTCAACAAGATGCAATTCTGATGTGTTGTGACATCTTCAATATCTCGTCGAGCTGATTAATGTGACACTGTGTTTAACAAATTTGGTCCTCATTTGCCGATGTTATCGAGCTTCAAAATTTGAAAAGTCACACAAGTTGTGTATTTGAGCACATAAAGTACTATTTTTCTTGGAAGTTCAACAAGATGCAATTCTGATGTGTTGTGTCATGTTAAAGATCTCGTCGAGCTGATTAATGTGACACTTTGTTTAACAAATTTGGTCCTCATTTGCCGAAGTTATCGAGTTTCAAATTTTGAAAAGTCAAAAAAGTTGCGTGTTTGAGCACATAAAGTACTATTTTTCTTGGAAGTTCAACAAGATGCAATTCTGATGTGTTGAGACATCTTCAAAATCTCGTCGAGCTGATTAATTTGACACTTTGTTTAACAAATTTGGTCCTCATTTGCCGAAGTTATCGAGTTTCAAATTTTGAAAAGTCAAAAAAGTTGCGTGTTTGAGCACATAAAGTACTATTTTTCTTGGAAGTTCAACAAGATGCAATTCTGATGTGTTGAGACATCTTCAAAATCTCGTCGAGCTGATTAATTTGACACTTTGTTTAACAAATTTGGTCCACATTTGCCGAAGTTATCGAGCTTCAAACTTTGAAAAGCACAAAAGTTGTGTGTTTGAGCACATAAAGTACTGTTTTTCTTGGAAAGTCAACAAGATGCAATCATGATGTGTTGTGACATCTTCAAAATCTCGTCGAGCTGATTAATTTGACACTTTGTTTAACAAATTTGGTCCACATTTGCCGAAGTTATCGAGCTTCAAACTTTGAAAAGCACAAAAGTTGTGTGTTTGAGCACATAAAGTACTGTTTTTCTTGGAAAGTCAACAAGATGCAATCATGATGTGTTGTGACATCTTCAAAATCTTGTCGCTCTAATTAATTTGAGACTTTGTTTAACAAATTTGGTCCACATTTGCCGAAGTTATCGAGCTTCAAAGTTTGAAAAGTCACGAAAGTTGTGTGTTTGAACACATAAAGTACTGTTTTTCTTGGAAAGTCAACAAGATGCAATTATGATGTGTTGTGACATCTTCAAAATCATGTCGAGATAATTAATTTGACACTTTGTTATACAAATGTGGTCCACATTTGCCGATGTTATCGAGCTTCAAAGTTTGAAAAGTCACAAAAGTTGTGTGTTTGAGCACATAAAGTTCTATTTTTCTTAGAAATTCAACAAGATGCAATCATGATGTGTTGTGACATCTTCAAAATCTCGTCGAGCTGATTAATTTGACACTTTGTTTAACAAATTTGGTCCTCATTTGCCGAAGTTATCGAGTTTCAAATTTTGAAAAGTCAAAAAAGTTGCGTGTTTGAGCACATAAAGTACTATTTTTCTTGGAAGTTCAACAAGATGCAATTCTGATGTGTTGAGACATCTTCAAAATCTCGTCGAGCTGATTAATTTGACACTTTGTTTAACAAATTTGGTCCTCATTTGCCGAAGTTATCGAGTTTCAAATTTTGAAAAGTCAAAAAAGTTGCGTGTTTGAGCACATAAAGTACTATTTTTCTTGGAAGTTCAACAAGATGCAATTCTGATGTGTTGAGACATCTTCAAAATCTCGTCGAGCTGATTAATTTGACACTTTGTTTAACAAATTTGGTCCTCATTTGCCGAAGTTATCGAGTTTCAAATTTTGAAAAGTCAAAAAAGTTGCGTGTTTGAGCACATTAATTACTATTTTTCTTGGAAGTTCAACAAGATGCAATTCTGATGTGTTGTGACATCTTCAAAATCTCGTCGAGCTGATTAATTTGACACTTTGTTTAACAAATTTGGTCCTAATTTGCCGATGTTATGGAGCTTCAAAATTTGAAAAGTCACACAAGTTGTGTGTTTGAGCACATAAAGTACTATTTTTCTTGGAAAGTCAACAAGATGCAATCATGATGTGTTGTGACATCTTCAAAATCTCGTTGAGGTGTTTAATTTGACACTTTGTTTAACAAATTTGGTCCACATTTGCCGAAGTTATCGAGCTTCAAAGTTTGAAAAGTCACAAAAGTTGTGTGTTTGAGCATATAAAGTACTGTTTTTTTTGGAAAGTCAACAAGATGCAATTCTGATGTGTTGTGACATCTTCAAAATCTCGTCGAGCTGATTAATTTGACACTTTGTTTAACAAATTTGGTCCACATTTGCCGAAGTTATCGAGCTTCAAACTTTGAAAAGCACAAAAGTTGTGTGTTTGAGCACATAAAGTACTGTTTTTCTTGGAAAGTCAACAAGATGCAATCATGATGTGTTGTGACATCTTCAAAATCTTGTCGCTCTAATTAATTTGAGACTTTGTTTAACAAATTTGGTCCACATTTGCCGAAGTTATCGAGCTTCAAAGTTTGAAAAGTCACGAAAGTTGTGTGTTTGAACACATAAAGTACTGTTTTTCTTGGAAAGTCAACAAGATGCAATTATGATGTGTTGTGACATCTTCAAAATCATTTCGAGATAATTAATTTGACACTTTGTTATACAAATGTGGTCCACATTTGCCGATGTTATCGAGCTTCAAAGTTTGAAAAGTCACAAAAGTTGTGTGTTTGAGCACATAAAGTTCTATTTTTCTTAGAAATTCAACAAGATGCAATCATGATGTGTTGTGACATCTTCAAAATCTCGTCGAGCTGATTAATTTGACACTTTGTTTAACAAATTTGGTCCTCATTTGCCGAAGTTATCGAGTTTCAAATTTTGAAAAGTCAAAAAAGTTGCGTGTTTGAGCACATTAATTACTATTTTTCTTGGAAGTTCAACAAGATGCAATTCTGATGTGTTGTGACATCTTCAAAATCTCGTCGAGCTGATTAATTTGACACTTTGTTTAACAAATTTGGTCCACATTTGCCGAAGTTATCGAGCTTCAAAGTTTGAAAAGTCACGAAAGTTGTGTGTTTGAACACATAAAGTACTGTTTTTCTTGGAAAGTCAACAAGATGCAATTATGATGTGTTGTGACATCTTCAAAATCATGTCGAGATAATTAATTTGACACTTTGTTATACAAATGTGGTCCACATTTGCCGATGTTATCGAGCTTCAAAGTTTGAAAAGTCACACAAGTTGTGTATTTGAGCACATAAAGTACTATTTTTCTTGGAAGTTCAACAAGATGCAATTCTGATGTGTTGTGTCATGTTAAAGATCTCGTCGAGCTGATTAATGTGACACTTTGTTTAACAAATTTGGTCCTCATTTGCCGAAGTTATCGAGTTTCAAATTTTGAAAAGTCAAAAAAGTTGCGTGTTTGAGCACATAAAGTACTATTTTTCTTGGAAGTTCAACAAGATGCAATTCTGATGTGTTGTGACATCTTCAAAATCTCGTCGAGCTGATTAATTTGACACTTTGTTTAAGGAATTTGGTGCTCATATGCCGAAGTTATCGAGCTTCAAAGTTTGAAAAGTCACACAAGTTGTGTGTTTGTGCACATAAAGTACTATTTTTTTTGGAAAGTCAACAAGATGCAATTCTGATGTGTTGTGACATCTTCAAAATCTCGTCGAGCTGATTAATTTGACACTTTGTTTAACAAATTTGGTCCTCATTTGCCGAAGTTATCGAGTTTCAAATTTTGAAAAGTCAAAAAAGTTGCGTGTTTGAGCACATAAAGTACTATTTTTCTTGGAAGTTCAACAAGATGCAATTCTGATGTGTTGAGACATCTTCAAAATCTCGTCGAGCTGATTAATTTGACACTTTGTTTAACAAATTTGGTCCTCATTTGCCGAAGTTATCGAGTTTCAAATTTTGAAAAGTCAAAAAAGTTGCGTGTTTGAGCACATAAAGTACTATTTTTCTTGGAAGTTCAACAAGATGCAATTCTGATGTGTTGTGACATCTTCAAAATCTCGTCGAGCTGATTAATTTGACACTTTGTTTAAGGAATTTGGTGCTCATATGCCGAAGTTATCGAGCTTCAAAGTTTGAAAAGTCACACAAGTTGTGTGTTTGTGCACATAAAGTACTATTTTTCTTGGAAGTTCAACAAGATGCAATTCTGATGTGTTGTGACATCTTCAAAATCTCGTCGAGCTGATTAATTTGACACTTTGTTTAACAAATTTGGTCCTCATTTGCCGAAGTTATCGAGTTTCAAATTTTGAAAAGTCAAAAAAGTTGCGTGTTTGAGCACATAAAGTACTATTTTTCTTGGAAGTTCAACAAGATGCAATTCTGATGTGTTGAGACATCTTCAAAATCTCGTCGAGCTGATTAATTTGACACTTTGTTTAACAAATTTGGTCCTCATTTGCCGAAGTTATCGAGTTTCAAATTTTGAAAAGTCAAAAAAGTTGCGTGTTTGAGCACATAAAGTACTATTTTTCTTGGAAGTTCAACAAGATGCAATTCTGATGTGTTGTGACATCTTCAAAATCTCGTCGAGCTGATTAATTTGACACTTTGTTTAACAAATTTGGTCCTCATTTGCCGAAGTTATCGAGTTTCAAATTTTGAAAAGTCAAAAAAGTTGCGTGTTTGAGCACATAAAGTACTATTTTTCTTGGAAGTTCAACAAGATGCAATTCTGATGTGTTGTGACATCTTCAAAATCTCGTCGAGCTGATTAATTCGACACTTTGTTTAACAAATTTGGTCCTCATTTGCCGATGTTATGGAGCTTCAAAATTTGAAAAGTCACACAAGTTGTGTGTTTGAGCACATAAAGTACTATTTTTCTTGGAAGTTCAACAAGATGCAATTCTGATGTGTTGTGACATCTTCAATATCTCGTCGAGCTGATTAATGTGACACTGTGTTTAACAAATTTGGTCCTCATTTGCCGATGTTATCGAGCTTCAAAATTTGAAAAGTCACACAAGTTGTGTATTTGAGCACATAAAGTACTATTTTTCTTGGAAGTTCAACAAGATGCAATTCTGATGTGTTGTGTCATGTTAAAGATCTCGTCGAGCTGATTAATTTGACACTTTGTTTAAGGAATTTGGTGCTCATATGCCGAAGTTATCGAGCTTCAAAATTTGAAAAGTCACACAAGTTGTGTGTTTGTGCACATAAAGTACTATTTTTCTTGGAAGTTCAACAAGATGCAATTCTGATGTGTTGTGACATCTTCAAAATCTCGTCGAGCTGATTAATTTGACACTTTGTTTAACAAATTTGGTCCTCATTTGCCGAAGTTATCGAGTTTCAAATTTTGAAAAGTCAAAAAAGTTGCGTGTTTGAGCACATAAAGTACAATTTTTCTTGGAAGTTCAACAAGATGCAATTCTGATGTGTTGAGACATCTTCAAAATCTCGTCGAGCTGATTAATTTGACACTTTGTTTAACAAATTTGGTCCTCATTTGCCGAAGTTATCGAGTTTCAAATTTTGAAAAGTCAAAAAAGTTGCGTGTTTGAGCACATAAAGTACTATTTTTCTTGGAAAGTCAACAAGATGCAATTCTGATGTGTTGTGTCATGTTAAAGATCTCGTCGAGCTGATTAATTTGACACTTTGTTTAACAAATTTGGTCCTCATTTGCCGATGTAATCGAGCTTCAAAATTTGAAAAGTCACACAAGTTGTGTATTTGAGCACATAAAGTACTATTTTTCTTGGAAGTTCAACAAGATGCAATTCTGATGTGTTGTGACATCTTCAAAATCTCGTCGAGCTGATTAATTTGACACTTTGTTTAACAAATTTGGTCCTCATTTGCCGAAGTTATCGAGTTTCAAATTTTGAAAAGTCAAAAAAGTTGCGTGTTTGAGCACATAAAGTACTATTTTTCTTGGAAGTTCAACAAGATGCAATTCTGATGTGTTGAGACATCTTCAAAATCTCGTCGAGCTGATTAATTTGACACTTTGTTTAACAAATTTGGTCCTCATTTGCCGAAGTTATCGAGTTTCAAATTTTGAAAAGTCAAAAAAGTTGCGTGTTTGAGCACATTAATTACTATTTTTCTTGGAAGTTCAACAAGATGCAATTCTGATGTGTTGTGACATCTTCAAAATCTCGTCGAGCTGATTAATTTGACACTTTGTTTAACAAATTTGGTCCTAATTTGCCGATGTTATGGAGCTTCAAAATTTGAAAAGTCACACAAGTTGTGTGTTTGAGCACATAAAGTACTATTTTTCTTGGAAAGTCAACAAGATGCAATCATGATGTGTTGTGACATCTTCAAAATCTCGTTGAGGTGTTTAATTTGACACTTTGTTTAACAAATTTGGTCCACATTTGCCGAAGTTATCGAGCTTCAAAGTTTGAAAAGTCACAAAAGTTGTGTGTTTGAGCATATAAAGTACTGTTTTTTTTGGAAAGTCAACAAGATGCAATTCTGATGTGTTGTGACATCTTCAAAATCTCGTCGAGCTGATTAATTTGACACTTTGTTTAACAAATTTGGTCCACATTTGCCGAAGTTATCGAGCTTCAAACTTTGAAAAGCACAAAAGTTGTGTGTTTGAGCACATAAAGTACTGTTTTTCTTGGAAAGTCAACAAGATGCAATCATGATGTGTTGTGACATCTTCAAAATCTTGTCGCTCTAATTAATTTGAGACTTTGTTTAACAAATTTGGTCCACATTTGCCGAAGTTATCGAGCTTCAAAGTTTGAAAAGTCACGAAAGTTGTGTGTTTGAACACATAAAGTACTGTTTTTCTTGGAAAGTCAACAAGATGCAATTATGATGTGTTGTGACATCTTCAAAATCATTTCGAGATAATTAATTTGACACTTTGTTATACAAATGTGGTCCACATTTGCCGATGTTATCGAGCTTCAAAGTTTGAAAAGTCACAAAAGTTGTGTGTTTGAGCACATAAAGTTCTATTTTTCTTAGAAATTCAACAAGATGCAATCATGATGTGTTGTGACATCTTCAAAATCTCGTCGAGCTGATTAATTTGACACTTTGTTTAACAAATTTGGTCCTCATTTGCCGAAGTTATCGAGTTTCAAATTTTGAAAAGTCAAAAAAGTTGCGTGTTTGAGCACATTAATTACTATTTTTCTTGGAAGTTCAACAAGATGCAATTCTGATGTGTTGTGACATCTTCAAAATCTCGTCGAGCTGATTAATTTGACACTTTGTTTAACAAATTTGGTCCACATTTGCCGAAGTTATCGAGCTTCAAAGTTTGAAAAGTCACGAAAGTTGTGTGTTTGAACACATAAAGTACTGTTTTTCTTGGAAAGTCAACAAGATGCAATTATGATGTGTTGTGACATCTTCAAAATCATGTCGAGATAATTAATTTGACACTTTGTTATACAAATGTGGTCCACATTTGCCGATGTTATCGAGCTTCAAAGTTTGAAAAGTCACACAAGTTGTGTATTTGAGCACATAAAGTACTATTTTTCTTGGAAGTTCAACAAGATGCAATTCTGATGTGTTGTGTCATGTTAAAGATCTCGTCGAGCTGATTAATGTGACACTTTGTTTAACAAATTTGGTCCTCATTTGCCGAAGTTATCGAGTTTCAAATTTTGAAAAGTCAAAAAAGTTGCGTGTTTGAGCACATAAAGTACTATTTTTCTTGGAAGTTCAACAAGATGCAATTCTGATGTGTTGTGACATCTTCAAAATCTCGTCGAGCTGATTAATTTGACACTTTGTTTAAGGAATTTGGTGCTCATATGCCGAAGTTATCGAGCTTCAAAGTTTGAAAAGTCACACAAGTTGTGTGTTTGTGCACATAAAGTACTATTTTTTTTGGAAAGTCAACAAGATGCAATTCTGATGTGTTGTGACATCTTCAAAATCTCGTCGAGCTGATTAATTTGACACTTTGTTTAACAAATTTGGTCCTCATTTGCCGAAGTTATCGAGTTTCAAATTTTGAAAAGTCAAAAAAGTTGCGTGTTTGAGCACATAAAGTACTATTTTTCTTGGAAGTTCAACAAGATGCAATTCTGATGTGTTGAGACATCTTCAAAATCTCGTCGAGCTGATTAATTTGACACTTTGTTTAACAAATTTGGTCCTCATTTGCCGAAGTTATCGAGTTTCAAATTTTGAAAAGTCAAAAAAGTTGCGTGTTTGAGCACATAAAGTACTATTTTTCTTGGAAGTTCAACAAGATGCAATTCTGATGTGTTGTGACATCTTCAAAATCTCGTCGAGCTGATTAATTTGACACTTTGTTTAAGGAATTTGGTGCTCATATGCCGAAGTTATCGAGCTTCAAAGTTTGAAAAGTCACACAAGTTGTGTGTTTGTGCACATAAAGTACTATTTTTCTTGGAAGTTCAACAAGATGCAATTCTGATGTGTTGTGACATCTTCAAAATCTCGTCGAGCTGATTAATTTGACACTTTGTTTAACAAATTTGGTCCTCATTTGCCGAAGTTATCGAGTTTCAAATTTTGAAAAGTCAAAAAAGTTGCGTGTTTGAGCACATAAAGTACTATTTTTCTTGGAAGTTCAACAAGATGCAATTCTGATGTGTTGAGACATCTTCAAAATCTCGTCGAGCTGATTAATTTGACACTTTGTTTAACAAATTTGGTCCTCATTTGCCGAAGTTATCGAGTTTCAAATTTTGAAAAGTCAAAAAAGTTGCGTGTTTGAGCACATAAAGTACTATTTTTCTTGGAAGTTCAACAAGATGCAATTCTGATGTGTTGTGACATCTTCAAAATCTCGTCGAGCTGATTAATTTGACACTTTGTTTAACAAATTTGGTCCTCATTTGCCGAAGTTATCGAGTTTCAAATTTTGAAAAGTCAAAAAAGTTGCGTGTTTGAGCACATAAAGTACTATTTTTCTTGGAAGTTCAACAAGATGCAATTCTGATGTGTTGTGACATCTTCAAAATCTCGTCGAGCTGATTAATTCGACACTTTGTTTAACAAATTTGGTCCTCATTTGCCGATGTTATGGAGCTTCAAAATTTGAAAAGTCACACAAGTTGTGTGTTTGAGCACATAAAGTACTATTTTTCTTGGAAGTTCAACAAGATGCAATTCTGATGTGTTGTGACATCTTCAATATCTCGTCGAGCTGATTAATGTGACACTGTGTTTAACAAATTTGGTCCTCATTTGCCGATGTTATCGAGCTTCAAAATTTGAAAAGTCACACAAGTTGTGTATTTGAGCACATAAAGTACTATTTTTCTTGGAAGTTCAACAAGATGCAATTCTGATGTGTTGTGTCATGTTAAAGATCTCGTCGAGCTGATTAATTTGACACTTTGTTTAAGGAATTTGGTGCTCATATGCCGAAGTTATCGAGCTTCAAAATTTGAAAAGTCACACAAGTTGTGTGTTTGTGCACATAAAGTACTATTTTTCTTGGAAGTTCAACAAGATGCAATTCTGATGTGTTGTGACATCTTCAAAATCTCGTCGAGCTGATTAATTTGACACTTTGTTTAACAAATTTGGTCCTCATTTGCCGAAGTTATCGAGTTTCAAATTTTGAAAAGTCAAAAAAGTTGCGTGTTTGAGCACATAAAGTACAATTTTTCTTGGAAGTTCAACAAGATGCAATTCTGATGTGTTGAGACATCTTCAAAATCTCGTCGAGCTGATTAATTTGACACTTTGTTTAACAAATTTGGTCCTCATTTGCCGAAGTTATCGAGTTTCAAATTTTGAAAAGTCAAAAAAGTTGCGTGTTTGAGCACATAAAGTACTATTTTTCTTGGAAAGTCAACAAGATGCAATTCTGATGTGTTGTGTCATGTTAAAGATCTCGTCGAGCTGATTAATTTGACACTTTGTTTAACAAATTTGGTCCTCATTTGCCGATGTAATCGAGCTTCAAAATTTGAAAAGTCACACAAGTTGTGTATTTGAGCACATAAAGTACTATTTTTCTTGGAAGTTCAACAAGATGCAATTCTGATGTGTTGTGACATCTTCAAAATCTCGTCGAGCTGATTAATTTGACACTTTGTTTAACAAATTTGGTCCTCATTTGCCGAAGTTATCGAGTTTCAAATTTTGAAAAGTCAAAAAAGTTGCGTGTTTGAGCACATAAAGTACTATTTTTCTTGGAAGTTCAACAAGATGCAATTCTGATGTGTTGAGACATCTTCAAAATCTCGTCGAGCTGATTAATTTGACACTTTGTTTAACAAATTTGGTCCTCATTTGCCGAAGTTATCGAGTTTCAAATTTTGAAAAGTCAAAAAAGTTGCGTGTTTGAGCACATAAAGTACAATTTTTCTTGGAAGTTCAACAAGATGCAATTCTGATGTGTTGAGACATCTTCAAAATCTCGTCGAGCTGATTAATTTGACACTTTGTTTAACAAATTTGGTCCTAATTTGCCGATGTTATGGAGCTTCAAAATTTGAAAAGTCACACAAGTTGTGTGTTTGAGCACATAAAGTACTATTTTTCTTGGAAAGTCAACAAGATGCAATCATGATGTGTTGTGACATCTTCAAAATCTCGTTGAGGTGTTTAATTTGACACTTTGTTTAACAAATTTGGTCCACATTTGCCGAAGTTATCGAGCTTCAAAGTTTGAAAAGTCACAAAAGTTGTGTGTTTGAGCATATAAAGTACTGTTTTTTTTGGAAAGTCAACAAGATGCAATTCTGATGTGTTGTGACATCTTCAAAATCTCGTCGAGCTGATTAATTTGACACTTTGTTTAACAAATTTGGTCCACATTTGCCGAAGTTATCGAGCTTCAAACTTTGAAAAGCACAAAAGTTGTGTGTTTGAACACATAAAGTACTGTTTTTCTTGGAAAGTCAACAAGATGCAATTATGATGTGTTGTGACATCTTCAAAATCATGTCGAGATAATTAATTTGACACTTTGTTATACAAATGTGGTCCACATTTGCCGATGTTATCGAGCTTCAAAGTTTGAAAAGTCACAAAAGTTGTGTGTTTGAGCACATAAAGTTCTATTTTTCTTAGAAATTCAACAAGATGCAATCATGATGTGTTGTGACATCTTCAAAATCTCGTCGAGCTGATTAATTTGACACTTTGTTTAACAAATTTGGTCCTCATTTGCCGAAGTTATCGAGTTTCAAATTTTGAAAAGTCAAAAAAGTTGCGTGTTTGAGCACATTAATTACTATTTTTCTTGGAAGTTCAACAAGATGCAATTCTGATGTGTTGTGACATCTTCAAAATCTCGTCGAGCTGATTAATTTGACACTTTGTTTAACAAATTTGGTCCACATTTGCCGAAGTTATCGAGCTTCAAAGTTTGAAAAGTCACGAAAGTTGTGTGTTTGAACACATAAAGTACTGTTTTTCTTGGAAAGTCAACAAGATGCAATTATGATGTGTTGTGACATCTTCAAAATCATGTCGAGATAATTAATTTGACACTTTGTTATACAAATGTGGTCCACATTTGCCGATGTTATCGAGCTTCAAAGTTTGAAAAGTCACACAAGTTGTGTATTTGAGCACATAAAGTACTATTTTTCTTGGAAGTTCAACAAGATGCAATTCTGATGTGTTGTGTCATGTTAAAGATCTCGTCGAGCTGATTAATGTGACACTTTGTTTAACAAATTTGGTCCTCATTTGCCGAAGTTATCGAGTTTCAAATTTTGAAAAGTCAAAAAAGTTGCGTGTTTGAGCACATAAAGTACTATTTTTCTTGGAAGTTCAACAAGATGCAATTCTGATGTGTTGTGACATCTTCAAAATCTCGTCGAGCTGATTAATTCGACACTTTGTTTAACAAATTTGGTCCTCATTTGCCGATGTTATGGAGCTTCAAAATTTGAAAAGTCACACAAGTTGTGTGTTTGAGCACATAAAGTACTATTTTTCTTGGAAGTTCAACAAGATGCAATTCTGATGTGTTGTGACATCTTCAATATCTCGTCGAGCTGA
Organism: Euwallacea fornicatus; assembly: GCF_040115645.1. Lineage (NCBI taxonomy): Eukaryota > Metazoa > Arthropoda > Insecta > Coleoptera > Curculionidae > Euwallacea > Euwallacea fornicatus. The sequence continues at coordinate 240,060 of NW_027096024.1, read as the reverse complement.
TTAATGTGACACTGTGTTTAACAAATTTGGTCCTCATTTGCCGATGTTATCGAGCTTCAAAATTTGAAAAGTCACACAAGTTGTGTATTTGAGCACATAAAGTACTATTTTTCTTGGAAGTTCAACAAGATGCAATTCTGATGTGTTGTGTCATGTTAAAGATCTCGTCGAGCTGATTAATTTGACACTTTGTTTAAGGAATTTGGTGCTCATATGCCGAAGTTATCGAGCTTCAAAATTTGAAAAGTCACACAAGTTGTGTGTTTGTGCACATAAAGTACTATTTTTCTTGGAAGTTCAACAAGATGCAATTCTGATGTGTTGTGACATCTTCAAAATCTCGTCGAGCTGATTAATTTGACACTTTGTTTAACAAATTTGGTCCTCATTTGCCGAAGTTATCGAGTTTCAAATTTTGAAAAGTCAAAAAAGTTGCGTGTTTGAGCACATAAAGTACAATTTTTCTTGGAAGTTCAACAAGATGCAATTCTGATGTGTTGAGACATCTTCAAAATCTCGTCGAGCTGATTAATTTGACACTTTGTTTAACAAATTTGGTCCTCATTTGCCGAAGTTATCGAGTTTCAAATTTTGAAAAGTCAAAAAAGTTGCGTGTTTGAGCACATAAAGTACTATTTTTCTTGGAAAGTCAACAAGATGCAATTCTGATGTGTTGTGTCATGTTAAAGATCTCGTCGAGCTGATTAATTTGACACTTTGTTTAACAAATTTGGTCCTCATTTGCCGATGTAATCGAGCTTCAAAATTTGAAAAGTCACACAAGTTGTGTATTTGAGCACATAAAGTACTATTTTTCTTGGAAGTTCAACAAGATGCAATTCTGATGTGTTGTGACATCTTCAAAATCTCGTCGAGCTGATTAATTTGACACTTTGTTTAACAAATTTGGTCCTCATTTGCCGAAGTTATCGAGTTTCAAATTTTGAAAAGTCAAAAAAGTTGCGTGTTTGAGCACATAAAGTACTATTTTTCTTGGAAGTTCAACAAGATGCAATTCTGATGTGTTGAGACATCTTCAAAATCTCGTCGAGCTGATTAATTTGACACTTTGTTTAACAAATTTGGTCCTCATTTGCCGAAGTTATCGAGTTTCAAATTTTGAAAAGTCAAAAAAGTTGCGTGTTTGAGCACATAAAGTACAATTTTTCTTGGAAGTTCAACAAGATGCAATTCTGATGTGTTGAGACATCTTCAAAATCTCGTCGAGCTGATTAATTTGACACTTTGTTTAACAAATTTGGTCCTAATTTGCCGATGTTATGGAGCTTCAAAATTTGAAAAGTCACACAAGTTGTGTGTTTGAGCACATAAAGTACTATTTTTCTTGGAAAGTCAACAAGATGCAATCATGATGTGTTGTGACATCTTCAAAATCTCGTTGAGGTGTTTAATTTGACACTTTGTTTAACAAATTTGGTCCACATTTGCCGAAGTTATCGAGCTTCAAAGTTTGAAAAGTCACAAAAGTTGTGTGTTTGAGCATATAAAGTACTGTTTTTTTTGGAAAGTCAACAAGATGCAATTCTGATGTGTTGTGACATCTTCAAAATCTCGTCGAGCTGATTAATTTGACACTTTGTTTAACAAATTTGGTCCACATTTGCCGAAGTTATCGAGCTTCAAACTTTGAAAAGCACAAAAGTTGTGTGTTTGAACACATAAAGTACTGTTTTTCTTGGAAAGTCAACAAGATGCAATTATGATGTGTTGTGACATCTTCAAAATCATGTCGAGATAATTAATTTGACACTTTGTTATACAAATGTGGTCCACATTTGCCGATGTTATCGAGCTTCAAAGTTTGAAAAGTCACAAAAGTTGTGTGTTTGAGCACATAAAGTTCTATTTTTCTTAGAAATTCAACAAGATGCAATCATGATGTGTTGTGACATCTTCAAAATCTCGTCGAGCTGATTAATTTGACACTTTGTTTAACAAATTTGGTCCTCATTTGCCGAAGTTATCGAGTTTCAAATTTTGAAAAGTCAAAAAAGTTGCGTGTTTGAGCACATTAATTACTATTTTTCTTGGAAGTTCAACAAGATGCAATTCTGATGTGTTGTGACATCTTCAAAATCTCGTCGAGCTGATTAATTTGACACTTTGTTTAACAAATTTGGTCCACATTTGCCGAAGTTATCGAGCTTCAAAGTTTGAAAAGTCACGAAAGTTGTGTGTTTGAACACATAAAGTACTGTTTTTCTTGGAAAGTCAACAAGATGCAATTATGATGTGTTGTGACATCTTCAAAATCATGTCGAGATAATTAATTTGACACTTTGTTATACAAATGTGGTCCACATTTGCCGATGTTATCGAGCTTCAAAGTTTGAAAAGTCACACAAGTTGTGTATTTGAGCACATAAAGTACTATTTTTCTTGGAAGTTCAACAAGATGCAATTCTGATGTGTTGTGTCATGTTAAAGATCTCGTCGAGCTGATTAATGTGACACTTTGTTTAACAAATTTGGTCCTCATTTGCCGAAGTTATCGAGTTTCAAATTTTGAAAAGTCAAAAAAGTTGCGTGTTTGAGCACATAAAGTACTATTTTTCTTGGAAGTTCAACAAGATGCAATTCTGATGTGTTGTGACATCTTCAAAATCTCGTCGAGCTGATTAATTTGACACTTTGTTTAACAAATTTGGTCCTCATTTGCCGATGTTATGGAGCTTCAAAATTTGAAAAGTCACACAAGTTGTGTGTTTGAGCACATAAAGTACTATTTTTCTTGGAAGTTCAACAAGATGCAATTCTGATGTGTTGTGACATCTTCAATATCTCGTCGAGCTGATTAATGTGACACTGTGTTTAACAAATTTGGTCCTCATTTGCCGATGTTATCGAGCTTCAAAATTTGAAAAGTCACACAAGTTGTGTATTTGAGCACATAAAGTACTATTTTTCTTGGAAGTTCAACAAGATGCAATTCTGATGTGTTGTGACATCTTCAAAATCTCGTCGAGCTGATTAATTTGACACTTTGTTTAACAAATTTGGTCCTCATTTGCCGAAGTTATCGAGTTTCAAATTTTGAAAAGTCAAAAAAGTTGCGTGTTTGAGCACATAAAGTACTATTTTTCTTGGAAGTTCAACAAGATGCAATTCTGATGTGTTGAGACATCTTCAAAATCTCGTCGAGCTGATTAATTTGACACTTTGTTTAACAAATTTGGTCCTCATTTGCCGAAGTTATCGAGTTTCAAATTTTGAAAAGTCAAAAAAGTTGCGTGTTTGAGCACATAAAGTACAATTTTTCTTGGAAGTTCAACAAGATGCAATTCTGATGTGTTGAGACATCTTCAAAATCTCGTCGAGCTGATTAATTTGACACTTTGTTTAACAAATTTGGTCCTCATTTGCCGAAGTTATCGAGTTTCAAATTTTGAAAAGTCAAAAAAGTTGCGTGTTTGAGCACATAAAGTACTATTTTTCTTGGAAGTTCAACAAGATGCAATTCTGATGTGTTGAGACATCTTCAAAATCTCGTCGAGCTGATTAATTTGACACTTTGTTTAACAAATTTGGTCCTCATTTGCCGAAGTTATCGAGTTTCAAATTTTGAAAAGTCAAAAAAGTTGCGTGTTTGAGCACATTAATTACTATTTTTCTTGGAAGTTCAACAAGATGCAATTCTGATGTGTTGTGACATCTTCAAAATCTCGTCGAGCTGATTAATTTGACACTTTGTTTAACAAATTTGGTCCTCATTTGCCGAAGTTATCGAGTTTCAAATTTTGAAAAGTCAAAAAAGTTGCGTGTTTGAGCACATTAATTACTATTTTTCTTGGAAGTTCAACAAGATGCAATTCTGATGTGTTGTGACATCTTCAAAATCTCGTCGAGCTGATTAATTTGACACTTTGTTTAACAAATTTGGTCCTAATTTGCCGATGTTATGGAGCTTCAAAATTTGAAAAGTCACAAAAGTTGTGTGTTTGAGCACATAAAGTACTGTTTTTTTGGAAAGTCAACAAGATGCAATCATGATGTGTTGTGACATCTTCAAAATCTTGTCGCGCTAATTAATTTGACACTTTGTTTAAAAAATTTGGCCACATTTGCCGAAGTTATCGAGCTTCAAACTTTGAAAAGCACAAAAGTTGTGTGTTTGAGCACATAAAGTACTATTTTTCTTGGAAATTCAACAAGATGCAATCATGATGTGTTGTGACATCTTCAAAATCTCGTTGAGGTGTTTAATTTGACACTTTGTTTAACAAATTTGGTCCACATTTGCCGAAGTTATCGAGCTTCAAAGTGTGAAAAGTCACAAAAGTTGTGTGTTTGAGCACATAAAGTACTGTTTTTCTTGGAAAGTCAACAAGATGCAATCATGATGTGTTGTGACATCTTCAAAATCTTGTCGAGATAATTAATTTGACACTTTGTTATACAAATGTGGTCCACATTTGCCGATGTTATCGAGCTTCAAAGTTTGAAAAGTCACAAAAGTTGTGTGTTTGAGCACATAAAGTTCTATTTTTCTTAGAAATTCAACAAGATGCAATCATGATGTGTTGTGACATCTTCAAAATCTTGTCGAGCTGAGTAATTGGAAATTTTGTTTAACAAATTTGGTCCACATTTGCCGAAGTTATCGAGCTTCAAAGTTTGAAAAGCACAAAAGTTGTGTGTTTGAGCACAAAAAGTACTATTTTTCTTGGAAAGCCAACAAGATGCAATCATGATGTGTTGGGACATCTTCAAAATCTTGTCGAGCTGAGTACTTGGAAATTTTGTTTAACAAATTTCGTCCACATTTGCCGAAGTTATCGAGCTTCAAAGTTTGAAAAGTCACAAAAGTTGTGTGTTTGAGCACATAAAGTACTATTTTTCTTGGAAAGTCAACAAGAAGCAATCATGATGTGTTATGACATCTTCAAAATCTTGTCGAGCTAATTAATTTGACACTTTGTTTAACAAATTCGGTGCACATTTGCCGAAGTTATCGAGCTTCAAAGTTTGAAAAGTCACAAAAGTTGTGTGTTTGAGCACATAAAGTACTGTTTTTTTTGGAAAGTCAACAAGATGCAATCATGATGTGTTGTGACATCTTCAAAATCTTGTCGAGCTGAGTAATTGGAAATTTTGTTTAACAAATTTGGTCCACATTTGCCGAAGTTATCGAGCTTCAAAGTTTGAAAAGTCACAAAAGTTGTGTGTTTGAGCACATAAAGTACTGTTTTTTTTGGAAAGTCAACAAGATGCAATCATGATGTGTTGTGACATCTTCAAAATCTTGTCGAGCTGAGTAATTGGAAATTTTGTTTAACAAATTTGGTCCACATTTGCCGAAGTTATCGAGCTTCAAAGTTTGAAAAGTCACAAAAGTTGTGTGTTTGAGCACATAAAGTACTGTTTTTTTTGGAAAGTCAACAAGATGCAATCATGATGTGTTGTGACATCTTCAAAATCTTGTCGAGATAATTAATTTGACACTTTGTTATACAAATGTGGTCCACATTTGCCGATGTTATCGAGCTTCAAAGTTTGAAAAGTCACAAAAGTTGTGTGTTTGAGCACATAAAGTACTGTTTTTTTTGGAAAGTCAACAAGATGCAATCATGATATGTTGTGACATCTTCAAAATCTTGTCGAGCTGAGTAATTGGAAATTTTGTTTAACAAATTTGGTCCACATTTGCCGAAGTTATCGAGCTTCAAAGTTTGAAAAGTCACAAAAGTTGTGAGTTTGAGCACATAAAGTTCTATTTTTCTTGGAAATTCAACAAGATGCAATCATGCTGTGTTGTGACATCTTCAAAATCTCGTTGAGGTTTTTACTTTGACACTTTGTTTAACAAATTTGGTCCACATTTGCCGAAGTTATCGAGCTTCAAAGTTTGAAAAGTCACAAAAGTTGTGTGTTTGAGCACATAAAGTACTGTTTTTTTTGGAAAGTCAACAAGATGCAATCATGATGTGTTGTGACATCTTCAAAATCTTGTCGAGCTGAGTAATTGGAAATTTTGTTTAACAAATTTGGTCCACATTTGCCGAAGTTATCGAGCTTCAAAGTTTGAAAAGTCACAAAAGTTGTGTGTTTGAGCACATAAAGTACTGTTTTTTTTGGAAAGTCAACAAGATGCAATCATGATGTGTTGTGACATCTTCAAAATCTTGTCGAGCTGAGTAATTGGAAATTTTGTTTAACAAATTTGGTCCACATTTGCCGAAGTTATCGAGCTTCAAAGTTTGAAAAGTCACAAAAGTTGTGTGTTTGAGCACATAAAGTACTGTTTTTTTTGGAAAGTCAACAAGATGCAATCATGATGTGTTGTGACATCTTCAAAATCTTGTCGAGCTGAGTAATTGGAAATTTTGTTTAACAAATTTGGTCCACATTTGCCGAAGTTATCGAGCTTCAAAGTTTGAAAAGTCACAAAAGTTGTGTGTTTGAGCACATAAAGTACTGTTTTTTTTGGAAAGTCAACAAGATGCAATCATGATGTGTTATGACATCTTCAAAATCTTGTCGAGATAATTAATTTGACACTTTGTTATACAAATGTGGTCCACATTTGCCGATGTTATCGAGCTTCAAAGTTTGAAAAGTCACAAAAGTTGTGTGTTTGAGCACATAAAGTACTGTTTTTTTTGGAAAGTCAACAAGATGCAATCATGATATGTTGTGACATCTTCAAAATCTTGTCGAGATAATTAATTTGACACTTTGTTATACAAATGTGGTCCACATTTGCCGATGTTATCGAGCTTCAAAGTTTGAAAAGTCACAAAAGTTGTGTGTTTGAGCACATAAAGTACTGTTTTTTTTGGAAAGTCAACAAGATGCAATCATGATGTGTTATGACATCTTCAAAATCTTGTCGAGATAATTAATTTGACACTTTGTTATACAAATGTGGTCCACATTTGCCGATGTTATCGAGCTTCAAAGTTTGAAAAGTCACAAAAGTTGTGTGTTTGAGCACATAAAGTACTGTTTTTTTTGGAAAGTCAACAAGATGCAATCATGATATGTTGTGACATCTTCAAAATCTTGTCGAGATAATTAATTTGACACTTTGTTATACAAATGTGGTCCACATTTGCCGATGTTATCGAGCTTCAAAGTTTGAAAAGTCACAAAAGTTGTGTGTTTGAGCACATAAAGTACTGTTTTTTTTGGAAAGTCAACAAGATGCAATCATGATATGTTGTGACATCTTCAAAATCTTGTCGAGATAATTAATTTGACACTTTGTTATACAAATGTGGTCCACATTTGCCGATGTTATCGAGCTTCAAAGTTTGAAAAGTCACAAAAGTTGTGTGTTTGAGCACATAAAGTACTGTTTTTTTTGGAAAGTCAACAAGATGCAATCATGATATGTTGTGACATCTTCAAAATCTTGTCGAGCTGAGTAATTGGAAATTTTGTTTAACAAATTTGGTCCACATTTGCCGAAGTTATCGAGCTTCAAAGTTTGAAAAGTCACAAAAGTTGTGAGTTTGAGCACATAAAGTTCTATTTTTCTTGGAAATTCAACAAGATGCAATCATGCTGTGTTGTGACATCTTCAAAATCTCGTTGAGGTTTTTAATTTGACACTCTGTTTAACAAATTTGGTCCACATTTGCCGAAGTTATCGAGCTTCAAAGTTTGAAAAGTCACAAAAGTTGTGTGTTTGAGCACATAAAGTACTGTTTTTTTTGGAAAGTCAACAAGATGCAATCATGATATGTTGTGACATCTTCAAAATCTTGTCGAGCTGAGTAATTGGAAATTTTGTTTAACAAATTTGGTCCACATTTGCCGAAGTTATCGAGCTTCAAAGTTTGAAAAGTCACAAAAGTTGTGTGTTTGAGCACATAAAGTACTGTTTTTTTTGGAAAGTCAACAAGATGCAATCATGATGTGTTATGACATCTTCAAAATCTTGTCGAGATAATTAATTTGACACTTTGTTATACAAATGTGGTCCACATTTGCCGATGTTATCGAGCTTCAAAGTTTGAAAAGTCACAAAAGTTGTGTGTTTGAGCACATAAAGTTCTATTTTTCTTGGAAATTCAACAAGATGCAATCATGATGTGTTGTGACATCTTCAAAATCTTGTCGAGCTAAGTAATTGGAAACTTTGTTTGACAAATTTCGTCCACATTTGCCGAAGTTATCGAGCTTCAAAGTTTGAAAAGTCACAAAAGTTGTGTGTTTGAGCACATAAAGTACTGTTTTTTTTGGAAAGTCAACAAGATGCAATCATGATGTGTTATGACATCTTCAAAATCTTGTCGAGATAATTAATTTGACACTTTGTTATACAAATGTGGTCCACATTTGCCGATGTTATCGAGCTTCAAAGTTTGAAAAGTCACAAAAGTTGTGTGTTTGAGCACATAAAGTTCTATTTTTCTTGGAAATTCAACAAGATGCAATCATGATGTGTTGTGACATCTTCAAAATCTTGTCGAGCTGAGTAATTGGAAATTTTGTTTAACAAATTTGGTCCACATTTGCCGAAGTTATCGAGCTTCAAAGTTTGAAAAGTCACAAAAGTTGTGTGTTTGAGCACATAAAGTACTGTTTTTTTTGGAAAGTCAACAAGATGCAATCATGATATGTTGTGACATCTTCAAAATCTTGTCGAGATAATTAATTTGACACTTTGTTATACAAATGTGGTCCACATTTGCCGATGTTATCGAGCTTCAAAGTTTGAAAAGTAACAAAAGTTGTGTGTTTGAGCACATAAAGTACTGTTTTTTTTGGAAAGTCAACAAGATGCAATCATGATATGTTGTGACATCTTCAAAATCTTGTCGAGCTGAGTAATTGGAAATTTTGTTTAACAAATTTGGTCCACATTTGCCGAAGTTATCGAGCTTCAAAGTTTGAAAAGTCACAAAAGTTGTGAGTTTGAGCACATAAAGTTCTATTTTTCTTGGAAATTCAACAAGATGCAATCATGCTGTGTTGTGACATCTTCAAAATCTCGTTGAGGTTTTTAATTTGACACTTTGTTTAACAAAGTTGGTCCACATTTGCCGAAGTTATCGAGCTTCAAAGTTTGAAAAGTCACAAAAGTTGTGTGTTTGAGCACATAAAGTACTGTTTTTTTTGGAAAGTCAACAAGATGCAATCATGATGTGTTATGACATCTTCAAAATCTTGTCGAGATAATTAATTTGACACTTTGTTATACAAATGTGGTCCACATTTGCCGATGTTATCGAGCTTCAAAGTTTGAAAAGTAACAAAAGTTGTGTGTTTGAGCACATAAAGTACTGTTTTTTTTGGAAAGTCAACAAGATGCAATCATGATATGTTGTGACATCTTCAAAATCTTGTCGAGCTGAGTAATTGGAAATTTTGTTTAACAAATTTGGTCCACATTTGCCGAAGTTATCGAGCTTCAAAGTTTGAAAAGTCACAAAAGTTGTGAGTTTGAGCACATAAAGTTCTATTTTTCTTGGAAATTCAACAAGATGCAATCATGCTGTGTTGTGACATCTTCAAAATCTCGTTGAGGTTTTTAATTTGACACTTTGTTTAACAAAGTTGGTCCACATTTGCCGAAGTTATCGAGCTTCAAAGTTTGAAAAGTCACAAAAGTTGTGTGTTTGAGCACATAAAGTACTGTTTTTTTTGGAAAGTCAACAAGATGCAATCATGATGTGTTATGACATCTTCAAAATCTTGTCGAGATAATTAATTTGACACTTTGTTATACAAATGTGATCCACATTTGCCGATGTTATCGAGCTTCAAAGTTTGAAAAGTCACAAAAGTTGTGTGTTTGAGCACATAAAGTACTGTTTTTTTTGGAAAGTCAACAAGATGCAATCATGATGTGTTATGACATCTTCAAAATCTTGTCGAGATAATTAATTTGACACTTTGTTATACAAATGTGGTCCACATTTGCCGATGTTATCGAGCTTCAAAGTTTGAAAAGTCACAAAAGTTTTGTGTTTGAGCACATAAAGTACTGTTTTTTTTGGAAAGTCAACAAGATGCAATCATGATGTGTTATGACATCTTCAAAATCTTGTCGAGATAATTAATTTGACACTTTGTTATACAAATGTGGTCCACATTTGCCGATGTTATCGAGCTTCAAAGTTTGAAAAGTCACAAAAGTTGTGTGTTTGAGCACATAAAGTACTGTTTTTTTTGGAAAGTCAACAAGATGCAATCATGATGTGTTATGACATCTTCAAAATCTTGTCGAGATAATTAATTTGACACTTTGTTATACAAATGTGGTCCACATTTGCCGATGTTATCGAGCTTCAAAGTTTGAAAAGTCACAAAAGTTGTGTGTTTGAGCACATAAAGTTCTATTTTTCTTGGAAATTCAACAAGATGCAATCATGCTGTGTTGTGACATCTTCAAAATCTCGTTGAGGTTTTTACTTTGACACTTTGTTTAACAAATTTGGTCCACATTTGCCGAAGTTATCGAGCTTCAAAGTTTGAAAAGTCACAAAAGTTGTGTGTTTGAGCACATAAAGTACTGTTTTTTTTGGAAAGTCAACAAGATGCAATCATGATGTGTTGTGACATCTTCAAAATCTTGTCGAGCTGAGTAATTGGAAATTTTGTTTAACAAATTTGGTCCACATTTGCCGAAGTTATCGAGCTTCAAAGTTTGAAAAGTCACAAAAGTTGTGTGTTTGAGCACATAAAGTACTGTTTTTTTTGGAAAGTCAACAAGATGCAATCATGATGTGTTGTGACATCTTCAAAATCTTGTCGAGCTGAGTAATTGGAAATTTTGTTTAACAAATTTGGTCCACATTTGCCGAAGTTATCGAGCTTCAAAGTTTGAAAAGTCACAAAAGTTGTGTGTTTGAGCACATAAAGTACTGTTTTTTTTGGAAAGTCAACAAGATGCAATCATGATGTGTTGTGACATCTTCAAAATCTTGTCGAGCTGAGTAATTGGAAATTTTGTTTAACAAATTTGGTCCACATTTGCCGAAGTTATCGAGCTTCAAAGTTTGAAAAGTCACAAAAGTTGTGTGTTTGAGCACATAAAGTACTGTTTTTTTTGGAAAGTCAACAAGATGCAATCATGATATGTTGTGACATCTTCAAAATCTTGTCGAGATAATTAATTTGACACTTTGTTATACAAATGTGGTCCACATTTGCCGATGTTATCGAGCTTCAAAGTTTGAAAAGTCACAAAAGTTGTGTGTTTGAGCACATAAATTACTGTTTTTTTTGGAAAGTCAACAAGATGCAATCATGATATGTTGTGACATCTTCAAAATCTTGTCGAGATAATTAATTTGACACTTTGTTATACAAATGTGGTCCACATTTGCCGATGTTATCGAGCTTCAAAGTTTGAAAAGTCACAAAAGTTGTGTGTTTGAGCACATAAAGTACTGTTTTTTTTGGAAAGTCAACAAGATGCAATCATGATATGTTGTGACATCTTCAAAATCTTGTCGAGATAATTAATTTGACACTTTGTTATACAAATGTGGTCCACATTTGCCGATGTTATCGAGCTTCAAAGTTTGAAAAGTCACAAAAGTTGTGTGTTTGAGCACATAAAGTACTGTTTTTTTTGGAAAGTCAACAAGATGCAATCATGATATGTTGTGACATCTTCAAAATCTTGTCGAGCTGAGTAATTGGAAATTTTGTTTAACAAATTTGGTCCACATTTGCCGAAGTTATCGAGCTTCAAAGTTTGAAAAGTCACAAAAGTTGTGAGTTTGAGCACATAAAGTTCTATTTTTCTTGGAAATTCAACAAGATGCAATCATGCTGTGTTGTGACATCTTCAAAATCTCGTTGAGGTTTTTAATTTGACACTCTGTTTAACAAATTTGGTCCACATTTGCCGAAGTTATCGAGCTTCAAAGTTTGAAAAGTCACAAAAGTTGTGTGTTTGAGCACATAAAGTACTGTTTTTTTTGGAAAGTCAACAAGATGCAATCATGATATGTTGTGACATCTTCAAAATCTTGTCGAGCTGAGTAATTGGAAATTTTGTTTAACAAATTTGGTCCACATTTGCCGAAGTTATCGAGCTTCAAAGTTTGAAAAGTCACAAAAGTTGTGTGTTTGAGCACATAAAGTACTGTTTTTTTTGGAAAGTCAACAAGATGCAATCATGATGTGTTATGACATCTTCAAAATCTTGTCGAGATAATTAATTTGACACTTTGTTATACAAATGTGGTCCACATTTGCCGATGTTATCGAGCTTCAAAGTTTGAAAAGTCACAAAAGTTGTGTGTTTGAGCACATAAAGTTCTATTTTTCTTGGAAATTCAACAAGATGCAATCATGATGTGTTGTGACATCTTCAAAATCTTGTCGACCTAAGTAATTGGAAACTTTGTTTGACAAATTTCGTCCACATTTGCCGAAGTTATCGAGCTTCAAAGTTTGAAAAGTCACAAAAGTTGTGTGTTTGAGCACATAAAGTACTGTTTTTTTTGGAAAGTCAACAAGATGCAATCATGATGTGTTATGACATCTTCAAAATCTTGTCGAGATAATTAATTTGACACTTTGTTATACAAATGTGGTCCACATTTGCCGATGTTATCGAGCTTCAAAGTTTGAAAAGTCACAAAAGTTGTGTGTTTGAGCACATAAAGTTCTATTTTTCTTGGAAATTCAACAAGATGCAATCATGCTGTGTTGTGACATCTTCAAAATCTCGTTGAGGTTTTTACTTTGACACTTTGTTTAACAAATTTGGTCCACATTTGCCGAAGTTATCGAGCTTCAAAGTTTGAAAAGTCACAAAAGTTGTGTGTTTGAGCACATAAAGTACTGTTTTTTTTGGAAAGTCAACAAGATGCAATCATGATGTGTTGTGACATCTTCAAAATCTTGTCGAGCTGAGTAATTGGAAATTTTGTTTAACAAATTTGGTCCACATTTGCCGAAGTTATCGAGCTTCAAAGTTTGAAAAGTCACAAAAGTTGTGTGTTTGAGCACATAAAGTACTGTTTTTTTTGGAAAGTCAACAAGATGCAATCATGATGTGTTGTGACATCTTCAAAATCTAGTCGAGCTGAGTAATTGGAAATTTTGTTTAACAAATTTGGTCCACATTTGCCGAAGTTATCGAGCTTCAAAGTTTGAAAAGTCACAAAAGTTGTGTGTTTGAGCACATAAAGTACTGTTTTTTTTGGAAAGTCAACAAGATGCAATCATGATGTGTTGTGACATCTTCAAAATCTTGTCGAGCTGAGTAATTGGAAATTTTGTTTAACAAATTTGGTCCACATTTGCCGAAGTTATCGAGCTTCAAAGTTTGAAAAGTCACAAAAGTTGTGTGTTTGAGCACATAAAGTACTGTTTTTTTTGGAAAGTCAACAAGATGCAATCATGATATGTTGTGACATCTTCAAAATCTTGTCGAGATAATTAATTTGACACTTTGTTATACAAATGTGGTCCACATTTGCCGATGTTATCGAGCTTCAAAGTTTGAAAAGTCACAAAAGTTGTGTGTTTGAGCACATAAAGTACTGTTTTTTTTGGAAAGTCAACAAGATGCAATCATGATATGTTGTGACATCTTCAAAATCTTGTCGAGATAATTAATTTGACACTTTGTTATACAAATGTGGTCCACATTTGCCGATGTTATCGAGCTTCAAAGTTTGAAAAGTCACAAAAGTTGTGTGTTTGAGCACATAAAGTACTGTTTTTTTTGGAAAGTCAACAAGATGCAATCATGATATGTTGTGACATCTTCAAAATCTTGTCGAGATAATTAATTTGACACTTTGTTATACAAATGTGGTCCACATTTGCCGATGTTATCGAGCTTCAAAGTTTGAAAAGTCACAAAAGTTGTGTGTTTGAGCACATAAAGTACTGTTTTTTTTGGAAAGTCAACAAGATGCAATCATGATATGTTGTGACATCTTCAAAATCTTGTCGAGCTGAGTAATTGGAAATTTTGTTTAACAAATTTGGTCCACATTTGCCGAAGTTATCGAGCTTCAAAGTTTGAAAAGTCACAAAAGTTGTGAGTTTGAGCACATAAAGTTCTATTTTTCTTGGAAATTCAACAAGATGCAATCATGCTGTGTTGTGACATCTTCAAAATCTCGTTGAGGTTTTTAATTTGACACTTTGTTTAACAAAGTTGGTCCACATTTGCCGAAGTTATCGAGCTTCAAAGTTTGAAAAGTCACAAAAGTTGTGTGTTTGAGCACATAAAGTACTGTTTTTTTTGGAAAGTCAACAAGATGCAATCATGATATGTTGTGACATCTTCAAAATCTTGTCGAGCTGAGTAATTGGAAATTTTGTTTAACAAATTTGGTCCACATTTGCCGAAGTTATCGAGCTTCAAAGTTTGAAAAGTCACAAAAGTTGTGTGTTTGAGCACATAAAGTACTGTTTTATTTGGAAAGTCAACAAGATGCAATCATGATGTGTTATGACATCTTCAAAATCTTGTCGAGATAATTAATTTGACACTTTGTTATACAAATGTGGTCCACATTTGCCGATGTTATCGAGCTTCAAAGTTTGAAAAGTCACAAAAGTTTTGTGTTTGAGCACATAAAGTACTGTTTTTTTTGGAAAGTCAACAAGATGCAATCATGATGTGTTATGACATCTTCAAAATCTTGTCGAGATAATTAATTTGACACTTTGTTATACAAATGTGGTCCACATTTGCCGATGTTATCGAGCTTCAAAGTTTGAAAAGTCACAAAAGTTGTGTGTTTGAGCACATAAAGTACTGTTTTATTTGGAAAGTCAACAAGATGCAATCATGATGTGTTATGACATCTTCAAAATCTTGTCGAGATAATTAATTTGACACTTTGTTATACAAATGTGGTCCACATTTGCCGATGTTATCGAGCTTCAAAGTTTGAAAAGTCACAAAAGTTTTGTGTTTGAGCACATAAAGTACTGTTTTTTTTGGAAAGTCAACAAGATGCAATCATGATGTGTTATGACATCTTCAAAATCTTGTCGAGATAATTAATTTGACACTTTGTTATACAAATGTGGTCCACATTTGCCGATGTTATCGAGCTTCAAAGTTTGAAAAGTCACAAAAGTTGTGTGTTTGAGCACATAAAGTACTGTTTTTTTTGGAAAGTCAACAAGATGCAATCATGATATGTTGTGACATCTTCAAAATCTTGTCGAGCTGAGTAATTGGAAATTTTGTTTAACAAATTTGGTCCACATTTGCCGAAGTTATCGAGCTTCAAAGTTTGAAAAGTCACAAAAGTTGTGTGTTTGAGCACATAAAGTACTGTTTTATTTGGAAAGTCAACAAGATGCAATCATGATGTGTTATGACATCTTCAAAATCTTGTCGAGATAATTAATTTGACACTTTGTTATACAAATGTGGTCCACATTTGCCGATGTTATCGAGCTTCAAAGTTTGAAAAGTCACAAAAGTTTTGTGTTTGAGCACATAAAGTACTGTTTTTTTTGGAAAGTCAACAAGATGCAATCATGATGTGTTATGACATCTTCAAAATCTTGTCGAGATAATTAATTTGACACTTTGTTATACAAATGTGGTCCACATTTGCCGATGTTATCGAGCTTCAAAGTTTGAAAAGTCACAAAAGTTGTGTGTTTGAGCACATAAAGTTCTATTTTTCTTGGAAATTCAACAAGATGCAATCATGATGTGTTGTGACATCTTCAAAATCTTGTCGAGCTAAGTAATTGGAAACTTTGTTTGACAAATTTCGTCCACATTTGCCGAAGTTATCGAGCTTCAAAGTTTGAAAAGTCACAAAAGTTTTGTGTTTGAGCACATAAAGTACTGTTTTTTTTGGAAAGTCAACAAGATGCAATCATGATGTGTTATGACATCTTCAAAATCTTGTCGAGATAATTAATTTGACACTTTGTTATACAAATGTGGTCCACATTTGCCGATGTTATCGAGCTTCAAAGTTTGAAAAGTCACAAAAATTGTGTGTTTGAGCACATAAAGTACTATTTTTCTTGGAAATTCAACAAGATGCAATCATGATGTGTTGTGACATCTTCAAAATCTTGTCGAGCTGAGTAATTGGAAATTTTGTTTAACAAATTTGGTCCACATTTGCCGAAGTTATCGAGCTTCAAAGTTTGAAAAGTCACAAATTTGTGTGTTTGAGCACAAAAAGTACTATTTTTCTTGGAAAGTCAACAAGATGCAATAATGATGTGTTGTGACATCTTCAAAATCTCGTTGAGGTGTTTAATTTGACACTTTGTTTAACAAATTTGGTCCACATTTGCCGAAGTTATCGAGCTTCAAAGTTTGAAAAGCACAAAAGTTGTGTGTTTGAGCACATAAAGTACTGTTTTTTTTGGAAAGTCAACAAGATGCAATCATGATGTGTTGTGACATCTTCAAAATCTTGTCGAGCTAAGTAATTGGAAACTTTGTTTGACAAATTTGGTCCACATTTGCCGAAGTTATCGAGCTTCAAACTTTGAAAAGCACAAAAGTTGTGTGTTTGAGCACATAAAGTACTATTTTTCTTGGAAATTCAACAAGATGCAATCATGATGTGTTGTGACATCTTCAAAGTCTTGTCGAGCTGAGTAATTGGAAACTTTGTTTGACAAATTTCGTCCACATTTGCCGAAGTTATCGAGCTTCAAAGTTTGAAAAGTCACAAAAATTGTGTGTTTGAGCACATAAAGTACTATTTTTCTTGGAAATTCAACAAGATGCAATTATGATGTGTTGTGACATCTTCAAAATCTTGTCGAGCTGAGTAATTGGAAATTTTGTTTAACAAATTTGGTCCACATTTGCCGAAGTTATCGAGCTTCAAAGTTTGAAAAGTCACAAAAGTTGTGTGTTTGAGCACATAAAGTACCATTTTTCTTGGAAATTCAACAAGATGCAATCATGATGTGTTGAGATATCTTCAAAATCTCGTCGAGCTGATTAATTTGACAGTTTGTTTAACAAATTTGGTCCACATTTGCCGAAGTTATCGAGCTTCAAAATTTGAAAAGACACAAAAGTTGTGTGTTTGAGCATATAAAGTACTATTTTTCTTGGAAAGTCAACAAGATGCAATCATGATGTGTTGTGTCATCTTCAAAATCTTGTCGCTCTAATGAATTTGACACTTTGTTTAACAAATTTGGTCCACATTTGCCGAAGTTATCGAGCTTCAAACTTTGAAAAGCACAAAAGTTGTGTGTTTGAGCACATAAAGTACTATTTTTCTTGGAAATTCAACAAGATGCAAATATGATGTGTTGTGACATCTTCAAAATCTTGTCGAGCTAAGTAATTGGAAACTTTGTTTGACAAATTTCGTCCACATTTGCCGAAGTTATCGAGCTTCATAGGTTGAAAAGTCACAAAAGTTGTGTGTTTGAGCACATAAAGTACTATTTTTCTTGGAAAGTCAACAAGATGCAATCATGATGTGTTGTGACATCTTCAAAATCTTGTCGAGCTAAGTAATTGGAAACTTTGTTTGACAAATTTCGTCCACATTTGCCGAAGTTATCGAGCTTCAAAGGTTGAAAAGTCACAAAAGTTGTGTGTTTGAGCACATAAAGTACCATTTTTCTTGGAAATTCAACAAGATGCAATCATGATGTGTTGAGATATCTTCAAAATCTCGTCGAGCTGATTAATTTGACACTTTGTTTAACAAATTTGGTCCACATTTGCCGAAGTTATCGAGCTTCAAACTTTGAAAAGCACAAAAGTTGTGTGTTTGAGCACATAAAGTACCATTTTTCTTGGAAATTCAACAAGATGCAATCATGATGTGTTGAGATATCTTCAAAATCTCGTCGAGCTGATTAATTTGACACTTTGTTTAACAAATTTGGTCCACATTTGCCGAAGTTATCGAGCTTCAAAGTTTGAAAAGTCACAAAAGTTGTGTGTTTGAGCACATAAAGTACTGTTTTTTTTGGAAAGTCAACAAGATGCAATCATGATGTGTTGTGACATCTTCAAAATCTTGTCGCGCTAATTAATTTGACACTTTGTTTAAAAAATTTGGTCCACATTTGCCGAAGTTATCGAGCTTCAAAGTTTGAAAAGCACAAAAGTTGTGTGTTTGAGCACATAAAGTACTATTTTTCTTGGAAAGTCAACAAGATGCAATCATGATGTGTTGTGACATCTTCAAAATCTTGTCGAGCTAAGTAATTGGAAACTTTGTTTGACAAATTTCGTCCACATTTGCCGAAGTTATCGAGCTTCAAAGGTTGAAAAGTCACAAAAGTTGTGTGTTTGAGCACATAAAGTACTATTTTTCTTGGAAATTCAACAAGATGCAAATATGATGTGTTGTGACATCTTCAAAATCTTGTCGAGCTAAGTAATTGGAAACTTTGTTTGACAAATTTCGTCCACATTTGCCGAAGTTATCGAGCTTCAAAGTTTGAAAAGTCACAAAAGTTGTGTGTTTGAGCACATAAAGTACTGTTTTTTTTGGAAAGTCAACAAGATGCAATTCTGATGTGTTGTGACATCTTCAAAATCTCGTTGAGGTGTTTAATTTGACACTTTGTTTAACAAATTTGGTCCACATTTGCCGAAGTTATCGAGCTTCAAAGTTTGAAAAGCACAAAAGTTGTGTGTTTGAGCACATAAAGTACTGTTTTTTTTGGAAAGTCAACAAGATGCAATCATGATATGTTGTGACATCTTCAAAATCTTGTCGAGCTGAGTAATTGGAAATTTTGTTTAACAAATTTGGTCCACATTTGCCGAAGTTATCGAGCTTCAAAGTTTGAAAAGTCACAAAAGTTGTGTGTTTGAGCACATAAAGTACTGTTTTTTTTGGAAAGTCAACAAGATGCAATCATGATATGTTGTGACATCTTCAAAATCTTGTCGAGCTGAGTAATTGGAAATTTTGTTTAACAAATTTGGTCCTCATTTGCCGAAGTTATCGAGCTTCAAAGTTTGAAAAGTCACAAAAGTTGTGTGTTTGAGCACATAAAGTACTGTTTTTTTTGGAAAGTCAACAAGATGCAATCATGATATGTTGTGACATCTTCAAAATCTTGTCGAGCTGAGTAATTGGAAATTTTGTTTAACAAATTTGGTCCACATTTGCCGAAGTTATCGAGCTTCAAAGTTTGAAAAGTCACAAAAGTTGTGTGTTTGAGCACATAAAGTACCATTTTTCTTGGAAATTCAACAAGATGCAATCATGATGTGTTGAGATATCTTCAAAATCTCGTCGAGCTGATTAATTTGACAGTTTGTTTAACAAATTTGGTCCACATTTGCCGAAGTTATCGAGCTTCAAAATTTGAAAAGACACAAAAGTTGTGTGTTTGAGCACATAAAGTGCTATTTTTCTTGAAAATTCAACAAGATGCAATCATGATGTGTTGTGACATCTTCAAAATCCCGTTGAAGTGTTTAATTTGACAGTTTGTTTAACAAATTTGGTCCACATTTGCCGAAGTTATCGAGCTTCAAAGTTTGAAAAGTCACAAATTTGTGTGTTTGAGCACAAAAAGTACTATTTTTCGTGGAATGTCAACTAGATGCAATCATGATGTGTTGTGACATCTTCAAAATCTCGTTGAGGTGTTTAATTTGACACATTGTTTAACAAATTTGGTCCACATTTGCCGAAGTTATCGAGCTTCAAAGTTTGAAAAGTCACAAAAGTTGTGTGTTTGAGCACATAAAGTACCATTTTTCTTGGAAATTCAACAAGATGCAATCATGATGTGTTGAGATATCTTCAAAATCTCGTCGAGCTGATTAATTTGACAGTTTGTTTAACAAATTTGGTCCACATTTGCCGAAGTTATCGAGCTTCAAAATTTGAAAAGTCACAAAAGTTGTGTGTTTGAGCACATAAAGTGCTATTTTTCTTGGAAATTCAACAAGATGCAATCATGATGTGTTGTGACATCTTCAAAACCCCGTTGAAGTGTTTAATTTGACAGTTTGTTTAACAACTTTGGTAAACATT
Source organism: Euwallacea fornicatus (assembly GCF_040115645.1). Classification (NCBI taxonomy): domain Eukaryota; kingdom Metazoa; phylum Arthropoda; class Insecta; order Coleoptera; family Curculionidae; genus Euwallacea; species Euwallacea fornicatus. Next base: position 220,147 of record NW_027096024.1, on the reverse strand, counting down.
TGCCGAAGTTATCGAGCTTCAAAGTTTGAAAAGTCACAAAAGTTGTGTGTTTGAGCACATAAAGTACTGTTTTTTTTGGAAAGTCAACAAGATGCAATCATGATATGTTGTGACATCTTCAAAATCTTGTCGAGCTGAGTAATTGGAAATTTTGTTTAACAAATTTGGTCCACATTTGCCGAAGTTATCGAGCTTCAAAGTTTGAAAAGTCACAAAAGTTGTGTGTTTGAGCACATAAAGTACTGTTTTTTTTGGAAAGTCAACAAGATGCAATCATGATGTGTTATGACATTTTCAAAATCTTGTCGAGATAATTAATTTGACACTTTGTTATACAAATGTGGTCCACATTTGCCGATGTTATCGAGCTTCAAAGTTTGAAAAGTCACAAAAGTTGTGTGTTTGAGCACATAAAGTACTATTTTTCTTGGAAATTCAACAAGATGCAATCATGATGTGTTGTGACATCTTCAAAACCCCGTTGAAGTGTTTAATTTGACAGTTTGTTTAACAACTTTGGTCCACATTTGCCGAAGTTATCGAGCTTCAAAGTTTGAAAAGTCACAAAAGTTGTGTGTTTGAGCACATAAAGTACTGTTTTTTTTGGAAAGTCAACAAGATGCAATCATGATATGTTGTGACATCTTCAAAATCTTGTCGAGCTGAGTAATTGGAAATTTTGTTTAACAAATTTGGTCCTCATTTGCCGAAGTTATCGAGCTTCAAAGTTTGAAAAGTCACAAAAGTTGTGTGTTTGAGCACATAAAGTACTGTTTTTTTTGGAAAGTCAACAAGATGCAATCATGATATGTTGTGACATCTTCAAAATCTTGTCGAGCTGAGTAATTGGAAATTTTGTTTAACAAATTTGGTCCACATTTGCCGAAGTTATCGAGCTTCAAAGTTTGAAAAGTCACAAAAGTTGTGTGTTTGAGCACATAAAGTACCATTTTTCTTGGAAATTCAACAAGATGCAATCATGATGTGTTGAGATATCTTCAAAATCTCGTCGAGCTGATTAATTTGACAGTTTGTTTAACAAATTTGGTCCACATTTGCCGAAGTTATCGAGCTTCAAAATTTGAAAAGACACAAAAGTTGTGTGTTTGAGCACATAAAGTGCTATTTTTCTTGAAAATTCAACAAGATGCAATCATGATGTGTTGTGACATCTTCAAAATCCCGTTGAAGTGTTTAATTTGACAGTTTGTTTAACAAATTTGGTCCACATTTGCCGAAGTTATCGAGCTTCAAAGTTTGAAAAGCACAAAAGTTGTGTGTTTGAGCACATAAAGTACTGTTTTTTTTGGAAAGTCAACAAGATGCAATCATGATATGTTGTGACATCTTCAAAATCTTGTCGAGCTGAGTAATTGGAAATTTTGTTTAACAAATTTGGTCCACATTTGCCGAAGTTATCGAGCTTCAAAGTTTGAAAAGTCACAAAAGTTGTGTGTTTGAGCACATAAAGTACTGTTTTTTTTGGAAAGTCAACAAGATGCAATCATGATATGTTGTGACATCTTCAAAATCTTGTCGAGCTGAGTAATTGGAAATTTTGTTTAACAAATTTGGTCCTCATTTGCCGAAGTTATCGAGCTTCAAAGTTTGAAAAGTCACAAAAGTTGTGTGTTTGAGCACATAAAGTACTGTTTTTTTTGGAAAGTCAACAAGATGCAATCATGATATGTTGTGACATCTTCAAAATCTTGTCGAGCTGAGTAATTGGAAATTTTGTTTAACAAATTTGGTCCACATTTGCCGAAGTTATCGAGCTTCAAAGTTTGAAAAGTCACAAAAGTTGTGTGTTTGAGCACATAAAGTACCATTTTTCTTGGAAATTCAACAAGATGCAATCATGATGTGTTGAGATATCTTCAAAATCTCGTCGAGCTGATTAATTTGACAGTTTGTTTAACAAATTTGGTCCACATTTGCCGAAGTTATCGAGCTTCAAAATTTGAAAAGACACAAAAGTTGTGTGTTTGAGCACATAAAGTGCTATTTTTCTTGAAAATTCAACAAGATGCAATCATGATGTGTTGTGACATCTTCAAAATCCCGTTGAAGTGTTTAATTTGACAGTTTGTTTAACAAATTTGGTCCACATTTGCCGAAGTTATCGAGCTTCAAAGTTTGAAAAGTCACAAATTTGTGTGTTTGAGCACAAAAAGTACTATTTTTCGTGGAATGTCAACTAGATGCAATCATGATGTGTTGTGACATCTTCAAAATCTCGTTGAGGTGTTTAATTTGACACATTGTTTAACAAATTTGGTCCACATTTGCCGAAGTTATCGAGCTTCAAAGTTTGAAAAGTCACAAAAGTTGTGTGTTTGAGCACATAAAGTACCATTTTTCTTGGAAATTCAACAAGATGCAATCATGATGTGTTGAGATATCTTCAAAATCTCGTCGAGCTGATTAATTTGACAGTTTGTTTAACAAATTTGGTCCACATTTGCCGAAGTTATCGAGCTTCAAAATTTGAAAAGTCACAAAAGTTGTGTGTTTGAGCACATAAAGTGCTATTTTTCTTGGAAATTCAACAAGATGCAATCATGATGTGTTGTGACATCTTCAAAACCCCGTTGAAGTGTTTAATTTGACAGTTTGTTTAACAACTTTGGTAAACATTTGCCGAAGTTATCGAGCTTCAAAGTTTGAAAAGTCACAAAAGTTGTGTGTTTGAGCACATAAAGTACTGTTTTTTTTGGAAAGTCAACAAGATGCAATCATGATATGTTGTGACATCTTCAAAATCTTGTCGAGCTGAGTAATTGGAAATTTTGTTTAACAAATTTGGTCCACATTTGCCGAAGTTATCGAGCTTCAAAGTTTGAAAAGTCACAAAAGTTGTGTGTTTGAGCACATAAAGTACTGTTTTTTTTGGAAAGTCAACAAGATGCAATCATGATGTGTTATGACATTTTCAAAATCTTGTCGAGATAATTAATTTGACACTTTGTTATACAAATGTGGTCCACATTTGCCGATGTTATCGAGCTTCAAAGTTTGAAAAGTCACAAAAGTTGTGTGTTTGAGCACATAAAGTACTATTTTTCTTGGAAATTCAACAAGATGCAATCATGATGTGTTGTGACATCTTCAAAACCCCGTTGAAGTGTTTAATTTGACAGTTTGTTTAACAACTTTGGTCCACATTTGCCGAAGTTATCGAGCTTCAAAGTTTGAAAAGTCACAAAAGTTGTGTGTTTGAGCACATAAAGTACTATTTTTCTTGGAAATTCAACAAGATGCAATCATGATGTGTTGTGACATCTTCAAAATCCCGTTGAAGTGTTTAATTTGACAGTTTGTTTAACAACTTTGGTCCACATTTGCCGAAGTTATCGAGCTTCAAAGTTTGAAAAGTCACAAAAGTTGTGTGTTTGAGCACATAAAGTACCATTTTTCTTGGAAATTCAACAAGATGCAATCATGATGTGTTGAGATATCTTCAAAATCTCGTCGAGCTGATTAATTTGACTGTTTGTTTAACAAATTTGGTCCACATTTGCCGAAGTTATCGAGCTTCAAAATTTGAAAAGTCACAAAAGTTGTGTGTTTGAGCACATAAAGTGCTATTTTTCTTGGAAATTCAACAAGATGCAATCATGATGTGTTGTGACATCTTCAAAATCTCGTAGAGGTGTTTAATTTGACACTTTGTTTAACAAATTTGGTCCATATTTGCCAAAGTTATAGAGCTTCAAAGTTTGAAAAGTCACAAAAGTTGTGTGTTTGAGCACATAAAGTGCTATTTTTCTTAGAAATTCAACAAGATGCAATCATGATGTGTTGTGACATCTTCAAAACCCCGTTGAAGTGTTTAATTTGACAGTTTGTTTAACAAATTTGGTCCACATTTGCCGAAGTTATCGAGCTTCAAAGTTTGAAAAGTCACAAAAGTTGTGTGTTTGAGCATATAAAGTACTATTTTTCTTGGAAATTCAACAAGATGCAATCATGATGTGTTGTGACATCTTCAAATCTTGTCGAGCTAATTAATGTGACACTTTGTTTAACAAATTTGGTCCACATTTGCCGAAGTTATCGAGCTTCAAAATTTGAAAAGTCACAAAAGTTGTGTGTTTGAGCACATAAAGTGCTATTTTTCTTGGAAATTCAACAAGATGCAATCATGATGTCTTCTGACATCTTCAAAATCTCGTAGAGGTGTTTAATTTGACACTTTGTTTAACAAATTTGGTCCACATTTGCCGAAGTTATCGAGCTTCAAAGTTTGAAAAGCACAAAAGTTGTGTGTTTGAGCACATAAAGTACTATTTTTCTTGGAAATTCAACAAGATGCAATCATGATGTGTTGTGACATCTTCAAATCTTGTCGAGCTAATTAATGTGACACTTTGTTTAACAAATTTGGTCCACATTTGCCAAAGTTATAGAGCTTCAAAGTTTGAAAAGTCACAAAAGTTGTGTGTTTGAGCACATAAAGTACTTTTTTTCTTGAAAATTCAACAAGATGCAATCATAATGTGTTGTGACATCTTCAAAATCTCGTCTAGCTGATTAATTTGACAGTTTGTTTAACAACTTTGGTCCACATTTGCCGAAGTTATCGAGCTTCAAAATTTGAAAAGTCACAAAAGTTGTGTGTTTGAACACATAAAGTGCTATTTTTCTTGGAAATTCAACAAGATGCAATCATGATGTGTTGTGACATCTTCAAAATCCCGTTGAAGTGTTTAATTTGACAGTTTGTTTAACAAATTTGGTCCACATTTGCCGAAGTTATCGAGCTTCAAAGTTTGAAAAGTCACAAAAATTGTGTGTTTGAGCACATAAAGTGCTATTTTTCTTGGAAATTCAACAAGATGCAATCATGATGTGTTGTGACATCTTCAAAATCCCGTTAAAGTGTTTAATTTGACAATTTGTTTAACAACTTTGGTCCACATTTGCCGAAGTTATCGAGCTTCAAAGTTTGAAAAGTCACAAAAGTTGTGTGTTTGAGCACATAAAGTGCTATTTTTCTTGGAAATTCAACAAGATGCAATCATGATGTGTTGAGATATCTTCAAAATCTCGTCGAGCTGATTAATTTGACAGTTTGTTTAACAAATTTGGTCCACATTTGCCGAAGTTATCGAGCTTCAAAGTTTGAAAAGTCACAAAAGTTGTGTGTTTGAGCACATAAAGTGCTATTTTTCTTGGAAATTCAACAAGATGCAATCATGATGTGTTGTGACATCTTCAAAATCCCGTTGAAGTGTTTAATTTGACAGTTTGTTTAACAAATTTGGTCCACATTTGCCGAAGTTATCGAGCTTCAAAGTTTGAAAAGTCACAAAAGTTGTGTGTTTGAGCACATAAAGTACCCTTTTTCTTGGAAATTCAACAAGATGCAATCATGATGTGTTGAGATATCTTCAAAATCTCGTCGAGCTGATTAATTTGACAGTTTGTTTAACAAATTTGGTCCACATTTGCCGAAGTTATCGAGCTTCAAAGTTTGAAAAGCACAAAAGTTGTGTGTTTGAGCACATAAAGTACTATTTTTCTTGGAAATTCAACAAGATGCAATCATGATGTGTTGTGACATCTTCAAAATCCCGTTGAAGTGTTTAATTTGACAGTTTGTTTAACAACTTTGGTCCACATTTGCCGAAGTTATCGAGCTTCAAAGTTTGAAAAGTCACAAAAGTTGTGTGTTTGAGCACATAAAGTACCATTTTTCTTGGAAATTCAACAAGATGCAATCATGATGTGTTGAGATATCTTCAAAATCTCGTCGAGCTGATTAATTTGACAGTTTGTTTAACAAATTTGGTCCACATTTGCCGAAGTTATCGAGCTTCAAAATTTGAAAAGTCACAAACGTTGTGTGTTTGAGCACATAAAGTGCTATTTTTCTTGGAAATTCAACAAGATGCAATCATGATGTGTTGTGACATCTTCAAAATCTCGTAGAGGTGTTTAATTTGACACTTTGTTTAACAAATTTGGTCCACATTTGCCGAAGTTATCGAGCTTCAAAGTTTGAAAAGTCACAAATTTGTGTGTTTGAGCACAAAAAGTACTATTTTTCTTGGAATGTCAACTAGATGCAATCATGATGTGTTGTGATATCTTCAAAATCTCGTTGAGGTGTTTAATTTGACACTTTGTTTAACAACTTTGGTCCACATTTGCCGAAGTTATCGAGCTTCAAAGTTTGAAAAGTCACAAAAGTTGTGTGTTTGAGCACATAAAGTACTATTTTTCTTGGAAATTCAACAAGATGCAATCATGATGTGTTGTGACATCTTCAAAATCTCGTCGAGCTGATTAATTTGACAGTTTGTTTAACAACTTTGGTCCACATTTGCCGAAGTTATCGAGCTTCAAAATTTGAAAAGTCACAAAAGTTGTGTGTTTGAGCACAAAAAGTACTATTTTTCTTGGAATGTCAACTAGATGCAATCATGATGTGTTGTGATATCTTCAAAATCTCGTCGAGCTGATTAATTTGACTGTTTGTTTAACAAATTTGGTCCACATTTGCCGACGTTATCGAGCTTCAAAATTTGAAAAGTCACAAAAGTTGTGTGTTTGAGCACATAAAGTGCTATTTTTCTTGGAAATTCAACAAGATGCAATCATGATGTGTTGTGACATCTTCAAAATCCCGTTGAAGTGTTTAATTTGACAGTTTGTTTAACAAATTTGGTCCACATTTGCCGAAGTTATTGAGCTTCAAAATTTGAAAAGTCACAAAAGTTGTGTGTTTGAGCACATAAAGTACTATTTTTCTTGGAATGTCAACTAGATGCAATCATGATGTGTTGAGATATCTTCAAAATCTCGTCGAGCTGATTAATTTGACAGTTTGTTTAACAAATTTGGTCCACATTTGCCGAAGTTATCGAGCTTCAAAATTTGAAAAGTCACAAAAGTTGTGTGTTTGAGCACATAAAGTGCTATTTTTCTTGGAAATTCAACAAGATGCAATCATGATGTGTTGTGACATCTTCAAAATCTCGTCGAGCTGATTAATTTGACAGTTTGTTTAACAAATTTGGTCCACATTTGCCGAAGTTATCGAGCTTCAAAATTTGAAAAGTCACAAAAGTTGTGTGTTTGAGCACATAAAGTGCTATTTTTCTTGGAAATTCAACAAGATGCAATCATGATGTGTTGTGACATCTTCAAAATCCCGTTGAAGTGTTTAATTTGACAGTTTGTTTAACAACTTTGGTCCACATTTGCCGAAGTTATTGAGCTTCAAAATTTGAAAAGTCACAAAAGTTGTGTGTTTGAGCACATAAAGTACTATTTTTCTTGGAAATTCAACAAGATGCAATCATGATGTGTTGTGACATCTTCAAAACCCCGTTGAAGTGTTTAATTTGACAGTTTGTTTAACAACTTTGGTCCACATTTGCCGAAGTTATCGAGCTTCAAAGTTTGAAAAGTCACAAAAGTTGTGTGTTTGAGCACATAAAGTACTATTTTTCTTGGAAATTCAACAAGATGCAATCATGATGTGTTGTGACATCTTCAAAACCCCGTTGAAGTGTTTAATTTGACAGTTTGTTTAACAACTTTGGTCCACATTTGCCGAAGTTATTGAGCTTCAAAATTTGAAAAGTCACAAAAGTTGTGTGTTTGAGCACATAAAGTACTATTTTTCTTGGAAATTCAACAAGATGCAATCATGATGTGTTGTGACATCTTCAAAACCCCGTTGAAGTGTTTAATTTGACAGTTTGTTTAACAACTTTGGTCCACATTTGCCGAAGTTATCGAGCTTCAAAGTTTGAAAAGTCACAAAAGTTGTGTGTTTGAGCACATAAAGTACCATTTTTCTTGGAAATTCAACAAGATGCAATCATGATGTGTTGAGATATCTTCAAAATCTCGTCGAGCTGATTAATTTGACTGTTTGTTTAACAAATTTGGTCCACATTTGCCGACGTTATCGAGCTTCAAAATTTGAAAAGTCACAAAAGTTGTGTGTTTGAGCACATAAAGTGCTATTTTTCTTGGAAATTCAACAAGATGCAATCATGATGTGTTGTGACATCTTCAAAATCCCGTTGAAGTGTTTAATTTGACAGTTTGTTTAACAAATTTGGTCCACATTTGCCGAAGTTATCGAGCTTCAAAGTTTGAAAAGTCACAAAAGTTGTGTGTTTGAGCATATAAAGTACTATTTTTCTTGAAAATTCAACAAGATGCAATCATGATTTGTTGTGACATCTTCAAAATCTCGTTGAGGTGTTTAATTTGACACTTTGTTTAACAAATTTGGTCCACATTTGCCGAAGTTATCGAGCTTCAAAATTTGAAAAGTCACAAAAGTTGTGTGTTTGAACACATAAAGTGCTATTTTTCTTGGAAATTCAACAAGATGCAATCATGATGTGTTGTGACATCTTCAAAACCCCGTTGAAGTGTTTAATTTGACAGTTTGTTTAACAAATTTGGTCCACATTTGCCGAAGTTATCAAGCTTCAAAGTTTGAAAAGCACAAAAGTTGTGTGTTTGAGCACATAAAGTACTATTTTTCTTGGAAATTCAACAAGATGCAATCATGATGTGTTGTGACATCTTCAAATCTTGTCGAGCTAATTAATGTGACACTTTGTTTAACAAATTTGGTCCACATTTGCCAAAGTTATAGAGCTTCAAAGTTTGAAAAGTCACAAAAGTTGTGTGTTTGAGCACATAAAGTACTATTTTTCTTGGAAATTCAACAAGATGCAATCATGATGTGTTGTGACATCTTCAAAATCTCGTCTAGCTGATTAATTTGACAGGTTGTTTAACAACTTTGGTCCACATTTGCCGAAGTTATCGAGCTTCAAAGTTTGAAAAGTCACAAAAGTTGTGTGTTTGAGCATATAAAGTACTATTTTTCTTGGAAATTCAACAAGATGCAATCATGATGTGTTGTGACATCTTCAAATCTTGTCGAGCTAATTAATGTGACACTTTGTTTAACAAATTTGGTCCACATTTGCCGAAGTTATCGAGCTTCAAAGTTTGAAAAGTCACAAAAGTTGTGTGTTTGAGCACATAAAGTACTATTTTTCTTGGAAATTCAACAAGATGCAATCATGATGTGTTGAGATATCTTCAAAATCTCGTCGAGCTGATTAATTTGACTGTTTGTTTAACAAATTTGGTCCACATTTGCCGACGTTATCGAGCTTCAAAATTTGAAAAGTCACAAAAGTTGTGTGTTTGAGCACATAAAGTGCTATTTTTCTTGGAAATTCAACAAGATGCAATCATGATGTGTTGTGACATCTTCAAATCTTGTCGAGCTAATTAATGTGACACTTTGTTTAACAAATTTGGTCCACATTTGCCGAAGTTATCGAGCTTCAAAGTTTGAAAAGCACAAAAGTTGTGTGTTTGAGCACATAAAGTACTATTTTTCTTGGAAATTCAACAAGATGCAATCATGATGTGTTGTGACATCTTCAAATCTTGTCGAGCTAATTAATGTGACACTTTGTTTAACAAATTTGGTCCACATTTGCCGAAGTTATCGAGCTTCAAAATTTGAAAAGTCACAAAAGTTGTGTGTTTGAGCACATAAAGTGCTATTTTTCTTGGAAATTCAACAAGATGCAATCATGATGTCTTCTGACATCTTCAAAATCTCGTAGAGGTGTTTAATTTGACACTTTGTTTAACAAATTTGGTCCACATTTGCCGAAGTTATCGAGCTTCAAAATTTGAAAAGTCACAAAAGTTGTGTGTTTGAACACATAAAGTGCTATTTTTCTTGGAAATTCAACAAGATGCAATCATGATGTGTTGTGACATCTTCAAAATCCCGTTGAGGTGTTTAATTTGACACTTTGTTTAACAAATTTGGTCCACATTTGCCGAAGTTATCGAGCTTCAAAATTTGAAAAGTCACAAAAGTTGTGTGTTTGAACACATAAAGTGCTATTTTTCTTGGAAATTCAACAAGATGCAATCATGATGTGTTGTGTCATCTTCAAAATCCCGTTGAAGTGTTTAATTTGACAGTTTGTTTAACAAATTTGGTCCACATTTGCCGAAGTTATCGAGCTTCAAAGTTTGAAAAGTCACAAAAGTTGTGTGTTTGAGCATATAAAGTACTATTTTTCTTGAAAATTCAACAAGATGCAATCATGATGTGTTGTGACATCTTCAAAATCTCGTTGATGTGTTTAATTTGACACTTTGTTTAACAAATTTGGTCCACATTTGCCGAAGTTATCGAGCTTCAAAGTTTGAAAAGTCACAAAAGTTGTGTGTTTGAGCACATAAAGTACTATTTTTCTTGGAAATTCAACAAGATGCAATCATGATGTGTTGTGACATCTTCAAAATCCCGTTGAAGTGTTTAATTTGACAGTTTGTTTAACAAATTTGGTCCACATTTGCCGAAGTTATCGAGCTTCAAAGTTTGAAAAGCACAAAAGTTGTGTGTTTGAGCACATAAAGTACTATTTTTCTTGGAAATTCAACAAGATGCAATCATGATGTGTTGTGACATCTTCGAAATCTCGTCGAGCTGATTAATTTGACAGTTTGTTTAACAACTTTGGTCCACATTTGCCGATGTTATCGAGCTTCAAAGTTTGAAAAGTCACAAAAGTTGTGTGTTTGAGCACATAAAGTACTATTTTTCTTGGAAATTCAACAAGATGCAATCATGATGTGTTGTGACATCTTCAAAATCCCGTTGAAGTGTTTAATTTGACAGTTTGTTTAACAACTTTGGTCCACATTTGCCGAAGTTATCGAGCTTCAAAGTTTGAAAAGCACAAAAGTTGTGTGTTTGAGCACATAAAGTACTATTTTTCTTGGAAATTCAACAAGATGCAATCATGATGTGTTGTGACATCTTCAAAATCCCGTTGAAGTGTTTAATTTGACAGTTTGTTTAACAACTTTGGTCCACATTTGCCGAGGTTATCGAGCTTCAAAGTTTGAAAAGTCACAAATTTGTGTGTTTGAGCACAAAAAGTACTATTTTTCTTGGAAATTCAACAAGATGCAATCATGATGTGTTGTGACATCTTCAAAATCCCGTTGAAGTGTTTAATTTGACAGTTTGTTTAACAAATTTGGTCCACATTTGCCGAAGTTATCGAGCTTCAAAGTTTGAAAAGTCACAAAAGTTGTGTGTTTGAGCACATAAAGTACTATTTTTCTTGGAAATTCAACAAGATGCAATCATGATGTGTTGTGACATCTTCAAAATCCCGTTGAAGTGTTTAATTTGACAGTTTGTTTAACAACTTTGGTCCACATTCGCCGAGGTTATCGAGCTTCAAAGTTTGAAAAGTCACAAATTTGTGTGTTTGAGCACAAAAAGTACTATTTTTCTTGGAAATTCAACAAGATGCAATCATGATGTGTTGTGACATCTTCAAAATCCCGTTGAAGTGTTTAATTTGACAGTTTGTTTAACAACTTTGGTCCACATTTGCCGAAGTTATCGAGCTTCAAAGTTTGAAAAGTCACAAAAGTTGTGTGTTTGAGCACATAAAGTGCTATTTTTCTTGGAAATTCAACAAGATGCAATCATGATGTGTTGTGACATCTTCAAAATCCCGTTGAAGTGTTTAATTTGACAGTTTGTTTAACAACTTTGGTCCACATTTGCCGAGGTTATCGAGCTTCAAAGTTTGAAAAGTCACAAATTTGTGTGTTTGAGCACAAAAAGTACTATTTTTCTTGGAAATTCAACAAGATGCAATCATGATGTGTTGTGACATCTTCAAAATCCCGTTGAAGTGTTTAATTTGACAGTTTGTTTAACAAATTTGGTCCACATTTGCCGAAGTTATCGAGCTTCAAAGTTTGAAAAGTCACAAAAGTTGTGTGTTTGAGCACATAAAGTACTATTTTTCTTGGAAATTCAACAAGATGCAATCATGATGTGTTGTGACATCTTCAAAATCCCGTTGAAGTGTTTAATTTGACAGTTTGTTTAACAACTTTGGTCCACATTCGCCGAGGTTATCGAGCTTCAAAGTTTGAAAAGTCACAAATTTGTGTGTTTGAGCACAAAAAGTACTATTTTTCTTGGAAATTCAACAAGATGCAATCATGATGTGTTGTGACATCTTCAAAATCCCGTTGAAGTGTTTAATTTGACAGTTTGTTTAACAACTTTGGTCCACATTTGCCGAAGTTATCGAGCTTCAAAGTTTGAAAAGTCACAAAAGTTGTGTGTTTGAGCACATAAAGTGCTATTTTTCTTGGAAATTCAACAAGATGCAATCATGATGTGTTGTGACATCTTCAAAATCCCGTTGAAGTGTTTAATTTGACAGTTTGTTTAACAACTTTGGTCCACATTTGCCGAAGTTATCGAGCTTCAAAGTTTGAAAAGTCACAAAAGTTGTGTGTTTGAGCACATAAAGTGCTATTTTTCTTGGAAATTCAACAAGATGCAATCATGATGTCTTGTGACATCTTCAAATCTTGTCGAGCTAATTAATGTGACACTTTGTTTAACAAATTTGGTCCACATTTGCCAAAGTTATAGAGCTTCAAAGTTTGAAAAGTCACAAAAGTTGTGTGTTTGAGCACATAAAGTGCTATTTTTCTTGGAAATTCAACAAGATGCAATCATGATGTGTTGTGACATCTTCAAAATCCCGTTGAAGTGTTTAATTTGACAGTTTGTTTAACAAATTTGGTCCACATTTGCCGAAGTTATCGAGCTTCAAAGTTTGAAAAGTCACAAAAGTTGTGTGTTTGAGCACATAAAGTGCTATTTTTCTTGGAAATTCAACAAGATGCAATCATGATGTGTTGTGACATCTTCAAAATCCCGTTGAAGTGTTTAATTTGACAGTTTGTTTAACAAATTTGGTCCACATTTGCCGAAGTTATCGAGCTTCAAAGTTTGAAAAGTCACAAAAGTTGTGTGTTTGAGCACATAAAGTGCTATTTTTCTTGGAAATTCAACAAGATGCAATCATGATGTGTTGTGACATCTTCAAAATCCCGTTGAAGTGTTTAATTTGACAGTTTGTTTAACAAATTTGGTCCACATTTGCCGAAGTTATCGAGCTTCAAAGTTTGAAAAGTCACAAAAGTTGTGTGTTTGAGCATATAAAGTACTATTTTTCTTGAAAATTCAACAAGATGCAATCATGATGTGTTGTGACATCTTCAAAATCCCGTTGAAGTGTTTAATTGGACAGTTTTTTTAACAACTTTGGTCCACATTTGCCGAAGTTATCGAGTTTCAAAGTTTGAAACGTCACAAAAGTTGTGTGTTTGAGCACATAAAGTACCATTTTTCTTGGAAATTCAACAAGATGCAATCATGATGTGTTGAGATATCTTCAAAATCTCGTCGAGCTGATTAATTTGACAGTTTGTTTAACAAATTTGGTCCACATTTGCCGAAGTTATCGAGCTTCAAAATTTGAAAAGTCACAAAAGTTGTGTGTTTGAGCACATAAAGTGCTATTTTTCTTGGAAATTCAACAAGATGCAATCATGATGTGTTGTGACATCTTCAAAATCTCGTAGAGGTGTTTAATTTGACACTTTGTTTAACAAATTTGGTCCACATTTGCCGAAGTTATCGAGCTTCAAAGTTTGAAAAATCACAAATTTGTGTGTTTGAGCACAAAAAGTACTATTTTTCTTGGAATGTCAACTAGATGCAATCATGATGTGTTGAGATATCTTCAAAATCTCGTCGAGCTGATTAATTTGACAGTTTGTTTAACAAATTTGGTCCACATTTGCCGAAGTTATCGAGCTTCAAAATTTGAAAAGTCACAAAAGTTGTGTGTTTGAGCACATAAAGTGCTATTTTTCTTGGAAATTCAACAAGATGCAATCATGATGTGTTGTGACATCTTCAAAATCTCGTAGAGGTGTTTAATTTGACACTTTGTTTAACAAATTTGGTCCACATTTGCCGAAGTTATCGAGCTTCAAAGTTTGAAAAATCACAAATTTGTGTGTTTGAGCACAAAAAGTACTATTTTTCTTGGAATGTCAACTAGATGCAATCATGATGTGTTGAGATATCTTCAAAATCTCGTCGAGCTGATTAATTTGACAGTTTGTTTAACAAATTTGGTCCACATTTGCCGAAGTTATCGAGCTTCAAAATTTGAAAAGTCACAAAAGTTGTGTGTTTGAACACATAAAGTGCTATTTTTCTTGGAAATTCAACAAGATGCAATCATGATGTGTTGTGACATCTTCAAAATCCCGTTGAAGTGTTTAATTTGACAGTTTGTTTAACAAATTTGGTCCACATTTGCCGAAGTTATCGAGCTTCAAAGTTTGAAAAGTCACAAAAGTTGTGTGTTTGAGCATATAAAGTACTATTTTTCTTGAAAATTCAACAAGATGCAATCATGATGTGTTGTGACATCTTCAAAATCTCGTTGATGTGTTTAATTTGACACTTTGTTTAACAAATTTGGTCCACATTTGCCGAAGTTATCGAGCTTCAAAGTTTGAAAAGTCACAAAAGTTGTGTGTTTGAGCACATAAAGTACTATTTTTCTTGGAAATTCAACAAGATGCAATCATGATGTGTTGTGACATCTTCAAAATCCCGTTAAAGTGTTTAATTTGACAATTTGTTTAACAACTTTGGTCCACATTTGCCGAAGTTATCGAGCTTCAAAGTTTGAAAAGTCACAAAAGTTGTGTGTTTGAGCACATAAAGTACTATTTTTCTTGGAAATTCAACAAGATGCAATCATGATGTGTTGTGACATCTTCAAAATCCCGTTGAAGTGTTTAATTTGACAGTTTGTTTAACAACTTTGGTCCACATTTGCCGAAGTTATCGAGCTTCAAAGTTTGAAAAGCACAAAAGTTGTGTGTTTGAGCACATAAAGTACTATTTTTCTTGGAAATTCAACAAGATGCAATCATGATGTGTTGTGACATCTTCAAAATCCCGTTGAAGTGTTTAATTTGACAGTTTGTTTAACAACTTTGGTCCACATTTGCCGAAGTTATCGAGCTTCAAAGTTTGAAAAGTCACAAAAGTTGTGTGTTTGAGCACATAAAGTGCTATTTTTCTTGGAAATTCAACAAGATGCAATCATGATGTGTTGTGACATCTTCAAAACCCCGTTGAAGTGTTTAATTTGACAGTTTGTTTAACAACTTTGGTCCACATTTGCCGAAGTTATCGAGCTTCAAAGTTTGAAAAGTCACAAAAGTTGTGTGTTTGAGCACATAAAGTACCATTTTTCTTGGAAATTCAACAAGATGCAATCATGATGTCTTGAGATATCTTCAAAATCTCGTCGAGCTGATTAATTTGACAGTTTGTTTAACAAATTTGGTCCACATTTGCCAAAGTTATAGAGCCTCAAAGTTTGAAAAGTCACAAAAGTTGTGTGTTTGAGCACATAAAGTACTATTTTTCTTGGAAATTCAACAAGATGCAATCATGATGTGTTGAGATATCTTCAAAATCTCGTCGAGCTGATTAATTTGACAGTTTGTTTAACAACTTTGGTCCACATTTGCCGAAGTTATCGAGCTTCAAAGTTTGAAAAGTCACAAAAGTTGTGTGTTTGAGCACATAAAGTACTATTTTTCTTGGAAATTCAACAAGATGCAATCATGATGTGTTGAGATATCTTCAAAATCTCGTCGAGCTGATTAATTTGACAGTTTGTTTAACAAATTTGGTCCACATTTGCCGAAGTTATCGAGCTTCAAAATTTGAAAAGTCACAAAAGTTGTGTGTTTGAGCACATAAAGTGCTATTTTTCTTGGAAATTCAACAAGATGCAATCATGATGTGTTGTGACATCTTCAAAATCTCGTAGAGGTGTTTAATTTGACACTTTGTTTAACAAATTTGGTCCACATTTGCCGAAGTTATCGAGCTTCAAAGTTTGAAAAGTCACAAATTTGTGTGTTTGAGCACAAAAAGTACTATTTTTCTTGGAATGTCAACTAGATGCAATCATGATGTGTTGTGACATCTTCAAAATCTCGTTGAAGTGTTTAATTTGACAGTTTGTTTAACAACTTTGGTCCACATTTGCCGAAGTTATCGAGCTTCAAAGTTTGAAAAGTCACAAAAGTTGTGTGTTTGAGCACATAAAGTACTATTTTTCTTGGAAATTCAACAAGATGCAATCGTGATGTGTTGTGACATCTTCAAAATCCCGTTGAAGTGTTTAATTTGACAGTTTGTTTAACAACTTTGGTCCACATTTGCCGAAGTTATCGAGCTTCAAAGTTTGAAAAGTCACAAAAGTTGTGTGTTTGAGCACATAAAGTACCATTTTTCTTGGAAATTCAACAAGATGCAATCATGATGTGTTGAGATATCTTCAAAATCTCGTCGAGCTGATTAATTTGACAGTTTGTTTAACAAATTTGGTCCACATTTGCCGAAGTTATCGAGCTTCAAAATTTGAAAAGTCACAAAAGTTGTGTGTTTGAGCACATAAAGTACTATTTTTCTTGGAAATTCAACAAGATGCAATCATGATGTGTTGTGACATCTTCAAAATCCCGTTGAAGTGTTTAATTTGACAGTTTGTTTAACAACTTTGGTCCACATTTGCCGAAGTTATCGAGCTTCAAAGTTTGAAAAGTCACAAAAGTTGTGTGTTTGAGCACATAAAGTGCTATTTTTCTTGGAAATTCAACAAGATGCAATCATGATGTGTTGTGACATCTTCAAAACCCCGTTGAAGTGTTTAATTTGACAGTTTGTTTAACAACTTTGGTCCACATTTGCCGAAGTTATCGAGCTTCAAAGTTTGAAAAGTCACAAAAGTTGTGTGTTTGAGCACATAAAGTGCTATTTTTCTTGGAAATTCAACAAGATGCAATCATGATGTGTTGTGACATCTTCAAAATCTCGTAGAGGTGTTTAATTTGACACTTTGTTTAACAAATTTGGTCCACATTTGCCGAAGTTATCGAGCTTCAAAGTTTGAAAAGTCACAAAAGTTGTGTGTTTGAGCACATAAAGTGCTATTTTTCTTGGAAATTCAACAAGATGCAATCATGATGTGTTGTGACATCTTCAAAACCCCGTTGAAGTGTTTAATTTGACAGTTTGTTTAACAACTTTGGTCCACATTTGCCGAAGTTATCGAGCTTCAAAGTTTGAAAAGTCACAAAAGTTGTGTGTTTGAGCACATAAAGTGCTATTTTTCTTGGAAATTCAACAAGATGCAATCATGATGTGTTGTGACATCTTCAAAATCTCGTAGAGGTGTTTAATTTGACACTTTGTTTAACAAATTTGGTCCACATTTGCCGAAGTTATCGAGCTTCAAAGTTTGAAAAGTCACAAATTTGTGTGTTTGAGCACAAAAAGTACTATTTTTCTTGGAATGTCAACTAGATGCAATCATGATGTGTTGTGATATCTTCAAAATCTCGTTGAGGTGTTTAATTTGACACTTTGTTTAACAAATTTGGTCCACATTTGCCGAAGTTATCGAGCTTCAAAGTTTTAAAAGTCACAAAAGTTGTGTGTTTGAGCACATAAAGTACTATTTTTCTTGGAAATTCAACAAGATGCAATCATGATGTGTTGTGACATCTTCAAAATCCCGTTGAAGTGTTTAATTTGACAGTTTGTTTAACAACTTTAGTCCACATTTGCCGAAGTTATCGAGCTTCAAAGTTTGAAAAGCACAAAAGTTGTGTGTTTGAGCACATAAAGTACTCTTTTTCTTGGAAATTCAACAAGATGCAATCATGATGTGTTGTGACATCTTCAAAATCCCGTTGAAGTGTTTAATTTGACAGTTTGTTTAACAACTTTGGTCCACATTTGCCGAAGTTATCGAGCTTCAAAGTTTGAAAAGTCACAAAAGTTGTGTGTTTGAGCACATAAAGTACCATTTTTCTTGGAAATTCAACAAGATGCAATCATGATGTGTTGTGACATCTTCAAAATCTCGTAGAGGTGTTTAATTTGACACTTTGTTTAACAAATTTGGTCCACATTTGCCGAAGTTATCGAGCTTCAAAGTTTGAAAAGTCACAAAAGTTGTGTGTTTGAGCACATAAAGTACCATTTTTCTTGGAAATTCAACAAGATGCAATCATGATGTGTTGAGATATCTTCAAAATCTCGTCGAGCTGATTAATTTGACAGTTTGTTTAACAACTTTGGTCCACATTTGCCGAAGTTATCGAGCTTCAAAGTTTGAAAAGTCACAAAAGTTGTGTGTTTGAGCACATAAAGTGCTATTTTTCTTGGAAATTCAACAAGATGCAATCATGATGTGTTGTGACATCTTCAAAATCCCGTTGAAGTGTTTAATTGGACAGTTTTTTTAACAACTTTGGTCCACATTTGCCGAAGTTATCGAGCTTCAAAGTTTGAAACGTCACAAAAGTTGTGTGTTTGAGCACATAAAGTACCATTTTTCTTGGAAATTCAACAAGATGCAATCATGATGTGTTGAGATATCTTCAAAATCTCGTCGAGCTGATTAATTTGACAGTTTGTTTAACAAATTTGGTCCACATTTGCCGAAGTTATCGAGCTTCAAAATTTGAAAAGTCACAAAAGTTGTGTGTTTGAGCACATAAAGTGCTATTTTTCTTGGAAATTCAACAAGATGCAATCATGATGTGTTGTGACATCTTCAAAATCTCGTAGAGGTGTTTAATTTGACACTTTGTTTAACAAATTTGGTCCACATTTGCCGAAGTTATCGAGCTTCAAAGTTTGAAAAATCACAAATTTGTGTGTTTGAGCACAAAAAGTACTATTTTTCTTGGAATGTCAACTAGATGCAATCATGATGTGTTGAGATATCTTCAAAATCTCGTCGAGCTGATTAATTTGACAGTTTGTTTAACAAATTTGGTCCACATTTGCCGAAGTTATCGAGCTTCAAAATTTGAAAAGTCACAAAAGTTGTGTGTTTGAGCACATAAAGTGTTATTTTTCTTGGAAATTCAACAAGATGCAATCATGATGTGTTGTGACATCTTCAAAATCCCGTTGAAGTGTTTAATTTGACAGTTTGTTTAACAAATTTGGTCCACATTTGCCGAAGTTATCGAGCTTCAAAGTTTGAAAAGTCACAAAAGTTGTGTGTTTGAGCATATAAAGTACTATTTTTCTTGAAAATTCAACAAGATGCAATCATGATGTGTTGTGACATCTTCAAAATCTCGTTGAGGTGTTTAATTTGACACTTTGTTTAACAAATTTGGTCCACATTTGCCGAAGTTATCGAGCTTCAAAATTTGAAAAGTCACAAAAGTTGTGTGTTTGAACACATAAAGTGCTATTTTTCTTGGAAATTCAACAAGATGCAATCATGATGTGTTGTGACATCTTCAAAATCCCGTTGAAGTGTTTAATTTGACAGTTTGTTTAACAAATTTGGTCCACATTTGCCGAAGTTATCGAGCTTCAAAGTTTGAAAAGTCACAAAAGTTGTGTGATTGAGCATATAAAGTACTATTTTTCTTGAAAATTCAACAAGATGCAATCATGATGTGTTGTGACATCTTCAAAATCTCGTTGATGTGTTTAATTTGACACTTTGTTTAACAAATTTGGTCCACATTTGCCGAAGTTATCGAGCTTCAAAGTTTGAAA
This sequence comes from Euwallacea fornicatus, assembly GCF_040115645.1. NCBI lineage: Eukaryota > Metazoa > Arthropoda > Insecta > Coleoptera > Curculionidae > Euwallacea > Euwallacea fornicatus. The sequence continues at coordinate 200,607 of NW_027096024.1, read as the reverse complement.
AGTCACAAAAGTTGTGTGTTTGAGCACATAAAGTACTATTTTTCTTGGAAATTCAACAAGATGCAATCATGATGTGTTGTGACATCTTCAAAATCCCGTTAAAGTGTTTAATTTGACAATTTGTTTAACAACTTTGGTCCACATTTGCCGAAGTTATCGAGCTTCAAAGTTTGAAAAGTCACAAAAGTTGTGTGTTTGAGCACATAAAGTACTATTTTTCTTGGAAATTCAACAAGATGCAATCATGATATGTTGTGACATCTTCAAAATCCCGTTGAAGTGTTTAATTTGACAGTTTGTTTAACAAATTTGGTCCACATTTGCCGAAGTTATCGAGCTTCAAAGTTTGAAAAGTCACAAAAGTTGTGTGTTTGAGCATATAAAGTACTATTTTTCTTGAAAATTCAACAAGATGCAATCATGATGTGTTGTGACATCTTCAAAATCTCGTTGAGGTGTTTAATTTGACACTTTGTTTAACAAATTTGGTCCACATTTGCCGAAGTTATCGAGCTTCAAAATTTGAAAAGTCACAAAAGTTGTGTGTTTGAACACATAAAGTGCTATTTTTCTTGGAAATTCAACAAGATGCAATCATGATGTGTTGTGACATCTTCAAAATCCCGTTGAAGTGTTTAATTTGACAGTTTGTTTAACAAATTTGGTCCACATTTGCCGAAGTTATCGAGCTTCAAAGTTTGAAAAGTCACAAAAGTTGTGTGTTTGAGCATATAAAGTACTATTTTTCTTGAAAATTCAACAAGATGCAATCATGATGTGTTGTGACATCTTCAAAATCTCGTTGATGTGTTTAATTTGACACTTTGTTTAACAAATTTGGTCCACATTTGCCGAAGTTATCGAGCTTCAAAGTTTGAAAAGTCACAAAAGTTGTGTGTTTGAGCACATAAAGTACTATTTTTCTTGGAAATTCAACAAGATGCAATCATGATGTGTTGTGACATCTTCAAAATCCCGTTGAAGTGTTTAATTTGACAGTTTGTTTAACAAATTTGATCCACATTTGCCGAAGTTATCGAGCTTCAAAGTTTGAAAAGCACAAAAGTTGTGTGTTTGAGCACATAAAGTACTATTTTTCTTGGAAATTCAACAAGATGCAATCATGATGTGTTGTGACATCTTCGAAATCTCGTCGAGCTGATTAATTTGACAGTTTGTTTAACAACTTTGGTCCACATTTGCCGATGTTATCGAGCTTCAAAGTTTGAAAAGTCACAAAAGTTGTGTGTTTGAGCACATAAAGTACTATTTTTCTTGGAAATTCAACAAGATGCAATCATGATGTGTTGTGACATCTTCAAAATCCCGTTGAAGTGTTTAATTTGACAGTTTGTTTAACAACTTTGGTCCACATTTGCCGATGTTATCGAGCTTCAAAGTTTGAAAAGTCACAAAAGTTGTGTGTTTGAGCACATAAAGTACTATTTTTCTTGGAAATTCAACAAGATGCAATCATGATGTGTTGTGACATCTTCAAAATCCCGTTGAAGTGTTTAATTTGACAGTTTGTTTAACAACTTTGGTCCACATTTGCCGAGGTTATCGAGCTTCAAAGTTTGAAAAGTCACAAATTTGTGTGTTTGAGCACAAAAAGTACTATTTTTCTTGGAAATTCAACAAGATGCAATCATGATGTGTTGTGACATCTTCAAAATCCCGTTGAAGTGTTTAATTTGACAGTTTGTTTAACAACTTTGGTCCACATTTGCCGAAGTTATCGAGCTTCAAAGTTTGAAAAGTCACAAAAGTTGTGTGTTTGAGCATATAAAGTACTATTTTTCTTGAAAATTCAACAAGATGCAATCATGATGTGTTGTGACATCTTCAAAATCTCGTTGATGTGTTTAATTTGACACTTTGTTTAACAAATTTGGTCCACATTTGCCGAAGTTATCGAGCTTCAAAGTTTGAAAAGTCACAAAAGTTGTGTGTTTGAGCACATAAAGTACTATTTTTCTTGGAAATTCAACAAGATGCAATCATGATGTGTTGTGACATCTTCAAAATCCCGTTGAAGTGTTTAATTTGACAGTTTGTTTAACAAATTTGATCCACATTTGCCGAAGTTATCGAGCTTCAAAGTTTGAAAAGCACAAAAGTTGTGTGTTTGAGCACATAAAGTACTATTTTTCTTGGAAATTCAACAAGATGCAATCATGATGTGTTGTGACATCTTCAAAATCTCGTAGAGGTGTTTAATTTGACACTTTGTTTAACAAATTTGGTCCACATTTGCCGAAGTTATCGAGCTTCAAAGTTTGAAAAGTCACAAAAGTTGTGTGTTTGAGCACATAAAGTACTATTTTTCTTGGAAATTCAACAAGATGCAATCATGATGTGTTGTGACATCTTCAAAATCCCGTTAAAGTGTTTAATTTGACAATTTGTTTAACAACTTTGGTCCACATTTGCCGAAGTTATCGAGCTTCAAAGTTTGAAAAGTCACAAAAGTTGTGTGTTTGAGCACATAAAGTACTATTTTTCTTGGAAATTCAACAAGATGCAATCATGATATGTTGTGACATCTTCAAAATCCCGTTGAAGTGTTTAATTTGACAGTTTGTTTAACAAATTTGGTCCACATTTGCCGAAGTTATCGAGCTTCAAAGTTTGAAAAGTCACAAAAGTTGTGTGTTTGAGCATATAAAGTACTATTTTTCTTGAAAATTCAACAAGATGCAATCATGATGTGTTGTGACATCTTCAAAATCTCGTTGAGGTGTTTAATTTGACACTTTGTTTAACAAATTTGGTCCACATTTGCCGAAGTTATCGAGCTTCAAAATTTGAAAAGTCACAAAAGTTGTGTGTTTGAACACATAAAGTGCTATTTTTCTTGGAAATTCAACAAGATGCAATCATGATGTGTTGTGACATCTTCAAAATCCCGTTGAAGTGTTTAATTTGACAGTTTGTTTAACAAATTTGGTCCACATTTGCCGAAGTTATCGAGCTTCAAAGTTTGAAAAGTCACAAAAGTTGTGTGTTTGAGCATATAAAGTACTATTTTTCTTGAAAATTCAACAAGATGCAATCATGATGTGTTGTGACATCTTCAAAATCTCGTTGATGTGTTTAATTTGACACTTTGTTTAACAAATTTGGTCCACATTTGCCGAAGTTATCGAGCTTCAAAGTTTGAAAAGTCACAAAAGTTGTGTGTTTGAGCACATAAAGTACTATTTTTCTTGGAAATTCAACAAGATGCAATCATGATGTGTTGTGACATCTTCAAAATCCCGTTGAAGTGTTTAATTTGACAGTTTGTTTAACAAATTTGATCCACATTTGCCGAAGTTATCGAGCTTCAAAGTTTGAAAAGCACAAAAGTTGTGTGTTTGAGCACATAAAGTACTATTTTTCTTGGAAATTCAACAAGATGCAATCATGATGTGTTGTGACATCTTCGAAATCTCGTCGAGCTGATTAATTTGACAGTTTGTTTAACAACTTTGGTCCACATTTGCCGATGTTATCGAGCTTCAAAGTTTGAAAAGTCACAAAAGTTGTGTGTTTGAGCACATAAAGTACTATTTTTCTTGGAAATTCAACAAGATGCAATCATGATGTGTTGTGACATCTTCAAAATCCCGTTGAAGTGTTTAATTTGACAGTTTGTTTAACAACTTTGGTCCACATTTGCCGATGTTATCGAGCTTCAAAGTTTGAAAAGTCACAAAAGTTGTGTGTTTGAGCACATAAAGTACTATTTTTCTTGGAAATTCAACAAGATGCAATCATGATGTGTTGTGACATCTTCAAAATCCCGTTGAAGTGTTTAATTTGACAGTTTGTTTAACAACTTTGGTCCACATTTGCCGAGGTTATCGAGCTTCAAAGTTTGAAAAGTCACAAATTTGTGTGTTTGAGCACAAAAAGTACTATTTTTCTTGGAAATTCAACAAGATGCAATCATGATGTGTTGTGACATCTTCAAAATCCCGTTGAAGTGTTTAATTTGACAGTTTGTTTAACAACTTTGGTCCACATTTGCCGAAGTTATCGAGCTTCAAAGTTTGAAAAGTCACAAAAGTTGTGTGTTTGAGCACATAAAGTGCTATTTTTCTTGGAAATTCAACAAGATGCAATCATGATGTGTTGTGACATCTTCAAAATCCCGTTGAAGTGTTTAATTTGACAGTTTGTTTAACAACTTTGGTCCACATTTGCCGAAGTTATCGAGCTTCAAAGTTTGAAAAGTCACAAAAGTTGTGTGTTTGAGCACATAAAGTACTATTTTTCTTGGAAATTCAACAAGATGCAATCATGATGTGTTGTGACATCTTCAAAATCCCGTTGAAGTGTTTAATTTGACAGTTTGTTTAACAACTTTGGTCCACATTTGCCGAAGTTATCGAGCTTCAAAGTTTGAAAAGCACAAAAGTTGTGTGTTTGAGCACATAAAGTACTATTTTTCTTGGAAATTCAACAAGATGCAATCATGATGTGTTGTGACATCTTCAAAATCCCGTTAAAGTGTTTAATTTGACAATTTGTTTAACAACTTTGGTCCACATTTGCCGAAGTTATCGAGCTTCAAAGTTTGAAAAGTCACAAAAGTTGTGTGTTTGAGCACATAAAGTACTATTTTTCTTGGAAATTCAACAAGATGCAATCATGATGTGTTGTGACATCTTCAAAATCCCGTTGAAGTGTTTAATTTGACAGTTTGTTTAACAACTTTGGTCCACATTTGCCGAAGTTATCGAGCTTCAAAGTTTGAAAAGCACAAAAGTTGTGTGTTTGAGCACATAAAGTACTATTTTTCTTGGAAATTCAACAAGATGCAATCATGATGTGTTGTGACATCTTCAAAATCCCGTTGAAGTGTTTAATTTGACAGTTTGTTTAACAACTTTGGTCCACATTTGCCGAAGTTATCGAGCTTCAAAGTTTGAAAAGTCACAAAAGTTGTGTGTTTGAGCACATAAAGTGCTATTTTTCTTGGAAATTCAACAAGATGCAATCATGATGTGTTGTGACATCTTCAAAACCCCGTTGAAGTGTTTAATTTGACAGTTTGTTTAACAACTTTGGTCCACATTTGCCGAAGTTATCGAGCTTCAAAGTTTGAAAAGTCACAAAAGTTGTGTGTTTGAGCACATAAAGTACCATTTTTCTTGGAAATTCAACAAGATGCAATCATGATGTCTTGAGATATCTTCAAAATCTCGTCGAGCTGATTAATTTGACAGTTTGTTTAACAAATTTGGTCCACATTTGCCAAAGTTATAGAGCCTCAAAGTTTGAAAAGTCACAAAAGTTGTGTGTTTGAGCACATAAAGTACTATTTTTCTTGGAAATTCAACAAGATGCAATCATGATGTGTTGAGATATCTTCAAAATCTCGTCGAGCTGATTAATTTGACAGTTTGTTTAACAAATTTGGTCCACATTTGCCAAAGTTATAGAGCTTCAAAGTTTGAAAAGTCACAAAAGTTGTGTGTTTGAGCACATAAAGTACTATTTTTCTTGGAAATTCAACAAGATGCAATCATGATGTGTTGTGACATCTTCAAAATCTCGTCTAGCTGATTAATTTGACAGGTTGTTTAACAACTTTGGTCCACATTTGCCGAAGTTATCGAGCTTCAAAGTTTGAAAAGTCACAAAAGTTGTGTGTTTGAGCACATAAAGTACTATTTTTCTTGGAAATTCAACAAGATGCAATCATGATGTGTTGTGACATCTTCAAAATCCCGTTGAAGTGTTTAATTTGACAGTTTGTTTAACAACTTTGGTCCACATTTGCCGAAGTTATCGAGCTTCAAAGTTTGAAAAGTCACAAAAGTTGCGTGTTTGAGCATATAAAGTACTATTTTTCTTGAAAATTCAACAAGATGCAATCATGATGTGTTGTGACATCTTCAAAATCTCGTTGATGTGTTTAATTTGACACTTTGTTTAACAAATTTGGTCCACATTTGCCGAAGTTATCGAGCTTCAAAGTTTGAAAAGTCACAAAAGTTGTGTGTTTGAGCACATAAAGTACTATTTTTCTTGGAAATTCAACAAGATGCAATCATGATGTGTTGTGACATCTTCAAAATCCCGTTGAAGTGTTTAATTTGACAGTTTGTTTAACAACTTTGGTCCACATTTGCCGAAGTTATCGAGCTTCAAAGTTTGAAAAGTCACAAAAGTTGTGTGTTTGAGCACATAAAGTACTATTTTTCTTGGAAATTCAACAAGATGCAATCATGATGTCTTGAGATATCTTCAAAATCTCGTCGAGCTGATTAATTTGACAGTTTGTTTAACAAATTTGGTCCACATTTGCCAAAGTTATAGAGCCTCAAAGTTTGAAAAGTCACAAAAGTTGTGTGTTTGAGCACATAAAGTACTATTTTTCTTGGAAATTCAACAAGATGCAATCATGATGTGTTGAGATATCTTCAAAATCTCGTCGAGCTGATTAATTTGACAGTTTGTTTAACAAATTTGGTCCACATTTGCCAAAGTTATAGAGCTTCAAAGTTTGAAAAGTCACAAAAGTTGTGTGTTTGAGCACATAAAGTACTATTTTTCTTGGAAATTCAACAAGATGCAATCATGATGTGTTGTGACATCTTCAAAATCTCGTCTAGCTGATTAATTTGACAGGTTGTTTAACAACTTTGGTCCACATTTGCCGAAGTTATCGAGCTTCAAAGTTTGAAAAGTCACAAAAGTTGTGTGTTTGAGCACATAAAGTACTATTTTTCTTGGAAATTCAACAAGATGCAATCATGATGTGTTGTGACATCTTCAAAATCCCGTTGAAGTGTTTAATTTGACAGTTTGTTTAACAACTTTGGTCCACATTTGCCGAAGTTATCGAGCTTCAAAGTTTGAAACGTCACAAAAGTTGTGTGTTTGAGCACATAAAGTACCATTTTTCTTGGAAATTCAACAAGATGCAATCATGATGTGTTGAGATATCTTCAAAATCTCGTCGAGCTGATTAATTTGACAGTTTGTTTAACAAATTTGGTCCACATTTGCCGAAGTTATCGAGCTTCAAAATTTGAAAAGTCACAAAAGTTGTGTGTTTGAGCACATAAAGTGCTATTTTTCTTGGAAATTCAACAAGATGCAATCATGATGTGTTGTGACATCTTCAAAATCTCGTAGAGGTGTTTAATTTGACACTTTGTTTAACAAATTTGGTCCACATTTGCCGAAGTTATCGAGCTTCAAAGTTTGAAAAATCACAAATTTGTGTGTTTGAGCACAAAAAGTACTATTTTTCTTGGAATGTCAACTAGATGCAATCATGATGTGTTGAGATATCTTCAAAATCTCGTCGAGCTGATTAATTTGACAGTTTGTTTAACAAATTTGGTCCACATTTGCCGAAGTTATCGAGCTTCAAAATTTGAAAAGTCACAAAAGTTGTGTGTTTAAGCACATAAAGTGTTATTTTTCTTGGAAATTCAACAAGATGCAATCATGATGTGTTGTGACATCTTCAAAATCCCGTTGAAGTGTTTAATTTGACAGTTTGTTTAACAAATTTGGTCCACATTTGCCGAAGTTATCGAGCTTCAAAGTTTGAAAAGTCACAAAAGTTGTGTGTTTGAGCATATAAAGTACTATTTTTCTTGAAAATTCAACAAGATGCAATCATGATGTGTTGTGACATCTTCAAAATCTCGTTGAGGTGTTTAATTTGACACTTTGTTTAACAAATTTGGTCCACATTTGCCGAAGTTATCGAGCTTCAAAATTTGAAAAGTCACAAAAGTTGTGTGTTTGAACACATAAAGTGCTATTTTTCTTGGAAATTCAACAAGATGCAATCATGATGTGTTGTGACATCTTCAAAATCCCGTTGAAGTGTTTAATTTGACAGTTTGTTTAACAAATTTGGTCCACATTTGCCGAAGTTATCGAGCTTCAAAGTTTGAAAAGTCACAAAAGTTGTGTGATTGAGCATATAAAGTACTATTTTTCTTGAAAATTCAACAAGATGCAATCATGATGTGTTGTGACATCTTCAAAATCTCGTTGATGTGTTTAATTTGACACTTTGTTTAACAAATTTGGTCCACATTTGCCGAAGTTATCGAGCTTCAAAGTTTGAAAAGTCACAAAAGTTGTGTGTTTGAGCACATAAAGTACTATTTTTCTTGGAAATTCAACAAGATGCAATCATGATGTGTTGTGACATCTTCAAAATCCCGTTAAAGTGTTTAATTTGACAATTTGTTTAACAACTTTGGTCCACATTTGCCGAAGTTATCGAGCTTCAAAGTTTGAAAAGTCACAAAAGTTGTGTGTTTGAGCACATAAAGTACTATTTTTCTTGGAAATTCAACAAGATGCAATCATGATGTGTTGTGACATCTTCAAAATCCCGTTGAAGTGTTTAATTTGACAGTTTGTTTAACAAATTTGGTCCACATTTGCCGAAGTTATCGAGCTTCAAAGTTTGAAAAGTCACAAAAGTTGTGTGTTTGAGCATATAAAGTACTATTTTTCTTGAAAATTCAACAAGATGCAATCATGATGTGTTGTGACATCTTCAAAATCTCGTTGAGGTGTTTAATTTGACACTTTGTTTAACAAATTTGGTCCACATTTGCCGAAGTTATCGAGCTTCAAAATTTGAAAAGTCACAAAAGTTGTGTGTTTGAACACATAAAGTGCTATTTTTCTTGGAAATTCAACAAGATGCAATCATGATGTGTTGTGACATCTTCAAAATCCCGTTGAAGTGTTTAATTTGACAGTTTGTTTAACAAATTTGGTCCACATTTGCCGAAGTTATCGAGCTTCAAAGTTTGAAAAGTCACAAAAGTTGTGTGTTTGAGCATATAAAGTACTATTTTTCTTGAAAATTCAACAAGATGCAATCATGATGTGTTGTGACATCTTCAAAATCTCGTTGATGTGTTTAATTTGACACTTTGTTTAACAAATTTGGTCCACATTTGCCGAAGTTATCGAGCTTCAAAGTTTGAAAAGTCACAAAAGTTGTGTGTTTGAGCACATAAAGTACTATTTTTCTTGGAAATTCAACAAGATGCAATCATGATGTGTTGTGACATCTTCGAAATCTCGTCGAGCTGATTAATTTGACAGTTTGTTTAACAACTTTGGTCCACATTTGCCGATGTTATCGAGCTTCAAAGTTTGAAAAGTCACAAAAGTTGTGTGTTTGAGCACATAAAGTACTATTTTTCTTGGAAATTCAACAAGATGCAATCATGATGTGTTGTGACATCTTCAAAATCCCGTTGAAGTGTTTAATTTGACAGTTTGTTTAACAACTTTGGTCCACATTTGCCGATGTTATCGAGCTTCAAAGTTTGAAAAGTCACAAAAGTTGTGTGTTTGAGCACATAAAGTACTATTTTTCTTGGAAATTCAACAAGATGCAATCATGATGTGTTGTGACATCTTCAAAATCCCGTTGAAGTGTTTAATTTGACAGTTTGTTTAACAACTTTGGTCCACATTTGCCGAGGTTATCGAGCTTCAAAGTTTGAAAAGTCACAAATTTGTGTGTTTGAGCACAAAAAGTACTATTTTTCTTGGAAATTCAACAAGATGCAATCATGATGTGTTGTGACATCTTCAAAATCCCGTTGAAGTGTTTAATTTGACAGTTTGTTTAACAACTTTGGTCCACATTTGCCGAAGTTATCGAGCTTCAAAGTTTGAAAAGTCACAAAAGTTGTGTGTTTGAGCACATAAAGTGCTATTTTTCTTGGAAATTCAACAAGATGCAATCATGATGTGTTGTGACATCTTCAAAATCCCGTTGAAGTGTTTAATTTGACAGTTTGTTTAACAACTTTGGTCCACATTTGCCGAAGTTATCGAGCTTCAAAGTTTGAAAAGTCACAAAAGTTGTGTGTTTGAGCACATAAAGTACTATTTTTCTTGGAAATTCAACAAGATGCAATCATGATGTGTTGTGACATCTTCAAAATCCCGTTGAAGTGTTTAATTTGACAGTTTGTTTAACAACTTTGGTCCACATTTGCCGAAGTTATCGAGCTTCAAAGTTTGAAAAGCACAAAAGTTGTGTGTTTGAGCACATAAAGTACTATTTTTCTTGGAAATTCAACAAGATGCAATCATGATGTGTTGTGACATCTTCAAAATCCCGTTAAAGTGTTTAATTTGACAATTTGTTTAACAACTTTGGTCCACATTTGCCGAAGTTATCGAGCTTCAAAGTTTGAAAAGTCACAAAAGTTGTGTGTTTGAGCACATAAAGTACTATTTTTCTTGGAAATTCAACAAGATGCAATCATGATGTGTTGTGACATCTTCAAAATCCCGTTGAAGTGTTTAATTTGACAGTTTGTTTAACAACTTTGGTCCACATTTGCCGAAGTTATCGAGCTTCAAAGTTTGAAAAGCACAAAAGTTGTGTGTTTGAGCACATAAAGTACTATTTTTCTTGGAAATTCAACAAGATGCAATCATGATGTGTTGTGACATCTTCAAAATCCCGTTGAAGTGTTTAATTTGACAGTTTGTTTAACAACTTTGGTCCACATTTGCCGAAGTTATCGAGCTTCAAAGTTTGAAAAGTCACAAAAGTTGTGTGTTTGAGCACATAAAGTGCTATTTTTCTTGGAAATTCAACAAGATGCAATCATGATGTGTTGTGACATCTTCAAAATCCCGTTGAAGTGTTTAATTTGACAGTTTGTTTAACAAATTTGATCCACATTTGCCGAAGTTATCGAGCTTCAAAGTTTGAAAAGCACAAAAGTTGTGTGTTTGAGCACATAAAGTACTATTTTTCTTGGAAATTCAACAAGATGCAATCATGATGTGTTGTGACATCTTCGAAATCTCGTCGAGCTGATTAATTTGACAGTTTGTTTAACAACTTTGGTCCACATTTGCCGATGTTATCGAGCTTCAAAGTTTGAAAAGTCACAAAAGTTGTGTGTTTGAGCACATAAAGTACTATTTTTCTTGGAAATTCAACAAGATGCAATCATGATGTGTTGTGACATCTTCAAAATCCCGTTGAAGTGTTTAATTTGACAGTTTGTTTAACAACTTTGGTCCACATTTGCCGATGTTATCGAGCTTCAAAGTTTGAAAAGTCACAAAAGTTGTGTGTTTGAGCACATAAAGTACTATTTTTCTTGGAAATTCAACAAGATGCAATCATGATGTGTTGTGACATCTTCAAAATCCCGTTGAAGTGTTTAATTTGACAGTTTGTTTAACAAATTTGATCCACATTTGCCGAAGTTATCGAGCTTCAAAGTTTGAAAAGCACAAAAGTTGTGTGTTTGAGCACATAAAGTACTATTTTTCTTGGAAATTCAACAAGATGCAATCATGATGTGTTGTGACATCTTCGAAATCTCGTCGAGCTGATTAATTTGACAGTTTGTTTAACAACTTTGGTCCACATTTGCCGATGTTATCGAGCTTCAAAGTTTGAAAAGTCACAAAAGTTGTGTGTTTGAGCACATAAAGTACTATTTTTCTTGGAAATTCAACAAGATGCAATCATGATGTGTTGTGACATCTTCAAAATCCCGTTGAAGTGTTTAATTTGACAGTTTGTTTAACAACTTTGGTCCACATTTGCCGATGTTATCGAGCTTCAAAGTTTGAAAAGTCACAAAAGTTGTGTGTTTGAGCACATAAAGTACTATTTTTCTTGGAAATTCAACAAGATGCAATCATGATGTGTTGTGACATCTTCAAAATCCCGTTGAAGTGTTTAATTTGACAGTTTGTTTAACAACTTTGGTCCACATTTGCCGAGGTTATCGAGCTTCAAAGTTTGAAAAGTCACAAATTTGTGTGTTTGAGCACAAAAAGTACTATTTTTCTTGGAAATTCAACAAGATGCAATCATGATGTGTTGTGACATCTTCAAAATCCCGTTGAAGTGTTTAATTTGACAGTTTGTTTAACAACTTTGGTCCACATTTGCCGAAGTTATCGAGCTTCAAAGTTTGAAAAGTCACAAAAGTTGTGTGTTTGAGCACATAAAGTACTATTTTTCTTGGAAATTCAACAAGATGCAATCATGATGTGTTGTGACATCTTCAAAATCCCGTTGAAGTGTTTAATTTGACAGTTTGTTTAACAACTTTGGTCCACATTTGCCGATGTTATCGAGCTTCAAAGTTTGAAAAGTCACAAAAGTTGTGTGTTTGAGCACATAAAGTACTATTTTTCTTGGAAATTCAACAAGATGCAATCATGATGTGTTGTGACATCTTCAAAATCCCGTTGAAGTGTTTAATTTGACAGTTTGTTTAACAAATTTGATCCACATTTGCCGAAGTTATCGAGCTTCAAAGTTTGAAAAGCACAAAAGTTGTGTGTTTGAGCACATAAAGTACTATTTTTCTTGGAAATTCAACAAGATGCAATCATGATGTGTTGTGACATCTTCGAAATCTCGTCGAGCTGATTAATTTGACAGTTTGTTTAACAACTTTGGTCCACATTTGCCGATGTTATCGAGCTTCAAAGTTTGAAAAGTCACAAAAGTTGTGTGTTTGAGCACATAAAGTACTATTTTTCTTGGAAATTCAACAAGATGCAATCATGATGTGTTGTGACATCTTCAAAATCCCGTTGAAGTGTTTAATTTGACAGTTTGTTTAACAACTTTGGTCCACATTTGCCGATGTTATCGAGCTTCAAAGTTTGAAAAGTCACAAAAGTTGTGTGTTTGAGCACATAAAGTACTATTTTTCTTGGAAATTCAACAAGATGCAATCATGATGTGTTGTGACATCTTCAAAATCCCGTTGAAGTGTTTAATTTGACAGTTTGTTTAACAACTTTGGTCCACATTTGCCGAGGTTATCGAGCTTCAAAGTTTGAAAAGTCACAAATTTGTGTGTTTGAGCACAAAAAGTACTATTTTTCTTGGAAATTCAACAAGATGCAATCATGATGTGTTGTGACATCTTCAAAATCCCGTTGAAGTGTTTAATTTGACAGTTTGTTTAACAACTTTGGTCCACATTTGCCGAAGTTATCGAGCTTCAAAGTTTGAAAAGTCACAAAAGTTGTGTGTTTGAGCACATAAAGTACTATTTTTCTTGGAAATTCAACAAGATGCAATCATGATGTGTTGTGACATCTTCAAAATCCCGTTGAAGTGTTTAATTTGACAGTTTGTTTAACAACTTTGGTCCACATTTGCCGAAGTTATCGAGCTTCAAAGTTTGAAAAGCACAAAAGTTGTGTGTTTGAGCACATAAAGTACTATTTTTCTTGGAAATTCAACAAGATGCAATCATGATGTGTTGTGACATCTTCAAAATCCCGTTAAAGTGTTTAATTTGACAATTTGTTTAACAACTTTGGTCCACATTTGCCGAAGTTATCGAGCTTCAAAGTTTGAAAAGTCACAAAAGTTGTGTGTTTGAGCACATAAAGTACTATTTTTCTTGGAAATTCAACAAGATGCAATCATGATGTGTTGTGACATCTTCAAAATCCCGTTGAAGTGTTTAATTTGACAGTTTGTTTAACAACTTTGGTCCACATTTGCCGAAGTTATCGAGCTTCAAAGTTTGAAAAGCACAAAAGTTGTGTGTTTGAGCACATAAAGTACTATTTTTCTTGGAAATTCAACAAGATGCAATCATGATGTGTTGTGACATCTTCAAAATCCCGTTGAAGTGTTTAATTTGACAGTTTGTTTAACAACTTTGGTCCACATTTGCCGAAGTTATCGAGCTTCAAAGTTTGAAAAGTCACAAAAGTTGTGTGTTTGAGCACATAAAGTGCTATTTTTCTTGGAAATTCAACAAGATGCAATCATGATGTGTTGTGACATCTTCAAAACCCCGTTGAAGTGTTTAATTTGACAGTTTGTTTAACAACTTTGGTCCACATTTGCCGAAGTTATCGAGCTTCAAAGTTTGAAAAGTCACAAAAGTTGTGTGTTTGAGCACATAAAGTACCATTTTTCTTGGAAATTCAACAAGATGCAATCATGATGTCTTGAGATATCTTCAAAATCTCGTCGAGCTGATTAATTTGACAGTTTGTTTAACAAATTTGGTCCACATTTGCCAAAGTTATAGAGCCTCAAAGTTTGAAAAGTCACAAAAGTTGTGTGTTTGAGCACATAAAGTACTATTTTTCTTGGAAATTCAACAAGATGCAATCATGATGTGTTGAGATATCTTCAAAATCTCGTCGAGCTGATTAATTTGACAGTTTGTTTAACAAATTTGGTCCACATTTGCCAAAGTTATAGAGCTTCAAAGTTTGAAAAGTCACAAAAGTTGTGTGTTTGAGCACATAAAGTACTATTTTTCTTGGAAATTCAACAAGATGCAATCATGATGTGTTGTGACATCTTCAAAATCTCGTCTAGCTGATTAATTTGACAGGTTGTTTAACAACTTTGGTCCACATTTGCCGAAGTTATCGAGCTTCAAAGTTTGAAAAGTCACAAAAGTTGTGTGTTTGAGCACATAAAGTACTATTTTTCTTGGAAATTCAACAAGATGCAATCATGATGTGTTGTGACATCTTCAAAATCCCGTTGAAGTGTTTAATTTGACAGTTTGTTTAACAACTTTGGTCCACATTTGCCGAAGTTATCGAGCTTCAAAGTTTGAAAAGTCACAAAAATTGTGTGTTTGAGCACATAAAGTACTATTTTTCTTGGAAATTCAACAAGATGCAATCATGATGTGTTGTGACATCTTCAAAATCCCGTTAAAGTGTTTAATTTGACAATTTGTTTAACAACTTTGGTCCACATTTGCCGAAGTTATCGAGCTTCAAAGTTTGAAAAGTCACAAAAGTTGTGTGTTTGAGCACATAAAGTGCTATTTTTCTTGGAAATTCAACAAGATGCAATCATGATGTGTTGTGACATCTTCAAAATCCCGTTGAAGTGTTTAATTTGACAGTTTGTTTAACAACTTTGGTCCACATTTGCCGAAGTTATCGAGCTTCAAAGTTTGAAAAGTCACAAAAGTTGTGTGTTTGAGCATATAAAGTACTATTTTTCTTGAAAATTCAACAAGATGCAATCATGATGTGTTGTGACATCTTCAAAATCTCGTTGATGTGTTTAATTTGACACTTTGTTTAACAAATTTGGTCCACATTTGCCGAAGTTATCGAGCTTCAAAGTTTGAAAAGTCACAAAAGTTGTGTGTTTGAGCACATAAAGTACTATTTTTCTTGGAAATTCAACAAGATGCAATCATGATGTGTTGTGACATCTTCAAAATCCCGTTGAAGTGTTTAATTTGACAGTTTGTTTAACAACTTTGGTCCACATTTGCCGAAGTTATCGAGCTTCAAAGTTTGAAAAGTCACAAAAGTTGTGTGTTTGAGCACATAAAGTACTATTTTTCTTGGAAATTCAACAAGATGCAATCATGATGTCTTGAGATATCTTCAAAATCTCGTCGAGCTGATTAATTTGACAGTTTGTTTAACAAATTTGGTCCACATTTGCCAAAGTTATAGAGCCTCAAAGTTTGAAAAGTCACAAAAGTTGTGTGTTTGAGCACATAAAGTACTATTTTTCTTGGAAATTCAACAAGATGCAATCATGATGTGTTGAGATATCTTCAAAATCTCGTCGAGCTGATTAATTTGACAGTTTGTTTAACAAATTTGGTCCACATTTGCCAAAGTTATAGAGCTTCAAAGTTTGAAAAGTCACAAAAGTTGTGTGTTTGAGCACATAAAGTACTATTTTTCTTGGAAATTCAACAAGATGCAATCATGATGTGTTGTGACATCTTCAAAATCTCGTCTAGCTGATTAATTTGACAGGTTGTTTAACAACTTTGGTCCACATTTGCCGAAGTTATCGAGCTTCAAAGTTTGAAAAGTCACAAAAGTTGTGTGTTTGAGCACATAAAGTACTATTTTTCTTGGAAATTCAACAAGATGCAATCATGATGTGTTGTGACATCTTCAAAATCCCGTTGAAGTGTTTAATTTGACAGTTTGTTTAACAACTTTGGTCCACATTTGCCGAAGTTATCGAGCTTCAAAGTTTGAAAAGTCACAAAAATTGTGTGTTTGAGCACATAAAGTACTATTTTTCTTGGAAATTCAACAAGATGCAATCATGATGTGTTGTGACATCTTCAAAATCCCGTTGAAGTGTTTAATTTGACAGTTTGTTTAACAAATTTGGTCCACATTTGCCAAAGTTATAGAGCCTCAAAGTTTGAAAAGTCACAAAAGTTGTGTGTTTGAGCACATAAAGTACTATTTTTCTTGGAAATTCAACAAGATGCAATCATGATGTCTTGAGATATCTTCAAAATCTCGTCGAGCTGATTAATTTGACAGTTTGTTTAACAAATTTGGTCCACATTTGCCAAAGTTATAGAGCCTCAAAGTTTGAAAAGTCACAAAAGTTGTGTGTTTGAGCACATAAAGTACTATTTTTCTTGGAAATTCAACAAGATGCAATCATGATGTGTTGAGATATCTTCAAAATCTCGTCGAGCTGATTAATTTGACAGTTTGTTTAACAAATTTGGTCCACATTTGCCAAAGTTATAGAGCTTCAAAGTTTGAAAAGTCACAAAAGTTGTGTGTTTGAGCACATAAAGTACTATTTTTCTTGGAAATTCAACAAGATGCAATCATGATGTGTTGTGACATCTTCAAAATCTCGTCTAGCTGATTAATTTGACAGGTTGTTTAACAACTTTGGTCCACATTTGCCGAAGTTATCGAGCTTCAAAGTTTGAAAAGTCACAAAAGTTGTGTGTTTGAGCACATAAAGTACTATTTTTCTTGGAAATTCAACAAGATGCAATCATGATGTGTTGTGACATCTTCAAAATCCCGTTAAAGTGTTTAATTTGACAATTTGTTTAACAACTTTGGTCCACATTTGCCGAAGTTATCGAGCTTCAAAGTTTGAAAAGTCACAAAAGTTGTGTGTTTGAGCACATAAAGTGCTATTTTTCTTGGAAATTCAACAAGATGCAATCATGATGTGTTGTGACATCTTCAAAATCCCGTTGAAGTGTTTAATTTGACAGTTTGTTTAACAACTTTGGTCCACATTTGCCGAAGTTATCGAGCTTCAAAGTTTGAAAAGTCACAAAAGTTGTGTGTTTGAGCACATAAAGTACTATTTTTCTTGGAAATTCAACAAGATGCAATCATGATGTGTTGTGACATCTTCGAAATCTCGTCGAGCTGATTAATTTGACAGTTTGTTTAACAACTTTGGTCCACATTTGCCGAAGTTATCGAGCTTCAAAGTTTGAAAAGTCACAAAAGTTGTGTGTTTGAGCACATAAAGTACTATTTTTCTTGGAAATTCAACAAGATGCAATCATGATGTGTTGTGACATCTTCAAAATCCCGTTGAAGTGTTTAATTTGACAGTTTGTTTAACAACTTTGGTCCACATTTGCCGAAGTTATCGAGCTTCAAAGTTTGAAAAGTCACAAAAGTTGTGTGTTTGAGCACATAAAGTACCATTTTTCTTGGAAATTCAACAAGATGCAATCATGATGTGTTGAGATATCTTCAAAATCTCGTCGAGCTGATTAATTTGACAGTTTGTTTAACAAATTTGGTCCACATTTGCCGAAGTTATCGAGCTTCAAAGTTTGAAAAGTCACAAAAGTTGTGTGTTTGAGCATATAAAGTACTATTTTTCTTGAAAATTCAACAAGATGCAATCATGATGTGTTGTGACATCTTCAAAATCCCGTTGAAGTGTTTAATTTGACAGTTTGTTTAACAACTTTGGTCCACATTTGCCGAAGTTATCGAGCTTCAAAGTTTGAAAAGTCACAAAAGTTGTGTGTTTGAGCACATAAAGTACTATTTTTCTTGGAAATTCAACAAGATGCAATCATGATGTGTTGTGACATCTTCGAAATCTCGTCGAGCTGATTAATTTGACAGTTTGTTTAACAACTTTGGTCCACATTTGCCGAAGTTATCGAGCTTCAAAGTTTGAAAAGTCACAAAAGTTGTGTGTTTGAGCACATAAAGTACTATTTTTCTTGGAAATTCAACAAGATGCAATCATGATGTGTTGTGACATCTTCAAAATCCCGTTGAAGTGTTTAATTTGACAGTTTGTTTAACAACTTTGGTCCACATTTGCCGAAGTTATCGAGCTTCAAAGTTTGAAAAGTCACAAAAGTTGTGTGTTTGAGCACATAAAGTACCATTTTTCTTGGAAATTCAACAAGATGCAATCATGATGTGTTGAGATATCTTCAAAATCTCGTCGAGCTGATTAATTTGACAGTTTGTTTAACAAATTTGGTCCACATTTGCCGAAGTTATCGAGCTTCAAAATTTGAAAAGTCACAAAAGTTGTGTGTTTGAACACATAAAGTGCTATTTTTCTTGGAAATTCAACAAGATGCAATCATGATGTGTTGTGACATCTTCAAAATCCCGTTGAAGTGTTTAATTTGACAGTTTGTTTAACAACTTTGGTCCACATTTGCCGAAGTTATCGAGCTTCAAAGTTTGAAAAGTCACAAAAGTTGTGTGTTTGAGCACATAAAGTACTATTTTTCTTGGAAATTCAACAAGATGCAATCATGATGTGTTGTGACATCTTCGAAATCTCGTCGAGCTGATTAATTTGACAGTTTGTTTAACAACTTTGGTCCACATTTGCCGAAGTTATCGAGCTTCAAAGTTTGAAAAGTCACAAAAGTTGTGTGTTTGAGCACATAAAGTACTATTTTTCTTGGAAATTCAACAAGATGCAATCATGATGTGTTGTGACATCTTCAAAATCCCGTTGAAGTGTTTAATTTGACAGTTTGTTTAACAACTTTGGTCCACATTTGCCGAAGTTATCGAGCTTCAAAGTTTGAAAAGTCACAAAAGTTGTGTGTTTGAGCACATAAAGTACCATTTTTCTTGGAAATTCAACAAGATGCAATCATGATGTGTTGAGATATCTTCAAAATCTCGTCGAGCTGATTAATTTGACAGTTTGTTTAACAAATTTGGTCCACATTTGCCGAAGTTATCGAGCTTCAAAATTTGAAAAGTCACAAAAGTTGTGTGTTTGAACACATAAAGTGCTATTTTTCTTGGAAATTCAACAAGATGCAATCATGATGTGTTGTGACATCTTCAAAATCCCGTTGAAGTGTTTAATTTGACAGTTTGTTTAACAAATTTGGTCCACATTTGCCGAAGTTATCGAGCTTCAAAGTTTGAAAAGTCACAAAAGTTGTGTGTTTGAGCATATAAAGTACTATTTTTCTTGAAAATTCAACAAGATGCAATCATGATGTGTTGTGACATCTTCAAAATCTCGTTGATGTGTTTAATTTGACACTTTGTTTAACAAATTTGGTCCACATTTGCCGAAGTTATCGAGCTTCAAAGTTTGAAAAGTCACAAAAGTTGTGTGTTTGAGCACATAAAGTACTATTTTTCTTGGAAATTCAACAAGATGCAATCATGATGTGTTGTGACATCTTCAAAATCCCGTTAAAGTGTTTAATTTGACAATTTGTTTAACAACTTTGGTCCACATTTGCCGAAGTTATCGAGCTTCAAAGTTTGAAAAGTCACAAAAGTTGTGTGTTTGAGCACATAAAGTACTATTTTTCTTGGAAATTCAACAAGATGCAATCATGATGTGTTGTGACATCTTCAAAATCCCGTTGAAGTGTTTAATTTGACAGTTTGTTTAACAACTTTGGTCCACATTTGCCGAAGTTATCGAGCTTCAAAGTTTGAAAAGCACAAAAGTTGTGTGTTTGAGCACATAAAGTACTATTTTTCTTGGAAATTCAACAAGATGCAATCATGATGTGTTGTGACATCTTCAAAATCCCGTTGAAGTGTTTAATTTGACAGTTTGTTTAACAACTTTGGTCCACATTTGCCGAAGTTATCGAGCTTCAAAGTTTGAAAAGTCACAAAAGTTGTGTGTTTGAGCACATAAAGTGCTATTTTTCTTGGAAATTCAACAAGATGCAATCATGATGTGTTGTGACATCTTCAAAACCCCGTTGAAGTGTTTAATTTGACAGTTTGTTTAACAACTTTGGTCCACATTTGCCGAAGTTATCGAGCTTCAAAGTTTGAAAAGTCACAAAAGTTGTGTGTTTGAACACATAAAGTACTATTTTTCTTGGAAATTCAACAAGATGCAATCATGATGTGTTGTGACATCTTCGAAATCTCGTCGAGCTGATTAATTTGACAGTTTGTTTAACAACTTTGGTCCACATTTGCCGAAGTTATCGAGCTTCAAAGTTTGAAAAGTCACAAAAGTTGTGTGTTTGAGCACATAAAGTACCATTTTTCTTGGAAATTCAACAAGATGCAATCATGATGTCTTGAGATATCTTCAAAATCTCGTCGAGCTGATTAATTTGACAGTTTGTTTAACAAATTTGGTCCACATTTGCCAAAGTTATAGAGCCTCAAAGTTTGAAAAGTCACAAAAGTTGTGTGTTTGAGCACATAAAGTACTATTTTTCTTGGAAATTCAACAAGATGCAATCATGATGTGTTGTGATATCTTCAAAATCTCGTCGAGCTGATTAATTTGACAGTTTGTTTAACAAATTTGGTCCACATTTGCCGAAGTTATCGAGCTTCAAAATTTGAAAAGTCACAAAAGTTGTGTGTTTGAACACATAAAGTGCTATTTTTCTTGGAAATTCAACAAGATGCAATCATGATGTGTTGTGATATCTTCAAAATCTCGTCGAGCTGATTAATTTGACAGTTTGTTTAACAAATTTGGTCCACATTTGCCGAAGTTATCGAGCTTCAAAATTTGAAAAGTCACAAAAGTTGTGTGTTTGAACACATAAAGTGCTATTTTTCTTGGAAATTCAACAAGATGCAATCATGATGTGTTGTGACATCTTCAAAATCCCGTTGAAGTGTTTAATTTGACAGTTTGTTTAACAAATTTGGTCCACATTTGCCGAAGTTATCGAGCTTCAAAGTTTGAAAAGTCACAAAAGTTGTGTGTTTGAGCATATAAAGTACTATTTTTCTTGAAAATTCAACAAGATGCAATCATGATGTGTTGTGACATCTTCAAAATCTCGTTGATGTGTTTAATTTGACACTTTGTTTAACAAATTTGGTCCACATTTGCCGAAGTTATCGAGCTTCAAAGTTTGAAAAGTCACAAAAGTTGTGTGTTTGAGCACATAAAGTACTATTTTTCTTGGAAATTCAACAAGATGCAATCATGATGTGTTGTGACATCTTCAAAATCCCGTTAAAGTGTTTAATTTGACAATTTGTTTAACAACTTTGGTCCACATTTGCCGAAGTTATCGAGCTTCAAAGTTTGAAAAGTCACAAAAGTTGTGTGTTTGAGCACATAAAGTACTATTTTTCTTGGAAATTCAACAAGATGCAATCATGATGTGTTGTGACATCTTCAAAATCCCGTTGAAGTGTTTAATTTGACAGTTTGTTTAACAACTTTGGTCCACATTTGCCGAAGTTATCGAGCTTCAAAGTTTGAAAAGCACAAAAGTTGTGTGTTTGAGCACATAAAGTACTATTTTTCTTGGAAATTCAACAAGATGCAATCATGATGTGTTGTGACATCTTCAAAATCCCGTTGAAGTGTTTAATTTGACAGTTTGTTTAACAACTTTGGTCCACATTTGCCGAAGTTATCGAGCTTCAAAGTTTGAAAAGTCACAAAAGTTGTGTGTTTGAGCACATAAAGTGCTATTTTTCTTGGAAATTCAACAAGATGCAATCATGATGTGTTGTGACATCTTCAAAACCCCGTTGAAGTGTTTAATTTGACAGTTTGTTTAACAACTTTGGTCCACATTTGCCGAAGTTATCGAGCTTCAAAGTTTGAAAAGTCACAAAAGTTGTGTGTTTGAACACATAAAGTACTATTTTTCTTGGAAATTCAACAAGATGCAATCATGATGTGTTGTGACATCTTCGAAATCTCGTCGAGCTGATTAATTTGACAGTTTGTTTAACAACTTTGGTCCACATTTGCCGAAGTTATCGAGCTTCAAAGTTTGAAAAGTCACAAAAGTTGTGTGTTTGAGCACATAAAGTACCATTTTTCTTGGAAATTCAACAAGATGCAATCATGATGTCTTGAGATATCTTCAAAATCTCGTCGAGCTGATTAATTTGACAGTTTGTTTAACAAATTTGGTCCACATTTGCCAAAGTTATAGAGCCTCAAAGTTTGAAAAGTCACAAAAGTTGTGTGTTTGAGCACATAAAGTACTATTTTTCTTGGAAATTCAACAAGATGCAATCATGATGTGTTGAGATATCTTCAAAATCTCGTCGAGCTGATTAATTTGACAGTTTGTTTAACAAATTTGGTCCACATTTGCCAAAGTTATAGAGCTTCAAAGTTTGAAAAGTCACAAAAGTTGTGTGTTTGAGCACATAAAGTACTATTTTTCTTGGAAATTCAACAAGATGCAATCATGATGTGTTGTGACATCTTCAAAATCTCGTCTAGCTGATTAATTTGACAGGTTGTTTAACAACTTTGGTCCACATTTGCCGAAGTTATCGAGCTTCAAAGTTTGAAAAGTCACAAAAGTTGTGTGTTTGAGCACATAAAGTACTATTTTTCTTGGAAATTCAACAAGATGCAATCATGATGTGTTGTGACATCTTCAAAATCCCGTTAAAGTGTTTAATTTGACAATTTGTTTAACAACTTTGGTCCACATTTGCCGAAGTTATCGAGCTTCAAAGTTTGAAAAGTCACAAAAGTTGTGTGTTTGAGCACATAAAGTGCTATTTTTCTTGGAAATTCAACAAGATGCAATCATGATGTTTTGTGACATCTTCAAAATCCCGTTGAAGTGTTTAATTTGACAGTTTGTTTAACAACTTTGGTCCACATTTGCCGAAGTTATCGAGCTTCAAAGTTTGAAAAGTCACAAAAGTTGTGTGTTTGAGCACATAAAGTACTATTTTTCTTGGAAATTCAACAAGATGCAATCATGATGTGTTGTGACATCTTCGAAATCTCGTCGAGCTGATTAATTTGACAGTTTGTTTAACAACTTTGGTCCACATTTGCCGAAGTTATCGAGCTTCAAAGTTTGAAAAGTCACAAAAGTTGTGTGTTTGAGCACATAAAGTACTATTTTTCTTGGAAATTCAACAAGATGCAATCATGATGTGTTGTGACATCTTCAAAATCCCGTTGAAGTGTTTAATTTGACAGTTTGTTTAACAACTTTGGTCCACATTTGCCGAAGTTATCGAGCTTCAAAGTTTGAAAAGTCACAAAAGTTGTGTGTTTGAGCACATAAAGTACCATTTTTCTTGGAAATTCAACAAGATGCAATCATGATGTGTTGAGATATCTTCAAAATCTCGTCGAGCTGATTAATTTGACAGTTTGTTTAACAAATTTGGTCCACATTTGCCGAAGTTATCGAGCTTCAAAATTTGAAAAGTCACAAAAGTTGTGTGTTTGAGCACATAAAGTGCTATTTTTCTTGGAAATTCAACAAGATGCAATCATGATGTGTTGTGACATCTTCAAAATCTCGTAGAGGTGTTTAATTTGACACTTTGTTTAACAAATTTGGTCCACATTTGCCGAAGTTATCGAGCTTCAAAGTTTGAAAAGTCACAAATTTGTGTGTTTGAGCACAAAAAGTACTATTTTTCTTGGAATGTCAACTAGATGCAATCATGATGTGTTGTGATATCTTCAAAATCTCGTTGAGGTGTTTAATTTGACACTTTGTTTAACAACTTTGGTCCACATTTGCCGAAGTTATCGAGCTTCAAAGTTTGAAAAGTCACAAAAGTTGTGTGTTTGAGCACATAAAGTACTATTTTTCTTGGAAATTCAACAAGATGCAATCATGATGTGTTGTGACATCTTCGAAATCTCGTCGAGCTGATTAATTTGACAGTTTGTTTAACAACTTTGGTCCACATTTGCCGAAGTTATCGAGCTTCAAAGTTTGAAAAGCACAAAAGTTGTGTGTTTGAGCACATAAAGTACTCTTTTTCTTGGAAATTCAACAAGATGCAATCATGATGTGTTGTGACATCTTCAAAATCCCGTTGAAGTGTTTAATTTGACAGTTTGTTTAACAACTTTGGTCCACATTTGCCGAAGTTATCGAGCTTCAAAGTTTGAAAAGTCACAAAAGTTGTGTGTTTGAGCACATAAAGTACCATTTTTCTTGGAAATTCAACAAGATGCAATCATGATGTGTTGTGACATCTTCAAAATCTCGTAGAGGTGTTTAATTTGACACTTTGTTTAACAAATTTGGTCCACATTTGCCGAAGTTATCGAGCTTCAAAGTTTGAAAAGTCACAAAAGTTGTGTGTTTGAGCACATAAAGTACCATTTTTCTTGGAAATTCAACAAGATGCAATCATGATGTGTTGAGATATCTTCAAAATCTCGTCGAGCTGATTAATTTGACAGTTTGTTTAACAAATTTGGTCCACATTTGCCGAAGTTATCGAGCTTCAAAATTTGAAAAGTCACAAAAGTTGTGTGTTTGAGCACATAAAGTGCTATTTTTCTTGGAAATTCAACAAGATGCAATCATGATGTGTTGTGACATCTTCAAAATCCCGTTGAAGTGTTTAATTTGACAGTTTGTTTAACAACTTTGGTCCACATTTGCCGAAGTTATCGAGCTTCAAAGTTTGAAAAGCACAAAAGTTGTGTGTTTGAGCACATAAAGTACTCTTTTTCTTGGAAATTCAACAAGATGCAATCATGATGTGTTGTGACATCTTCAAAATCCCGTTGAAGTGTTTAATTTGACAGTTTGTTTAACAACTTTGGTCCACATTTGCCGAAGTTATCGAGCTTCAAAGTTTGAAAAGCACAAAAGTTGTGTGTTTGAGCACATAAAGTACTCTTTTTCTTGGAAATTCAACAAGATGCAATCATGATGTGTTGTGACATCTTCAAAATCCCGTTGAAGTGTTTAATTTGACAGTTTGTTTAACAACTTTGGTCCACATTTGCCGAAGTTATCGAGCTTCAAAGTTTGAAAAGTCACAAAAGTTGTGTGTTTGAGCACATAAAGTACCATTTTTCTTGGAAATTCAACAAGATGCAATCATGATGTGTTGTGACATCTTCAAAATCTCGTAGAGGTGTTTAATTTGACACTTTGTTTAACAAATTTGGTCCACATTTGCCGAAGTTATCGAGCTTCAAAGTTTGAAAAGTCACAAAAGTTGTGTGTTTGAGCACATAAAGTACCATTTTTCTTGGAAATTCAACAAGATGCAATCATGATGTGTTGAGATATCTTCAAAATCTCGTCGAGCTGATTAATTTGACTGTTTGTTTAACAAATTTGGTCCACATTTGCCGACGTTATCGAGCTTCAAAGTTTGAAAAGTCACAAAAGTTGTGTGTTTGAGCACATAAAGTACCATTTTTCTTGGAAATTCAACAAGATGCAATCATGATGTGTTGTGACATCTTCAAAATCTCGTAGAGGTGTTTAATTTGACACTTTGTTTAACAAATTTGGTCCACATTTGCCGAAGTTATCGAGCTTCAAAATTTGAAAAGTCACAAAAGTTGTGTGTTTGAGCACATAAAGTGCTATTTTTCTTGGAAATTCAACAAGATGCAATCATGATGTCTTCTGACATCTTCAAAATCTCGTCTAGCTGATTAATTTGACAGGTTGTTTAACAACTTTGGTCCACATTTGCCGAAGTTATCGAGCTTCAAAGTTTGAAAAGTCACAAAAGTTGTGTGTTTGAGCATATAAAGTACTATTTTTCTTGGAAATTCAACAAGATGCAATCATGATGTGTTGTGACATCTTCAAATCTTGTCGAGCTAATTAATGTGACACTTTGTTTAACAAATTTGGTCCACATTTGCCGAAGTTATCGAGCTTCAAAGTTTGAAAAGTCACAAAAGTTGTGTGTTTGAGCACATAAAGTACTATTTTTCTTGGAAATTCAACAAGATGCAATCATGATGTGTTGAGATATCTTCAAAATCTCGTCGAGCTGATTAATTTGACTGTTTGTTTAACAAATTTGGTCCACATTTGCCGACGTTATCGAGCTTCAAAATTTGAAAAGTCACAAAAGTTGTGTGTTTGAGCACATAAAGTGCTATTTTTCTTGGAAATTCAACAAGATGCAATCATGATGTGTTGTGACATCTTCAAATCTTGTCGAGCTAATTAATGTGACACTTTGTTTAACAAATTTGGTCCACATTTGCCGAAGTTATCGAGCTTCAAAGTTTGAAAAGCACAAAAGTTGTGTGTTTGAGCACATAAAGTGCTATTTTTCTTGGAAATTCAACAAGATGCAATCATGATGTGTTGTGTCATCTTCAAATCTTGTCGAGCTAATTAATGTGACACTTTGTTTAACAAATTTGGTCCACATTTGCCAAAGTTATAGAGCTTCAAAGTTTGAAAAGTCACAAAAGTTGTGTGTTTGAGCACATAAAGTACCATTTTTCTTGGAAATTCAACAAAATGCAATCATGATGTGTTGTGACATCTTCAAAATCTCGTAGAGGTGTTTAATTTGACACTTTGTTTAACAAATTTGGTCCACATTTGCCGAAGTTATCGAGCTTCAAAGTTTGAAAAGTCACAAAAGTTGTGTGTTTGAGCACATAAAGTACCATTTTTCTTGGAAATTCAACAAGATGCAATCATGATGTGTTGAGATATCTTCAAAATCTCGTCGAGCTGATTAATTTGACAGTTTGTTTAACAAATTTGGTCCACATTTGCCGAAGTTATCGAGCTTCAAAATTTGAAAAGTCACAAAAGTTGTGTGTTTGAGCACATAAAGTGCTATTTTTCTTGGAAATTCAACAAGATGCAATCATGATGTGTTGTGACATCTTCAAATCTTGTCGAGCTAATTAATGTGACACTTTGTTTAACAAATTTGGTCCACATTTGCCAAAGTTATAGAGCTTCAAAGTTTGAAAAGTCACAAAAGTTGTGTGTTTGAGCACATAAAGTACTATTTTTCTTGGAAATTCAACAAGATGCAATCATGATGTGTTGTGACATCTTCAAAATCCCGTTGAAGTGTTTAATTTGACAGTTTGTTTAACAACTTTGGTGCACATTTGCCGAAGTTATCGAGCTTCAAAGTTTGAAAAGTCACAAAAGTTGTGTGTTTGAGCACATAAAGTACCATTTTTCTTGGAAATTCAACAAGATGCAATCATGATGTGTTGTGACATCTTCAAAATCTCGTAGAGGTGTTTAATTTGACACTTTGTTTAACAAATTTGGTCCACATTTGCCGAAGTTATCGAGCTTCAAAGTTTGAAAAGTCACAAAAGTTGTGTGTTTGAGCACATAAAGTACCATTTTTCTTGGAAATTCAACAAGATGCAATCATGATGTGTTGAGATATCTTCAAAATCTCGTCGAGCTGATTAATTTGACAGTTTGTTTAACAAATTTGGTCCACATTTGCCGAAGTTATCGAGCTTCAAAGTTTGAAAAGCACAAAAGTTGTGTGTTTGAGCACATAAAGTACTATTTTTCTTGGAAATTCAACAAGATGCAATCATGATGTGTTGTGACATCTTCAAAATCCCGTTGAAGTGTTTAATTTGACAGTTTGTTTAACAAATTTGGTCCACATTTGCCAAAGTTATAGAGCCTCAAAGTTTGAAAAGTCACAAAAGTTGTGTGTTTGAGCACATAAAGTACTATTTTTCTTGGAAATTCAACAAGATGCAATCATGATGTGTTGAGATATCTTCAAAATCTCGTCGAGCTGATTAATTTGACAGTTTGTTTAACAAATTTGGTCCACATTTGCCAAAGTTATAGAGCTTCAAAGTTTGAAAAGTCACAAAAGTTGTGTGTTTGAGCACATAAAGTACTATTTTTCTTGGAAATTCAACAAGATGCAATCATGATGTGTTGTGACATCTTCAAAATCTCGTCTAGCTGATTAATTTGACAGGTTGTTTAACAACTTTGGTCCACATTTGCCGAAGTTATCGAGCTTCAAAGTTTGAAAAGTCACAAAAGTTGTGTGTTTGAGCACATAAAGTACTATTTTTCTTGGAAATTCAACAAGATGCAATCATGATGTGTTGTGACATCTTCAAAATCCCGTTAAAGTGTTTAATTTGACAATTTGTTTAACAACTTTGGTCCACATTTGCCGAAGTTATCGAGCTTCAAAGTTTGAAAAGTCACAAAAGTTGTGTGTTTGAGCACATAAAGTGCTATTTTTCTTGGAAATTCAACAAGATGCAATCATGATGTTTTGTGACATCTTCAAAATCCCGTTGAAGTGTTTAATTTGACAGTTTGTTTAACAACTTTGGTCCACATTTGCCGAAGTTATCGAGCTTCAAAGTTTGAAAAGTCACAAAAGTTGTGTGTTTGAGCACATAAAGTACTATTTTTCTTGGAAATTCAACAAGATGCAATCATGATGTGTTGTGACATCTTCGAAATCTCGTCGAGCTGATTAATTTGACAGTTTGTTTAACAACTTTGGTCCACATTTGCCGAAGTTATCGAGCTTCAAAGTTTGAAAAGTCACAAAAGTTGTGTGTTTGAGCACATAAAGTACTATTTTTCTTGGAAATTCAACAAGATGCAATCATGATGTGTTGTGACATCTTCAAAATCCCGTTGAAGTGTTTAATTTGACAGTTTGTTTAACAACTTTGGTCCACATTTGCCGAAGTTATCGAGCTTCAAAGTTTGAAAAGTCACAAAAGTTGTGTGTTTGAGCACATAAAGTACCATTTTTCTTGGAAATTCAACAAGATGCAATCATGATGTGTTGAGATATCTTCAAAATCTCGTCGAGCTGATTAATTTGACAGTTTGTTTAACAAATTTGGTCCACATTTGCCGAAGTTATCGAGCTTCAAAATTTGAAAAGTCACAAAAGTTGTGTGTTTGAGCACATAAAGTGCTATTTTTCTTGGAAATTCAACAAGATGCAATCATGATGTGTTGTGACATCTTCAAAATCTCGTAGAGGTGTTTAATTTGACACTTTGTTTAACAAATTTGGTCCACATTTGCCGAAGTTATCGAGCTTCAAAGTTTGAAAAGTCACAAATTTGTGTGTTTGAGCACAAAAAGTACTATTTTTCTTGGAATGTCAACTAGATGCAATCATGATGTGTTGTGATATCTTCAAAATCTCGTTGAGGTGTTTAATTTGACACTTTGTTTAACAACTTTGGTCCACATTTGCCGAAGTTATCGAGCTTCAAAGTTTGAAAAGTCACAAAAGTTGTGTGTTTGAGCACATAAAGTACTATTTTTCTTGGAAATTCAACAAGATGCAATCATGATGTGTTGTGACATCTTCGAAATCTCGTCGAGCTGATTAATTTGACAGTTTGTTTAACAACTTTGGTCCACATTTGCCGAAGTTATCGAGCTTCAAAGTTTGAAAAGCACAAAAGTTGTGTGTTTGAGCACATAAAGTACTCTTTTTCTTGGAAATTCAACAAGATGCAATCATGATGTGTTGTGACATCTTCAAAATCCCGTTGAAGTGTTTAATTTGACAGTTTGTTTAACAACTTTGGTCCACATTTGCCGAAGTTATCGAGCTTCAAAGTTTGAAAAGTCACAAAAGTTGTGTGTTTGAGCACATAAAGTACCATTTTTCTTGGAAATTCAACAAGATGCAATCATGATGTGTTGTGACATCTTCAAAATCTCGTAGAGGTGTTTAATTTGACACTTTGTTTAACAAATTTGGTCCACATTTGCCGAAGTTATCGAGCTTCAAAGTTTGAAAAGTCACAAAAGTTGTGTGTTTGAGCACATAAAGTACCATTTTTCTTGGAAATTCAACAAGATGCAATCATGATGTGTTGAGATATCTTCAAAATCTCGTCGAGCTGATTAATTTGACAGTTTGTTTAACAAATTTGGTCCACATTTGCCGAAGTTATCGAGCTTCAAAATTTGAAAAGTCACAAAAGTTGTGTGTTTGAGCACATAAAGTGCTATTTTTCTTGGAAATTCAACAAGATGCAATCATGATGTGTTGTGACATCTTCAAAATCCCGTTGAAGTGTTTAATTTGACAGTTTGTTTAACAACTTTGGTCCACATTTGCCGAAGTTATCGAGCTTCAAAGTTTGAAAAGCACAAAAGTTGTGTGTTTGAGCACATAAAGTACTCTTTTTCTTGGAAATTCAACAAGATGCAATCATGATGTGTTGTGACATCTTCAAAATCCCGTTGAAGTGTTTAATTTGACAGTTTGTTTAACAACTTTGGTCCACATTTGCCGAAGTTATCGAGCTTCAAAGTTTGAAAAGCACAAAAGTTGTGTGTTTGAGCACATAAAGTACTCTTTTTCTTGGAAATTCAACAAGATGCAATCATGATGTGTTGTGACATCTTCAAAATCCCGTTGAAGTGTTTAATTTGACAGTTTGTTTAACAACTTTGGTCCACATTTGCCGAAGTTATCGAGCTTCAAAGTTTGAAAAGTCACAAAAGTTGTGTGTTTGAGCACATAAAGTACCATTTTTCTTGGAAATTCAACAAGATGCAATCATGATGTGTTGTGACATCTTCAAAATCTCGTAGAGGTGTTTAATTTGACACTTTGTTTAACAAATTTGGTCCACATTTGCCGAAGTTATCGAGCTTCAAAGTTTGAAAAGTCACAAAAGTTGTGTGTTTGAGCACATAAAGTACCATTTTTCTTGGAAATTCAACAAGATGCAATCATGATGTGTTGAGATATCTTCAAAATCTCGTCGAGCTGATTAATTTGACTGTTTGTTTAACAAATTTGGTCCACATTTGCCGACGTTATCGAGCTTCAAAGTTTGAAAAGTCACAAAAGTTGTGTGTTTGAGCACATAAAGTACCATTTTTCTTGGAAATTCAACAAGATGCAATCATGATGTGTTGTGACATCTTCAAAATCTCGTAGAGGTGTTTAATTTGACACTTTGTTTAACAAATTTGGTCCACATTTGCCGAAGTTATCGAGCTTCAAAATTTGAAAAGTCACAAAAGTTGTGTGTTTGAGCACATAAAGTGCTATTTTTCTTGGAAATTCAACAAGATGCAATCATGATGTCTTCTGACATCTTCAAAATCTCGTCTAGCTGATTAATTTGACAGGTTGTTTAACAACTTTGGTCCACATTTGCCGAAGTTATCGAGCTTCAAAGTTTGAAAAGTCACAAAAGTTGTGTGTTTGAGCATATAAAGTACTATTTTTCTTGGAAATTCAACAAGATGCAATCATGATGTGTTGTGACATCTTCAAATCTTGTCGAGCTAATTAATGTGACACTTTGTTTAACAAATTTGGTCCACATTTGCCGAAGTTATCGAGCTTCAAAGTTTGAAAAGTCACAAAAGTTGTGTGTTTGAGCACATAAAGTACTATTTTTCTTGGAAATTCAACAAGATGCAATCATGATGTGTTGAGATATCTTCAAAATCTCGTCGAGCTGATTAATTTGACTGTTTGTTTAACAAATTTGGTCCACATTTGCCGACGTTATCGAGCTTCAAAATTTGAAAAGTCACAAAAGTTGTGTGTTTGAGCACATAAAGTGCTATTTTTCTTGGAAATTCAACAAGATGCAATCATGATGTGTTGTGACATCTTCAAATCTTGTCGAGCTAATTAATGTGACACTTTGTTTAACAAATTTGGTCCACATTTGCCGAAGTTATCGAGCTTCAAAGTTTGAAAAGCACAAAAGTTGTGTGTTTGAGCACATAAAGTGCTATTTTTCTTGGAAATTCAACAAGATGCAATCATGATGTGTTGTGTCATCTTCAAATCTTGTCGAGCTAATTAATGTGACACTTTGTTTAACAAATTTGGTCCACATTTGCCAAAGTTATAGAGCTTCAAAGTTTGAAAAGTCACAAAAGTTGTGTGTTTGAGCACATAAAGTACCATTTTTCTTGGAAATTCAACAAAATGCAATCATGATGTGTTGTGACATCTTCAAAATCTCGTAGAGGTGTTTAATTTGACACTTTGTTTAACAAATTTGGTCCACATTTGCCGAAGTTATCGAGCTTCAAAGTTTGAAAAGTCACAAAAGTTGTGTGTTTGAGCACATAAAGTACCATTTTTCTTGGAAATTCAACAAGATGCAATCATGATGTGTTGAGATATCTTCAAAATCTCGTCGAGCTGATTAATTTGACAGTTTGTTTAACAAATTTGGTCCACATTTGCCGAAGTTATCGAGCTTCAAAATTTGAAAAGTCACAAAAGTTGTGTGTTTGAGCACATAAAGTACTATTTTTCTTGGAAATTCAACAAGATGCAATCATGATGTGTTGTGACATCTTCAAAATCCCGTTGAAGTGTTTAATTTGACAGTTTGTTTAACAACTTTGGTGCACATTTGCCGAAGTTATCGAGCTTCAAAGTTTGAAAAGTCACAAAAGTTGTGTGTTTGAGCACATAAAGTACCATTTTTCTTGGAAATTCAACAAGATGCAATCATGATGTGTTGTGACATCTTCAAAATCTCGTAGAGGTGTTTAATTTGACACTTTGTTTAACAAATTTGGTCCACATTTGCCGAAGTTATCGAGCTTCAAAGTTTGAAAAGTCACAAAAGTTGTGTGTTTGAGCACATAAAGTACCATTTTTCTTGGAAATTCAACAAGATGCAATCATGATGTGTTGAGATATCTTCAAAATCTCGTCGAGCTGATTAATTTGACAGTTTGTTTAACAAATTTGGTCCACATTTGCCGAAGTTATCGAGCTTCAAAGTTTGAAAAGTCACAAAAGTTGTGTGTTTGAGCACATAAAGTACTATTTTTCTTGGAAATTCAACAAGATGCAATCATGATGTGTTGTGACATCTTCAAAATCCCGTTGAAGTGTTTAATTTGACAGTTTGTTTAACAACTTTGGTGCACATTTGCCGAAGTTATCGAGCTTCAAAGTTTGAAAAGTCACAAAAGTTGTGTGTTTGAGCACATAAAGTACCATTTTTCTTGGAAATTCAACAAGATGCAATCATGATGTGTTGAGATATCTTCAAAATCTCGTCGAGCTGATTAATTTGACAGTTTGTTTAACAAATTTGGTCCACATTTGCCGAAGTTATCGAGCTTCAAAGTTTGAAAAGTCACAAAAGTTGTGTGTTTGAGCACATAAAGTACTATTTTTCTTGGAAATTCAACAAGATGCAATCATGATGTGTTGTGACATCTTCAAAATCCCGTTGAAGTGTTTAATTTGACAGTTTGTTTAACAACTTTGGTCCACATTTGCCGAAGTTATCGAGCTTCAAAGTTTGAAAAGCACAAAAGTTGTGTGTTTGAGCACATAAAGTACTCTTTTTCTTGGAAATTCAACAAGATGCAATCATGATGTGTTGTGACATCTTCAAAATCCCGTTGAAGTGTTTAATTTGACAGTTTGTTTAACAACTTTGGTCCACATTTGCCGAAGTTATCGAGCTTCAAAGTTTGAAAAGTCACAAAAGTTGTGTGTTTGAGCACATAAAGTACCATTTTTCTTGGAAATTCAACAAGATGCAATCATGATGTGTTGTGACATCTTCAAAATCTCGTAGAGGTGTTTAATTTGACACTTTGTTTAACAAATTTGGTCCACATTTGCCGAAGTTATCGAGCTTCAAAGTTTGAAAAGTCACAAAAGTTGTGTGTTTGAGCACATAAAGTGCTATTTTTCTTGGAAATTCAACAAGATGCAATCATGAAGTGTTGAGATATCTTCAAAATCTCGTCGAGCTGATTAATTTGACAGTTTGTTTAACAAATTTGGTCCACATTTGCCGAAGTTATCGAGCTTCAAAGTTTGAAAAGTCACAAAAGTTGTGTGTTTGAGCACATAAAGTACAATTTTTCTTGGAAATTCAACAAGATGCAATCATGATGTGTTGTGACATCTTCAAAATCCCGTTGAAGTGTTTAATTTGACAGTTTGTTTAACAACTTTGGTCCACATTTGCCGAAGTTATCGAGCTTCAAAGTTTGAAAAGTCACAAAAGTTGTGTGTTTGAGCACATAAAGTACAATTTTTCTTGGAAATTCAACAAGATGCAATCATGATGTGTTGTGACATCTTCAAAATCCCGTTGAAGTGTTTAATTTGACAGTTTGTTTAACAACTTTGGTCCACATTTGCCGAAGTTATCGAGCTTCAAAGTTTGAAAAGTCACAAAAATTGTGTGTTTGAGCACATAAAGTACTATTTTTCTTGGAAATTCAACAAGATGCAATCATGATGTGTTGTGACATCTTCAAAATCCCGTTAAAGTGTTTAATTTGACAATTTGTTTAACAACTTTGGTCCACATTTGCCGAAGTTATCGAGCTTCAAAGTTTGAAAAGTCACAAAAGTTGTGTGTTTGAGCACATAAAGTACTATTTTTCTTGGAAATTCAACAAGATGCAATCATGATGTGTTGTGACATCTTCAAAATCCCGTTGAAGTGTTTAATTTGACAGTTTGTTTAACAACTTTGGTCCACATTTGCCGAAGTTATCGAGCTTCAAAGTTTGAAAAGTCACAAAAGTTGTGTGTTTGAGCACATAAAGTACTATTTTTCTTGGAAATTCAACAAGATGCAATCATGATGTGTTGTGACATCTTCGAAATCTCGTCGAGCTGATTAATTTGACAGATTGTTTAACAACTTTGGTCCACATTTGCCGAAGTTATCGAGCTTCAAAGTTTGAAAAGCACAAAAGTTGTGTGTTTGAGCACATAAAGTACTATTTTTCTTGGAAATTCAACAAGATGCAATCATGATGTGTTGTGACATCTTCAAAATCCCGTTGAAGTGTTTAATTTGACAGTTTGTTTAACAACTTTGGTCCACATTTGCCGAAGTTATCGAGCTTCAAAGTTTGAAAAGTCACAAAAGTTGTGTGTTTGAGCACATAAAGTGCTATTTTTCTTGGAAATTCAACAAGATGCAATCATGATGTGTTGTGACATCTTCAAAATCCCGTTAAAGTGTTTAATTTGACAATTTGTTTAACAACTTTGGTCCACATTTGCCGAAGTTATCGAGCTTCAAAGTTTGAAAAGTCACAAAAGTTGTGTGTTTGAGCACATAAAGTACCATTTTTCTTGGAAATTCAACAAGATGCAATCATGATGTCTTGAGATATCTTCAAAATCTCGTCGAGCTGATTAATTTGACAGTTTGTTTAACAAATTTGGTCCACATTTGCCAAAGTTATAGAGCTTCAAAGTTTGAAAAGTCACAAAAGTTGTGTGTTTGAGCACATAAAGTACTATTTTTCTTGGAAATTCAACAAGATGCAATCATGATGTGTTGAGATATCTTCAAAATCTCGTCGAGCTGATTAATTTGACAGTTTGTTTAACAAATTTGGTCCACATTTGCCAAAGTTATAGAGCTTCAAAGTTTGAAAAGTCACAAAAGTTGTGTGTTTGAGCACATAAAGTACTATTTTTCTTGGAAATTCAACAAGATGCAATCATGATGTGTTGTGACATCTTCAAAATCTCGTCTAGCTGATTAATTTGTCAGGTTGTTTAACAACTTTGGTCCACATTTGCCGAAGTTATCGAGCTTCAAAGTTTGAAAAGTCACAAAAGTTGTGTGTTTGAGCACATAAAGTACTATTTTTCTTGGAAATTCAACAAGATGCAATCATGATGTGTTGTGACATCTTCAAATCTTGTCGAGCTGATTAATTTGACAGTTTGTTTAACAAATTTGGTCCACATTTGCCAAAGTTATAGAGCTTCAAAGTTTGAAAAGTCACAAAAGTTGTGTGTTTGAGCACATAAAGTACTATTTTTCTTGGAAATTCAACAAGATGCAATCATGATGTGTTGTGACATCTTCAAAATCTCGTCTAGCTGATTAATTTGACAGGTTGTTTAACAACTTTGGTCCACATTTGCCGAAGTTATCGAGCTTCAAAGTTTGAAAAGTCACAAAAGTTGTGTGTTTGAGCACATAAAGTACTTTTTTTCTTGAAAATTCAACAAGATGCAATCATGATGTGTTGTGACATCTTCAAAATCTCGTCTAGCTGATTAATTTGACAGTTTGTTTAACAACTTTGGTCCACATTTGCCGAAGTTATCGAGCTTCAAAGTTTGAAAAGTCACAAAAGTTGTGTGTTTGAGCACATAAAGTACCATTTTTCTTGGAAATTCAACAAGATGCAATCATGATGTGTTGAGATATCTTCAAAATCTCGTCGAGCTGATTAATTTGACAGTTTGTTTAACAAATTTGGTCCACATTTGCCGAAGTTATCGAGCTTCAAAGTTTGAAAAGCACAAAAGTTGTGTGTTTGAGCACATAAAGTACTATTTTTCTTGGAAATTCAACAAGATGCAATCATGATGTGTTGTGACATCTTCAAAACCCCGTTGAAGTGTTTAATTTGACAGTTTGTTTAACAACTTTGGTCCACATTTGCCGAAGTTATCGAGCTTCAAAGTTTGAAAAGTCACAAAAGTTGTGTGTTTGAGCACATAAAGTGCTATTTTTCTTGGAAATTCAACAAGATGCAATCATGATGTGTTGTGACATCTTCAAAATCCCGTTGAAGTGTTTAATTTGACAGTTTGTTTAACAACTTTGGTCCACATTTGCCGAAGTTATCGAGCTTCAAAGTTTGAAAAGTCACAAAAGTTGTGTGTTTGAGCACATAAAGTACCATTTTTCTTGGAAATTCAACAAGATGCAATCATGATGTCTTGAGATATCTTCAAAATCTCGTCGAGCTGATTAATTTGACAGTTTGTTTAACAAATTTGGTCCACATTTGCCAAAGTTATAGAGCTTCAAAGTTTGAAAAGTCACAAAAGTTGTGTGTTTGAGCACATAAAGTACTATTTTTCTTGGAAATTCAACAAGATGCAATCATGATGTGTTGAGATATCTTCAAAATCTCGTCGAGCTGATTAATTTGACAGTTTGTTTAACAAATTTGGTCCACATTTGCCAAAGTTATAGAGCTTCAAAGTTTGAAAAGTCACAAAAGTTGTGTGTTTGAGCACATAAAGTACTATTTTTCTTGGAAATTCAACAAGATGCAATCATGATGTGTTGTGACATCTTCAAAATCTCGTCTAGCTGATTAATTTGACAGGTTGTTTAACAACTTTGGTCCACATTTGCCGAAGTTATCGAGCTTCAAAGTTTGAAAAGTCACAAAAGTTGTGTGTTTGAGCACATAAAGTACTTTTTTTCTTGAAAATTCAACAAGATGCAATCATGATGTGTTGTGACATCTTCAAAATCTCGTCTAGCTGATTAATTTGACAGTTTGTTTAACAACTTTGGTCCACATTTGCCGAAGTTATCGAGCTTCAAAGTTTGAAAAGTCACAAAAGTTGTGTGTTTGAGCACATAAAGTACCATTTTTCTTGGAAATTCAACAAGATGCAATCATGATGTGTTGTGACATCTTCAAAATCTCGTAGAGGTGTTTAATTTGACACTTTGTTTAACAAATTTGGTCCACATTTGCCGAAGTTATCGAGCTTCAAAGTTTGAAAAGTCACAAAAGTTGTGTGTTTGAGCACATAAAGTGCTATTTTTCTTGGAAATTCAACAAGATGCAATCATGATGTGTTGTGACATCTTCAAAATCTCGTAGAGGTGTTTAATTTGACACTTTGTTTAACAAATTTGGTCCACATTTGCCGAAGTTATCGAGCTTCAAAATTTGAAAAGTCACAAAAGTTGTGTGTTTGAGCACATAAAGTGCTATTTTTCTTGGAAATTCAACAAGATGCAATCATGATGTGTTGTGACATCTTCAAAATCTCGTAGAGGTGTTTAATTTGACACTTTGTTTAACAAATTTGGTCCACATTTGCCGAAGTTATCGAGCTTCAAAGTTTGAAAAGTCACAAAAGTTGTGTGTTTGAGCACATAAAGTGCTATTTTTCTTGGAAATTCAACAAGATGCAATCATGAAGTGTTGAGATATCTTCAAAATCTCGTCGAGCTGATTAATTTGACAGTTTGTTTAACAAATTTGGTCCACATTTGCCGAAGTTATCGAGCTTCAAAGTTTGAAAAGTCACAAAAGTTGTGTGTTTGAGCACATAAAGTACTTTTTTTCTTGAAAATTCAACAAGATGCAATCATGATGTGTTGTGACATCTTCAAAACCCCGTTGAAGTGTTTAATTTGACAGTTTGTTTAACAACTTTGGTCCACATTTGCCGAAGTTATCGAGCTTCAAAGTTTGAAAAGTCACAAAAGTTGTGTGTTTGAGCACATAAAGTACTATTTTTCTTGGAAATTCAACAAGATGCAATCATGATGTGTTGTGACATCTTCAAAATCCCGTTGAAGTGTTTAATTTGACAGTTTGTTTAACAACTTTGGTCCACATTTGCCGAAGTTATCGAGCTTCAAAGTTTGAAAAGTCACAAAAATTGTGTGTTTGAGCACATAAAGTACTATTTTTCTTGGAAATTCAACAAAATGCAATCATGATGTGTTGTGACATCTTCAAAATCCCGTTAAAGTGTTTAATTTGACAATTTGTTTAACAACTTTGGTCCACATTTGCCGAAGTTATCGAGCTTCAAAGTTTGAAAAGTCACAAAAGTTGTGTGTTTGAGCACATAAAGTGCTATTTTTCTTGGAAATTCAACAAGATGCAATCATGATGTGTTGTGACATCTTCAAAATCCCGTTGAAGTGTTTAATTTGACAGTTTGTTTAACAACTTTGGTCCACATTTGCCGAAGTTATCGAGCTTCAAAGTTTGAAAAGTCACAAAAGTTGTGTGTTTGAGCACATAAAGTACTATTTTTCTTGGAAATTCAACAAGATGCAATCATGATGTGTTGTGACATCTTCGAAATCTCGTCGAGCTGATTAATTTGACAGTTTGTTTAACAACTTTGGTCCACATTTGCCGAAGTTATCGAGCTTCAAAGTTTGAAAAGCACAAAAGTTGTGTGTTTGAGCACATAAAGTACTATTTTTCTTGGAAATTCAACAAGATGCAATCATGATGTGTTGTGACATCTTCAAAATCCCGTTGAAGTGTTTAATTGGACAGTTTTTTTAACAACTTTGGTCCACATTTGCCGAAGTTATCGAGCTTCAAAGTTTGAAAAGTCACAAAAGTTGTGTGTTTGAGCACATAAAGTACTATTTTTCTTGGAAATTCAACAAGATGCAATCATGATGTGTTGTGACATCTTCAAAATCTCGTCTAGCTGATTAATTTGACAGGTTGTTTAACAACTTTGGTCCACATTTGCCGAAGTTATCGAGCTTCAAAGTTTGAAAAGTCACAAAAGTTGTGTGTTTGAGCACATAAAGTACTATTTTTCTTGGAAATTCAACAAGATGCAATCATGATGTGTTGTGACATCTTCAAAATCTCGTCTAGCTGATTAATTTGACAAGTTGTTTAACAACTTTGGTCCACATTTGCCGAAGTTATCGAGCTTCAAAGTTTGAAAAGTCACAAAAGTTGTGTGTTTGAGCACATAAAGTACCATTTTTCTTGGAAATTCAACAAGATGTAATCATGATGTGTTGAGATATCTGCAAAATCTCGTCGAGCTGATTAATTTGACAGTTTGTTTAACAAATTTGGTCCACATTTGCCGAAGTTATCGAGCTTCAAAGTTTGAAAAGCACAAAAGTTGTGTGTTTGAGCACATAAAGTACTATTTTTCTTGGAAATTCAACAAGATGCAATCATGATGTGTTGTGACATCTTCAAAACCCCGTTGAAGTGTTTAATTTGACAGTTTGTTTAACAACTTTGGTCCACATTTGCCGAAGTTATCGAGCTTCAAAGTTTGAAAAGTCACAAAAGTTGTGTGTTTGAGCACATAAAGTACTATTTTTCTTGGAAATTCAACAAGATGCAATCATGATGTGTTGTGACATCTTCAAAATCCCGTTGAAGTGTTTAATTTGACAGTTTGTTTAACAACTTTGGTCCACATTTGCCGAAGTTATCGAGCTTCAAAGTTTGAAAAGTCACAAAAGTTGTGTGTTTGAGCACATAAAGTACCATTTTTCTTGGAAATTCAACACGATGTAATCATGATGTCTTGAGATATCTTCAAAATCTCGTCGAGCTGATTAATTTGACAGTTTGTTTAACAAATTTGGTCCACATTTGCCGAAGTTATCGAGCTTCAAAGTTTGAAAAGTCACAAAAGTTGTGTGTTTGAGCACATAAAGTACTATTTTTCTTGGAAATTCAACAAGATGCAATCATGATGTGTTGTGACATCTTCAAAATCCCGTTGAAGTGTTTAATTTGACAGTTTGTTTAACAACTTTGGTCCACATTTGCCGAAGTTATCGAGCTTCAAAGTTTGAAAAGCACAAAAGTTGTGTGTTTGAGCACATAAAGTACTATTTTTCTTGGAAATTCAACAAGATGCAATCATGATGTGTTGTGACATCTTCAAAATCTCGTCGAGCTGATTAATTTGACAGTTTGTTTAACAACTTTGGTCCACATTTGCCGAAGTTATCGAGCTTCAAAGTTTGAAAAGTCACAAAAGTTGTGTGTTTGAGCACATAAAGTGCTATTTTTCTTGGAAATTCAACAAGATGCAATCATGATGTGTTGTGACATCTTCAAAATCTCGTTGAGCTGATTAATTTGACAGTTTGTTTAACAAATTTGGTCCACATTTGCCGAAGTTATCGAGCTTCAAAGTTTGAAAAGCACAAAAGTTGTGTGTTTGAGCACATAAAGTACTTTTTTTCTTGAAAATTCAACAAGATGCAATCATGATGTGTTGTGACATCTTCAAAATCTCGTCTAGCTGATTAATTTGACAGGTTGTTTAACAACTTTGGTCCACATTTGCCGAAGTTATAGAGCTTCAAAGTTTGAAAAGTCACAAAAGTTGTGTGTTTGAGCACATAAAGTACTATTTTTCTTGGAAATTCAACAAGATGCAATCATGATGTGTTGTGACATCTTCAAAATCTCGTCTAGCTGATTAATTTGACAAGTTGTTTAACAACTTTGGTCCACATTTGCCGAAGTTATCGAGCTTCAAAGTTTGAAAAGTCACAAAAGTTGTGTGTTTGAGCACATAAAGTACTATTTTTCTTGGAAATTCAACAAGATGCAATCATGATGTGTTGTGACATCTTCAAAATCTCGTCTAGCTGATTAATTTGACAAGTTGTTTAACAACTTTGGTCCACATTTGCCGAAGTTATCGAGCTTCAAAGTTTGAAAAGTCACAAAAGTTGTGTGTTTGAGCACATAAAGTACTATTTTTCTTGGAAATTCAACAAGATGCAATCATGATGTGTTGAGATATCTGCAAAATCTCGTCGAGCTGATTAATTTGACAGTTTGTTTAACAACTTTGGTCCACATTTGCCGAAGTTATCGAGCTTCAAAGTTTGAAAAGTCACAAAAGTTGTGTGTTTGAGCACATAAAGTACTATTTTTCTTGGAAATTCAACAAGATGCAATCATGATGTGTTGTGACATCTTCAAAATCCCGTTGAAGTGTTTAATTTGACAGTTTGTTTAACAACTTTGGTCCACATTTGCCGAAGTTATCGAGCTTCAAAGTTTGAAAAGTCACAAAAGTTGTGTGTTTGAGCACATAAAGTACCATTTTTCTTGGAAATTCAACACGATGTAATCATGATGTCTTGAGATATCTTCAAAATCTCGTCGAGCTGATTAATTTGACAGTTTGTTTAACAAATTTGGTCCACATTTGCCGAAGTTATCGAGCTTCAAAGTTTGAAAAGTCACAAAAGTTGTGTGTTTGAGCACATAAAGTACTATTTTTCTTGGAAATTCAACAAGATGCAATCATGATGTGTTGTGACATCTTCAAAATCCCGTTGAAGTGTTTAATTTGACAATTTGTTTAACAACTTTGGTCCACATTTGCCGAAGTTATCGAGCTTCAAAGTTTGAAAAGTCACAAAAGTTGTGTGTTTGAGCACATAAAGTACTATTTTTCTTGGAAATTCAACAAGATGCAATCATGATGTGTTGTGACATCTTCAAAATCCCGTTGAAGTGTTTAATTTGACAGTTTGTTTAACAACTTTGGTCCACATTTGCCGAAGTTATCGAGCTTCAAAGTTTGAAAAGCACAAAAGTTGTGTGTTTGAGCACATAAAGTACTATTTTTCTTGGAAATTCAACAAGATGCAATCATGATGTGTTGTGACATCTTCAAAATCTCGTTGAGGTGTTTAATTTGACACTTTGTTTAACAAATTTGGTCCACATTTGTCGAAGTTATCGAGCTTCAAAGTTTGAAAAGTCACAAATTTGTGTGTTTGAGCACATAAAGTACTATTTTTCTTGGAAAGTCAACAAGATGCAATCATGATGTGTTATGACATCTTCAAAATCTTGTCGAGCTAATTAATTTGACACTTTGTTTAACAAATTTGGTCCACATTTGCCGAAGTTATCGAGCTTCAAAGTTTGAAAAGTCACAAAAGTTGTGTGTTTGAGCACATAAAGTACTATTTTTCTTGGAAATTCAACAAGATGCAATCATGATGTGTTGTGACATCTTCAAAATCTCGTCTAGCTGATTAATTTGACAAGTTGTTTAACAACTTTGGTCCACATTTGCCGAAGTTATCGAGCTTCAAAGTTTGAAAAGTCACAAAAGTTGTGTGTTTGAGCACATAAAGTACCATTTTTCTTGGAAATTCAACAAGATGCAATCATGATGTGTTGAGATATCTTCAAAATCTCGTCGAGCTGATTAATTTGACAGTTTGTTTAACAAATTTGGTCCACATTTGCCGAAGTTATCGAGCTTCAAAGTTTGAAAAGCACAAAAGTTGTGTGTTTGAGCACATAAAGTACTATTTTTCTTGGAAATTCAACAAGATGCAATCATGATGTGTTGTGACATCTTCAAAACCCCGTTGAAGTGTTTAATTTGACAGTTTGTTTAACAACTTTGGTCCACATTTGCCGAAGTTATCGAGCTTCAAAGTTTGAAAAGTCACAAAAGTTGTGTGTTTGAGCACATAAAGTACTATTTTTCTTGGAAATTCAACAAGATGCAATCATGATGTGTTGTGACATCTTCAAAATCCCGTTGAAGTGTTTAATTTGACAGTTTGTTTAACAACTTTGGTCCACATTTGCCGAAGTTATCGAGCTTCAAATTTTGAAAAGTCACAAAAGTTGTGTGTTTGAGCACATAAAGTACTATTTTTCTTGGAAATTCAACAAGATGCAATCATGATGTGTTGAGATATCTTCAAAATCTCGTCGAGCTGATTAATGTGACACTTTGTTTAACAAATTTGGTCCACATTTGCCGAAGTTATCGAGCTTCAAAGTTTGAAAAGTCACAAAAGTTGTGTGTTTGAGCACATAAAGTACTATTTTTCTTGGAAATTCAACAAGATGCAATCATGATGTGTTGTGACATCTTCAAAATCCCGTTGAAGTGTTTAATTTGACAATTTGTTTAACAACTTTGGTCCACATTTGCCGAAGTTATCGAGCTTCAAAGTTTGAAAAGTCACAAAAGTTGTGTGTTTGAGCACATAAAGTACTATTTTTCTTGGAAATTCAACAAGATGCAATCATGATGTGTTGTGACATCTTCAAAATCCCGTTGAAGTGTTTAATTTGACAATTTGTTTAACAACTTTGGTCCACATTTGCCGAAGTTATCGAGCTTCAAAGTTTGAAAAGTCACAAAAGTTGTGTGTTTGAGCACATAATGTACTATTTTTCTTGGAAATTCAACAAGATGCAATCATGATGTGTTGTGACATCTTCAAAATCCCGTTGAAGTGTTTAATTTGACAATTTGTTTAACAACTTTGGTCCACATTTGCCGAAGTTATCGAGCTTCAAAGTTTGAAAAGTCACAAAAGTTGTGTGTTTGAGCACATAAAGTACTATTTTTCTTGGAAATTCAACAAGATGCAATCATGATGTGTTGTGACATCTTCAAAATCCCGTTGAAGTGTTTAATTTGACAGTTTGTTTAACAACTTTGGTCCACATTTGCCGAAGTTATCGAGCTTCAAAGTTTGAAAAGCACAAAAGTTGTGTGTTTGAGCACATAAAGTGCTATTTTTCTTGGAAATTCAACAAGATGCAATCATGATGTGTTGTGACATCTTCAAAATCTCGTCGAGCTGATTAATTTGACAGTTTGTTTAACAACTTTGGTCCACATTTGCCGAAGTTATCGAGCTTCAAAGTTTGAAAAGTCACAAAAGTTGTGTGTTTGAGCACATAAAGTGCTATTTTTCTTGGAAATTCAACAAGATGCAATCATGATGTGTTGTGACATCTTCAAAATCTCGTCGAGCTGATTAATTTGACAGTTTGTTTAACAACTTTGGTCCACATTTGCCGAAGTTATCGAGCTTCAAAGTTTGAAAAGTCACAAATTTGTGTGTTTGAGCACATAAAGTACTATTTTTCTTGGAAATTCAACAAGATGCAATCATGATGTGTTGTGACATCTTCAAAATCTCGTCGAGCTGATTAATTTGACAGTTTGTTTAACAACTTTGGTCCACATTTGCCGAAGTTATCGAGCTTCAAAGTTTGAAAAGTCACAAATTTGTGTGTTTGAGCACATAAAGTACTATTTTTCTTGGAAAGTCAACAAGATGCAATCATGATGTGATGAGATATCTTCAAAATCTCGTCGAGCTGATTAATTTGACAGTTTGTTTAACAACTTTGGTCCACATTTGCCGAAGTTATCGAGCTTCAAAGTTTAAAAAGTCACAAAAGTTGTGTGTTTGAGCACATAAAGTACCATTTTTCTTGGAAATTCAACAAGATGCAATCATGATGTGATGAGATATCTTCAAAATCTCGTCGAGCTGATTAATTTGACAGTTTGTTTAACAACTTTGGTCCACATTTGCCGAAGTTATCGAGCTTCA
This sequence comes from Euwallacea fornicatus, assembly GCF_040115645.1. Classification (NCBI taxonomy): domain Eukaryota; kingdom Metazoa; phylum Arthropoda; class Insecta; order Coleoptera; family Curculionidae; genus Euwallacea; species Euwallacea fornicatus. The sequence goes on along the minus strand of NW_027096024.1, from coordinate 155,789 downwards.
AAGTTTGAAAAGTCACAAAAGTTGTGTGTTTGAGCACATAAAGTGCTATTTTTCTTGGAAATTCAACAAGATGCAATCATGATGTGTTGTGACATCTTCAAAATCCCGTTGAAGTGTTTAATTTGACAGTTTGTTTAACAACTTTGGTCCACATTTGCCGAAGTTATCGAGCTTCAAAGTTTGAAAAGCACAAAAGTTGTGTGTTTGAGCACATAAAGTGCTATTTTTCTTGGAAATTCAACAAGATGCAATCATGATGTGTTGTGACATCTTCAAAATCTCGTCGAGCTGATTAATTTGACAGTTTGTTTAACAACTTTGGTCCACATTTGCCGAAGTTATCGAGCTTCAAAGTTTGAAAAGTCACAAAAGTTGTGTGTTTGAGCACATAAAGTGCTATTTTTCTTGGAAATTCAACAAGATGCAATCATGATGTGTTGTGACATCTTCAAAATCTCGTCGAGCTGATTAATTTGACAGTTTGTTTAACAACTTTGGTCCACATTTGCCGAAGTTATCGAGCTTCAAAGTTTGAAAAGTCACAAATTTGTGTGTTTGAGCACATAAAGTACTATTTTTCTTGGAAATTCAACAAGATGCAATCATGATGTGTTGTGACATCTTCAAAATCTCGTCGAGCTGATTAATTTGACAGTTTGTTTAACAACTTTGGTCCACATTTGCCGAAGTTATCGAGCTTCAAAGTTTGAAAAGTCACAAATTTGTGTGTTTGAGCACATAAAGTACTATTTTTCTTGGAAAGTCAACAAGATGCAATCATGATGTGATGAGATATCTTCAAAATCTCGTCGAGCTGATTAATTTGACAGTTTGTTTAACAACTTTGGTCCACATTTGCCGAAGTTATCGAGCTTCAAAGTTTGAAAAGTCACAAAAGTTGTGTGTTTGAGCTCATAAAGTACTCTTTTTCTTGGAAATTCAACAAGATGCAATCATGATGTGTTGTGACATCTTCAAATCTTGTCGAGCTAATTAATGTGACACTTTGTTTAACAAATTTGGTCCACATTTGCCAAAGTTATAGAGCTTCAAAGTTTGAAAAGTGACAAAAGTTGTGTGTTTGAGCACATAAAGTACTTTTTTTCTTGAAAATTCAACAAGATGCAATCATGATGTGTTGTGACATCTTCAAAATCTCGTCTAGCTGATTAATTTGACAGTTTGTTTAACAACTTTGGTCCACATTTGCCGAAGTTATCGAGCTTCAAAGTTTGAAAAGTCACAAAAGTTGTGTGTTTGAGCACATAAAATACTATTTTTCTTGGAAATTCAACAAGATGCAATCATGATGTGTTGTGACATCTTCAAAATCCCGTTGAAGTGTTTAATTTGACAGTTTGTTTAACAACTTTGGTCCACATTTGCCGAAGTTATCGAGCTTCAAAGTTTGAAAAGTCACAAAAGTTGTGTGTTTGAGCACATAAAGTGCTATTTTTCTTGGAAATTCAACAAGATGCAATCATGATGTGTTGTGACATCTTCAAAATCTTGTCGAGCTGATTAATTTGACAGTTTGTTTAACAAATTTGGTCCACATTTGCCGAAGTTATCGAGCTTCAAAGTTTGAAAAGTCACAAAAGTTGTGTGTTTGAGCATATAAAGTACTATTTTTCTTGGAAATTCAACAAGATGCAATCATGATGTGTTGTGACATCTTCAAAATCTTGTCGAGCTGATTAATTTGACAGTTTGTTTAACAAATTTGGTCCATATTTGCCGAAGTTATCGAGCTTCAAAGTTTGAAAAGTCACAAAAGTTGTGTGTTTGAGCACATAAAGTGCTATTTTTCTTGGAAATTCAACAAGATGCAATCATGATGTGTTGTGACATCTTCAAAATCTTGTCGAGCTGATTAATTTGACAGTTTGTTTAACAAATTTGGTCCACATTTGCCGAAGTTATCGAGCTTCAAAGTTTGAAAAGTCACAAAAGTTGTGTGTTTGAGCATATAAAGTACTATTTTTCTTGGAAATTCAACAAGATGCAATCATGATGTGTTGTGACATCTTCAAAATCTTGTCGAGCTGATTAATTTGACAGTTTGTTTAACAAATTTGGTCCATATTTGCCGAAGTTATCGAGCTTCAAAGTTTGAAAAGTCACAAAAGTTGTGTGTTTGAGCACATAAAATACTATTTTTCTTGGAAATTCAACAAGATGCAATCATGATGTGTTGTGACATCTTCAAAATCCCGTTGAAGTGTTTAATTTGACAGTTTGTTTAACAACTTTGGTCCACATTTGCCGAAGTTATCGAGCTTCAAAGTTTGAAAAGTCACAAAAGTTGTGTGTTTGAGCACATAAAGTGCTATTTTTCTTGGAAATTCAACAAGATGCAATCATGATGTGTTGTGACATCTTCAAAATCTTGTCGAGCTGATTAATTTGACAGTTTGTTTAACAAATTTGGTCCACATTTGCCGAAGTTATCGAGCTTCAAAGTTTGAAAAGTCACAAAAGTTGTGTGTTTGAGCATATAAAGTACTATTTTTCTTGGAAATTCAACAAGATGCAATCATGATGTGTTGTGACATCTTCAAAATCTTGTCGAGCTGATTAATTTGACAGTTTGTTTAACAAATTTGGTCCATATTTGCCGAAGTTATCGAGCTTCAAAGTTTGAAAAGTCACAAAAGTTGTGTGTTTGAGCACATAAAGTGCTATTTTTCTTGGAAATTCAACAAGATGCAATCATGATGTGTTGTGACATCTTCAAAATCTTGTCGAGCTGATTAATTTGACAGTTTGTTTAACAAATTTGGTCCACATTTGCCGAAGTTATCGAGCTTCAAAGTTTGAAAAGTCACAAAAGTTGTGTGTTTGAGCATATAAAGTACTATTTTTCTTGGAAATTCAACAAGATGCAATCATGATGTGTTGTGACATCTTCAAAATCTTGTCGAGCTGATTAATTTGACAGTTTGTTTAACAAATTTGGTCCATATTTGCCGAAGTTATCGAGCTTCAAAGTTTGAAAAGTCACAAAAGTTGTGTGTTTGAGCATATAAAGTACTATTTTTCTTGGAAAGTCAACAAGATGCAATCATGATGTGTTATGACATCTTCAAAATCTTGTCGAGCTGATTAATTTGACAGTTTGTTTAACAACTTTGGTCCACATTTGCCGAAGTTATCGAGCTTCAAAGTTTGAAAAGCACAAAAGTTGTGTGTTTGAGCACATAAAGTACTATTTTTCTTGGAAATTCAACAAGATGCAATCATGATGTGTTGTGACATCTTCAAAATCCCGTTGAAGTGTTTAATTTGACAGTTTGTTTAACAACTTTGGTCCACATTTGCCGAAGTTATCGAGCTTCAAAGTTTGAAAAGCACAAAAGTTGTGTGTTTGAGCTCATAAAGTACTCTTTTTCTTGGAAATTCAACAAGATGCAATCATGATGTGTTGTGACATCTTCAAATCTTGTCGAGCTAATTAATGTGACACTTTGTTTAACAAATTTGGTCCACATTTGCCAAAGTTATAGAGCTTCAAAGTTTGAAAAGTGACAAAAGTTGTGTGTTTGAGCACATAAAGTACTTTTTTTCTTGAAAATTCAACAAGATGCAATCATGATGTGTTGTGACATCTTCAAAATCCCGTTGAAGTGTTTAATTTGACAGTTTGTTTAACAACTTTGGTCCACATTTGCGGAAGTTATCGAGCTTCAAAGTTTGAAAAGCACAAAAGTTGTGTGTTTGAGCACATAAAGTACTATTTTTCTTGGAAATTCAACAAGATGCAATCATGATGTGTTGTGACATCTTCAAATCTTGTCGAGCTAATTAATGTGACACTTTGTTTAACAAATTTGGTCCACATTTGCCAAAGTTATAGAGCTTCAAAGTTTGAAAAGCACAAAAGTTGTGTGTTTGAGCACATAAAGTACTATTTTTCTTGGAAATTCAACAAGATGCAATCATGATGTGTTGTGACATCTTCAAAATCCCGTTGAAGTGTTTAATTTGACAGTTTGTTTAACAACTTTGGTCCACATTTGCCGAAGTTATCGAGCTTCAAAGTTTGAAAAGTCACAAAAGTTGTGTGTTTGAGCACATAAAGTACCATTTTTCTTGGAAATTCAACAAGATGCAATCATGATGTGATGAGATATCTTCAAAATCTCGTCGAGCTGATTAATTTGACAGTTTGTTTAACAAATTTGGTCCACATTTGCCGAAGTTATCGAGCTTCAAAGTTTGAAAAGTCACAAAAGTTGTGTGTTTGAGCACATAAAGTACTATTTTTCTTGGAAATTCAACAAGATGCAATCATGATGTGTTGTGACATCTTCAAAATCCCGTTGAAGTGTTTAATTTGACAGTTTGTTTAACAACTTTGGTCCACATTTGCCGAAGTTATCGAGCTTCAAAGTTTGAAAAGCACAAAAGTTGTGTGTTTGAGCTCATAAAGTACTCTTTTTCTTGGAAATTCAACAAGATGCAATCATGATGTGTTGAGATATCTTCAAAATCTCGTCGAGCTGATTAATTTGACAGTTTGTTTAACAAATTTGGTCCACATTTGCCGAAGTTATCGAGCTTCAAAGTTTGAAAAGCACAAAAGTTGTGTGTTTGAGCACATAAAGTACTATTTTTCTTGGAAATTCAACAAGATGCAATCATGATGTGTTGTGACATCTTCAAAATCCCGTTGAAGTGTTTAATTTGACAGTTTGTTTAACAACTTTGGTCCACATTTGCCGAAGTTATCGAGCTTCAAAGTTTGAAAAGCACAAAAGTTGTGTGTTTGAGCTCATAAAGTACTCTTTTTCTTGGAAATTCAACAAGATGCAATCATGATGTGTTGTGACATCTTCAAATCTTGTCGAGCTAATTAATGTGACACTTTGTTTAACAAATTTGGTCCACATTTGCCAAAGTTATAGAGCTTCAAAGTTTGAAAAGTGACAAAAGTTGTGTGTTTGAGCACATAAAGTACTTTTTTTCTTGAAAATTCAACAAGATGCAATCATGATGTGTTGTGACATCTTCAAAATCTCGTCTAGCTGATTAATTTGACAGTTTGTTTAACAACTTTGGTCCACATTTGCCGAAGTTATCGAGCTTCAAAGTTTGAAAAGTCACAAAAGTTGTGTGTTTGAGCATATAAAGTACTATTTTTCTTGGAAATTCAACAAGATGCAATCATGATGTGTTGTGACATCTTCAAAATCTTGTCGAGCTGATTAATTTGACAGTTTGTTTAACAAATTTGGTCCACATTTGCCGAAGTTATCGAGCTTCAAAGTTTGAAAAGTCACAAAAGTTGTGTGTTTGAGCATATAAAGTACTATTTTTCTTGGAAATTCAACAAGATGCAATCATGATGTGTTGTGACATCTTCAAAATCTTGTCGAGCTGATTAATTTGACAGTTTGTTTAACAAATTTGGTCCACATTTGCCGAAGTTATCGAGCTTCAAAGTTTGAAAAGTCACAAAAGTTGTGTGTTTGAGCATATAAAGTACTATTTTTCTTGGAAATTCAACAAGATGCAATCATGATGTGTTGTGACATCTTCAAAATCTTGTCGAGCTGATTAATTTGACAGTTTGTTTAACAAATTTGGTCCATATTTGCCGAAGTTATCGAGCTTCAAAGTTTGAAAAGTCACAAAAGTTGTGTGTTTGAGCACATAAAGTGCTATTTTTCTTGGAAATTCAACAAGATGCAATCATGATGTGTTGTGACATCTTCAAAATCTTGTCGAGCTGATTAATTTGACAGTTTGTTTAACAAATTTGGTCCACATTTGCCGAAGTTATCGAGCTTCAAAGTTTGAAAAGTCACAAAAGTTGTGTGTTTGAGCATATAAAGTACTATTTTTCTTGGAAATTCAACAAGATGCAATCATGATGTGTTGTGACATCTTCAAAATCTTGTCGAGCTGATTAATTTGACAGTTTGTTTAACAAATTTGGTCCACATTTGCCGAAGTTATCGAGCTTCAAAGTTTGAAAAGTCACAAAAGTTGTGTGTTTGAGCATATAAAGTACTATTTTTCTTGGAAATTCAACAAGATGCAATCATGATGTGTTGAGATATCTTCAAAATCTCGTCGAGCTGATTAATTTGACAGTTTGTTTAACAAATTTGGTCCACATTTGCCGAAGTTATCGAGCTTCAAAGTTTGAAAAGCACAAAAGTTGTGTGTTTGAGCACATAAAGTACTATTTTTCTTGGAAATTCAACAAGATGCAATCATGATGTGTTGTGACATCTTCAAAATCCCGTTGAAGTGTTTAATTTGACAGTTTGTTTAACAACTTTGGTCCACATTTGCCGAAGTTATCGAGCTTCAAAGTTTGAAAAGCACAAAAGTTGTGTGTTTGAGCTCATAAAGTACTCTTTTTCTTGGAAATTCAACAAGATGCAATCATGATGTGTTGTGACATCTTCAAATCTTGTCGAGCTAATTAATGTGACACTTTGTTTAACAAATTTGGTCCACATTTGCCAAAGTTATAGAGCTTCAAAGTTTGAAAAGTGACAAAAGTTGTGTGTTTGAGCACATAAAGTACTTTTTTTCTTGAAAATTCAACAAGATGCAATCATGATGTGTTGTGACATCTTCAAAATCCCGTTGAAGTGTTTAATTTGACAGTTTGTTTAACAACTTTGGTCCACATTTGCCGAAGTTATCGAGCTTCAAAGTTTGAAAAGCACAAAAGTTGTGTGTTTGAGCTCATAAAGTACTCTTTTTCTTGGAAATTCAACAAGATGCAATCATGATGTGTTGTGACATCTTCAAATCTTGTCGAGCTAATTAATGTGACACTTTGTTTAACAAATTTGGTCCACATTTGCCAAAGTTATAGAGCTTCAAAGTTTGAAAAGTGACAAAAGTTGTATGTTTGAGCACATAAAGTACTTTTTTTCTTGAAAATTCAACAAGATGCAATCATGATGTGTTGTGACATCTTCAAAATCCCGTTGAAGTGTTTAATTTGACAGTTTGTTTAACAACTTTGGTCCACATTTGCGGAAGTTATCGAGCTTCAAAGTTTGAAAAGCACAAAAGTTGTGTGTTTGAGCACATAAAGTACTATTTTTCTTGGAAATTCAACAAGATGCAATCATGATGTGTTGTGACATCTTCAAATCTTGTCGAGCTAATTAATGTGACACTTTGTTTAACAAATTTGGTCCACATTTGCCAAAGTTATAGAGCTTCAAAGTTTGAAAAGCACAAAAGTTGTGTGTTTGAGCACATAAAGTACTATTTTTCTTGGAAATTCAACAAGATGCAATCATGATGTGTTGTGACATCTTCAAATCTTTTCGAGCTAATTAATGTGACACTTTGTTTAACAAATTTGGTCCACATTTGCCAAAGTTATAGAGCTTCAAAGTTTGAAAAGCACAAAAGTTGTGTGTTTGAGCACATAAAGTACTATTTTTCTTGGAAATTCAACAAGATGCAATCATGATGTGATGAGATATCTTCAAAATCTCGTCGAGCTGATTAATTTGACAGTTTGTTTAACAACTTTGGTCCACATTTGCCGAAGTTATCGAGCTTCAAAGTTTGAAAAGTCACAAAAGTTGTGTGTTTGAGCACATAAAGTACCATTTTTCTTGGAAATTCAACAAGATGCAATCATGATGTGATGAGATATCTTCAAAATCTCGTCGAGCTGATTAATTTGACAGTTTGTTTAACAAATTTGGTCCACATTTGCCGAAGTTATCGAGCTTCAAAGTTTGAAAAGTCACAAAAGTTGTGTGTTTGAGCACATAAAGTACTATTTTTCTTGGAAATTCAACAAGATGCAATCATGATGTGTTGAGATATCTTCAAAATCTCGTCGAGCTGATTAATTTGACAGTTTGTTTAACAAATTTGGTCCACATTTGCCGAAGTTATCGAGCTTCAAAGTTTGAAAAGCACAAAAGTTGTGTGTTTGAGCACATAAAGTACTATTTTTCTTGGAAATTCAACAAGATGCAATCATGATGTGTTGTGACATCTTCAAAATCCCGTTGAAGTGTTTAATTTGACAGTTTGTTTAACAACTTTGGTCCACATTTGCCGAAGTTATCGAGCTTCAAAGTTTGAAAAGCACAAAAGTTGTGTGTTTGAGCTCATAAAGTACTCTTTTTCTTGGAAATTCAACAAGATGCAATCATGATGTGTTGAGATATCTTCAAAATCTCGTCGAGCTGATTAATTTGACAGTTTTTTTAACAAATTTGGTCCACATTTGCCGAAGTTATCGAGCTTCAAAGTTTGAAAAGCACAAAAGTTGTGTGTTTGAGCACATAAAGTACTATTTTTCTTGGAAATTCAACAAGATGCAATCATGATGTGTTGTGACATCTTCAAAATCCCGTTGAAGTGTTTAATTTGACAGTTTGTTTAACAACTTTGGTCCACATTTGCCGAAGTTATCGAGCTTCAAAGTTTGAAAAGCACAAAAGTTGTGTGTTTGAGCTCATAAAGTACTCTTTTTCTTGGAAATTCAACAAGATGCAATCATGATGTGTTGTGACATCTTCAAATCTTGTCGAGCTAATTAATGTGACACTTTGTTTAACAAATTTGGTCCACATTTGCCAAAGTTATAGAGCTTCAAAGTTTGAAAAGTGACAAAAGTTGTGTGTTTGAGCACATAAAGTACTTTTTTTCTTGAAAATTCAACAAGATGCAATCATGATGTGTTGTGACATCTTCAAAATCTCGTCTAGCTGATTAATTTGACAGTTTGTTTAACAACTTTGGTCCACATTTGCCGAAGTTATCGAGCTTCAAAGTTTGAAAAGTCACAAAAGTTGTGTGTTTGAGCACATAAAATACTATTTTTCTTGGAAATTCAACAAGATGCAATCATGATGTGTTGTGACATCTTCAAAATCCCGTTGAAGTGTTTAATTTGACAGTTTGTTTAACAACTTTGGTCCACATTTGCCGAAGTTATCGAGCTTCAAAGTTTGAAAAGTCACAAAAGTTGTGTGTTTGAGCACATAAAGTGCTATTTTTCTTGGAAATTCAACAAGATGCAATCATGATGTGTTGTGACATCTTCAAAATCTTGTCGAGCTGATTAATTTGACAGTTTGTTTAACAAATTTGGTCCACATTTGCCGAAGTTATCGAGCTTCAAAGTTTGAAAAGTCACAAAAGTTGTGTGTTTGAGCATATAAAGTACTATTTTTCTTGGAAATTCAACAAGATGCAATCATGATGTGTTGTGACATCTTCAAAATCTTGTCGAGCTGATTAATTTGACAGTTTGTTTAACAAATTTGGTCCATATTTGCCGAAGTTATCGAGCTTCAAAGTTTGAAAAGTCACAAAAGTTGTGTGTTTGAGCACATAAAGTGCTATTTTTCTTGGAAATTCAACAAGATGCAATCATGATGTGTTGTGACATCTTCAAAATCTTGTCGAGCTGATTAATTTGACAGTTTGTTTAACAAATTTGGTCCACATTTGCCGAAGTTATCGAGCTTCAAAGTTTGAAAAGTCACAAAAGTTGTGTGTTTGAGCATATAAAGTACTATTTTTCTTGGAAATTCAACAAGATGCAATCATGATGTGTTGTGACATCTTCAAAATCTTGTCGAGCTGATTAATTTGACAGTTTGTTTAACAAATTTGGTCCATATTTGCCGAAGTTATCGAGCTTCAAAGTTTGAAAAGTCACAAAAGTTGTGTGTTTGAGCATATAAAGTACTATTTTTCTTGGAAAGTCAACAAGATGCAATCATGATGTGTTATGACATCTTCAAAATCTTGTCGAGCTGATTAATTTGACAGTTTGTTTAACAAATTTGGTCCACATTTGCCGAAGTTATCGAGCTTCAAAATTTGAAAAGTCACAAAAGTTGTGTGTTTGAGCACATAAAGTACTATTTTTCTTGGAAATTCAACAAGATGCAATCATGATGTGTTGAGATATCTTCAAAATCTCGTCGAGCTGATTAATTTGACAGTTTGTTTAACAAATTTGGTCCACATTTGCCGAAGTTATCGAGCTTCAAAGTTTGAAAAGCACAAAAGTTGTGTGTTTGAGCACATAAAGTACTATTTTTCTTGGAAATTCAACAAGATGCAATCATGATGTGTTGTGACATCTTCAAAATCCCGTTGAAGTGTTTAATTTGACAGTTTGTTTAACACCTTTGGTCCACATTTGCCGAAGTTATCGAGCTTCAAAGTTTGAAAAGCACAAAAGTTGTGTGTTTGAGCTCATAAAGTACTCTTTTTCTTGGAAATTCAACAAGATGCAATCATGATGTGTTGTGACATCTTCAAATCTTGTCGAGCTAATTAATGTGACACTTTGTTTAACAAATTTGGTCCACATTTGCCAAAGTTATAGAGCTTCAAAGTTTGAAAAGTGACAAAAGTTGTGTGTTTGAGCACATAAAGTACTTTTTTTCTTGAAAATTCAACAAGATGCAATCATGATGTGTTGTGACATCTTCAAAATCCCGTTGAAGTGTTTAATTTGACAGTTTGTTTAACAACTTTGGTCCACATTTGCGGAAGTTATCGAGCTTCAAAGTTTGAAAAGCACAAAAGTTGTGTGTTTGAGCACATAAAGTACTATTTTTCTTGGAAATTCAACAAGATGCAATCATGATGTGTTGTGACATCTTCAAATCTTGTCGAGCTAATTAATGTGACACTTTGTTTAACAAATTTGGTCCACATTTGCCAAAGTTATAGAGCTTCAAAGTTTGAAAAGTCACAAAAGTTGTGTGTTTGAGCACATAAAGTACTATTTTTCTTGGAAATTCAACAAGATGCAATCATGATGTGATGAGATATCTTCAAAATCTCGTCGAGCTGATTAATTTGACAGTTTGTTTAACAACTTTGGTCCACATTTGCCGAAGTTATCGAGCTTCAAAGTTTGAAAAGTCACAAAAGTTGTGTTTGAGCACATAAAGTACCATTTTTCTTGGAAATTCAACAAGATGCAATCATGATGTGATGAGATATCTTCAAAATCTCGTCGAGCTGATTAATTTGACAGTTTGATTAACAAATTTGGTCCACATTTGCCGAAGTTATCGAGCTTCAAAGTTTGAAAAGCACAAAAGTTGTGTGTTTGAGCACATAAAGTACTATTTTTCTTGGAAATTCAACAAGATGCAATCATGATGTGTTGTGACATCTTCAAAATCCCGTTGAAGTGTTTAATTTGACAGTTTGTTTAACAACTTTGGTCCACATTTGCCGAAGTTATCGAGCTTCAAAGTTTGAAAAGCACAAAAGTTGTGTGTTTGAGCTCATAAAGTACTCTTTTTCTTGGAAATTCAACAAGATGCAATCATGATGTGTTGTGACATCTTCAAATCTTGTCGAGCTAATTAATGTGACACTTTGTTTAACAAATTTGGTCCACATTTGCCAAAGTTATAGAGCTTCAAAGTTTGAAAAGTGACAAAAGTTGTGTGTTTGAGCACATAAAGTACTTTTTTTCTTGAAAATTCAACAAGATGCAATCATGATGTGTTGTGACATCTTCAAAATCTCGTCTAGCTGATTAATTTGACAGTTTGTTTAACAACTTTGGTCCACATTTGCCGAAGTTATCGAGCTTCAAAGTTTGAAAAGTCACAAAAGTTGTGTGTTTGAGCACATAAAGTACTATTTTTCTTGGAAATTCAACAAGATGCAATCATGATGTGTTGTGACATCTTCAAAATCCCGTTGAAGTGTTTAATTTGACAGTTTGTTTAACAACTTTGGTCCACATTTGCCGAAGTTATCGAGCTTCAAAGTTTGAAAAGTCACAAAAGTTGTGTGTTTGAGCATATAAAGTACTATTTTTCTTGAAAATTCAACAAGATGCAATCATGATGTGTTATGACATCTTCAAAATCTCGTTAAAGTGTTTAATTTGACAATTTGTTTAACAACTTTGGTCCATATTTGCCGAAGTTATCGAGCTTCAAAGTTTGAAAAGTCACAAAAGTTGTGTGTTTGAGCACATAAAGTGCTATTTTTCTTGGAAATTCAACAAGATGCAATCATGATGTGTTGTGACATCTTCAAAATCTTGTCGAGCTGATTAATTTGACAGTTTGTTTAACAAATTTGGTCCACATTTGCCGAAGTTATCGAGCTTCAAAGTTTGAAAAGTCACAAAAGTTGTGTGTTTGAGCATATAAAGTACTATTTTTCTTGGAAAGTCAACAAGATGCAATCATGATGTGTTATGACATCTTCAAAATCTTGTCGAGCTGATTAATTTGACAGTTTGTTTAACAAATTTGGTCCACATTTGCCGAAGTTATCGAGCTTCAAAATTTGAAAAGTCACAAAAGTTGTGTGTTTGAGCACATAAAGTGCTATTTTTCTTGGAAATTCAACAAGATGCAATCATGATGTGTTATGACATCTTCAAAATCCCGTTGAAGTGTTTAATTTGACAGTTTGTTTAACAACTTTGGTCCACATTTGCGGAAGTTATCGAGCTTCAAAGTTTGAAAAGCACAAAAGTTGTGTGTTTGAGCACATAAAGTACTATTTTTCTTGGAAATTCAACAAGATGCAATCATGATGTGTTGTGACATCTTCAAATCTCGTCGAGCTGATTAATTTGACAGTTTGTTTAACAACTTTGGTCCACATTTGCCGAAGTTATCGAGCTTCAAAGTTTGAAAAGTCACAAAAGTTGTGTGTTTGAGCACATAAAGTACCATTTTTCTTGGAAATTCAACAAGATGCAATCATGATGTGATGAGATATCTTCAAAATCTCGTCGAGCTGATTAATTTGACAGTTTGTTTAACAAATTTGGTCCACATTTGCCGAAGTTATCGAGCTTCAAAGTTTGAAAAGTCACAAAAGTTGTGTGTTTGAGCACATAAAGTACTATTTTTCTTGGAAATTCAACAAGATGCAATCATGATGTGTTGAGATATCTTCAAAATCTCGTCGAGCTGATTAATTTGACAGTTTGTTTAACAAATTTGGTCCACATTTGCCGAAGTTATCGAGCTTCAAAATTTGAAAAGCACAAAAGTTGTGTGTTTGAGCACATAAAGTACTATTTTTCTTGGAAATTCAACAAGATGCAATCATGATGTGTTGTGACATCTTCAAAATCTCGTCTAGCTGATTAATTTGACAGTTTGTTTAACAACTTTGGTCCACATTTGCCGAAGTTATCGAGCTTCAAAGTTTGAAAAGCACAAAAGTTGTGTGTTTGAGCTCATAAAGTACTCTTTTTCTTGGAAATTCAACAAGATGCAATCATGATGTGTTGTGACATCTTCAAAATCCCGTTGAAGTGTTTAATTTGACAGTTTGTTTAACAACTTTGGTCCACATTTGCCGAAGTTATCGAGCTTCAAAGTTTGAAAAGTCACAAAAGTTGTGTGTTTGAGCACATAAAGTACTATTTTTCTTGGAAATTCAACAAGATGCAATCATGATGTGTTGTGACATCTTCAAATCTTGTCGAGCTAATTAATGTGACACTTTGTTTAACAAATTTGGTCCACATTTGCCAAAGTTATAGAGCTTCAAAGTTTGAAAAGTCACAAAAGTTGTGTGTTTGAGCACATAAAGTACTTTTTTTCTTGAAAATTCAACAAGATGCAATCATGATGTGTTGTGACATCTTCAAAATCCCGTTGAAGTGTTTAATTTGACAGTTTGTTTAACAACTTTGGTCCACATTTGCCGAAGTTATCGAGCTTCAAAGTTTGAAAAGTCACAAAAGTTGTGTGTTTGAGCATATAAAGTACTATTTTTCTTGAAAATTCAACAAGATGCAATCATGATGTGTTATGACATCTTCAAAATCTCGTTAAAGTGTTTAATTTGACAATTTGTTTAACAACTTTGGTCCATATTTGCCGAAGTTATCGAGCTTCAAAGTTTGAAAAGTCACAAAAGTTGTGTGTTTGAGCACATAAAGTGCTATTTTTCTTGGAAATTCAACAAGATGCAATCATGATGTGTTGTGACATCTTCAAAATCTTGTCGAGCTGATTAATTTGACAGTTTGTTTAACAAATTTGGTCCACATTTGCCGAAGTTATCGAGCTTCAAAGTTTGAAAAGTCACAAAAGTTGTGTGTTTGAGCATATAAAGTACTATTTTTCTTGGAAAGTCAACAAGATGCAATCATGATGTGTTATGACATCTTCAAAATCTTGTCGAGCTGATTAATTTGACAGTTTGTTTAACAAATTTGGTCCACATTTGCCGAAGTTATCGAGCTTCAAAATTTGAAAAGTCACAAAAGTTGTGTGTTTGAGCACATAAAGTGCTATTTTTCTTGGAAATTCAACAAGATGCAATCATGATGTGTTATGACATCTTCAAAATCCCGTTGAAGTGTTTAATTTGACAGTTTGTTTAACAACTTTGGTCCACATTTGCGGAAGTTATCGAGCTTCAAAGTTTGAAAAGCACAAAAGTTGTGTGTTTGAGCACATAAAGTACTATTTTTCTTGGAAATTCAACAAGATGCAATCATGATGTGTTGTGACATCTTCAAATCTTGTCGAGCTAATTAATGTGACACTTTGTTTAACAAATTTGGTCCACATTTGCCAAAGTTATAGAGCTTCAAAGTTTGAAAAGTCACAAAAGTTGTGTGTTTGAGCACATAAAGTACCATTTTTCTTGGAAATTCAACAAGATGCAATCATGATGTGATGAGATATCTTCAAAATCTCGTCGAGCTGATTAATTTGACAGTTTGTTTAACAACTTTGGTCCACATTTGCCGAAGTTATCGAGCTTCAAAGTTTGAAAAGTCACAAAAGTTGTGTGTTTGAGCACATAAAGTACCATTTTTCTTGGAAATTCAACAAGATGCAATCATGATGTGATGAGATATCTTCAAAATCTCGTCGAGCTGATTAATTTGACAGTTTGTTTAACAAATTTGGTCCACATTTGCCGAAGTTATCGAGCTTCAAAGTTTGAAAAGTCACAAAAGTTGTGTGTTTGAGCACATAAAGTACTATTTTTCTTGGAAATTCAACAAGATGCAATCATGATGTGTTGAGATATCTTCAAAATCTCGTCGAGCTGATTAATTTGACAGTTTGTTTAACAAATTTGGTCCACATTTGCCGAAGTTATCGAGCTTCAAAATTTGAAAAGCACAAAAGTTGTGTGTTTGAGCACATAAAGTACTATTTTTCTTGGAAATTCAACAAGATGCAATCATGATGTGTTGTGACATCTTCAAAATCTCGTCTAGCTGATTAATTTGACAGTTTGTTTAACAACTTTGGTCCACATTTGCCGAAGTTATCGAGCTTCAAAGTTTGAAAAGCACAAAAGTTGTGTGTTTGAGCTCATAAAGTACTCTTTTTCTTGGAAATTCAACAAGATGCAATCATGATGTGTTGTGACATCTTCAAAATCCCGTTGAAGTGTTTAATTTGACAGTTTGTTTAACAACTTTGGTCCACATTTGCCGAAGTTATCGAGCTTCAAAATTTGAAAAGCACAAAAGTTGTGTGTTTGAGCACATAAAGTACTATTTTTCTTGGAAATTCAACAAGATGCAATCATGATGTGTTGTGACATCTTCAAAATCTCGTCTAGCTGATTAATTTGACAGTTTGTTTAACAACTTTGGTCCACATTTGCCGAAGTTATCGAGCTTCAAAGTTTGAAAAGCACAAAAGTTGTGTGTTTGAGCTCATAAAGTACTCTTTTTCTTGGAAATTCAACAAGATGCAATCATGATGTGTTGTGACATCTTCAAATCTTGTCGAGCTAATTAATGTGACACTTTGTTTAACAAATTTGGTCCACATTTGCCAAAGTTATAGAGCTTCAAAGTTTGAAAAGTCACAAAAGTTGTGTGTTTGAGCACATAAAGTACTTTTTTTCTTGAAAATTCAACAAGATGCAATCATGATGTGTTGTGACATCTTCAAAATCTCGTCTAGCTGATTAATTTGACAGTTTGTTTAACAACTTTGGTCCACATTTGCCGAAGTTATCGAGCTTCAAAGTTTGAAAAGTCACAAAAGTTGTGTGTTTGAGCACATAAAGTACCATTTTTCTTGGAAATTCAACAAGATGCAATCATGATGTGTTGAGATATCTTCAAAATCTCGTCGAGCTGATTAATTTGACAGATTGTTTAACAACTTTGGTCCACATTTGCCGAAGTTATCGAGCTTCAAAGTTTGAAAAGTCACAAAAGTTGTGTGTTTGAGCACATAAAGTACTTTTTTTCTTGAAAATTCAACAAGATGCAATCATGATGTGTTGTGACATCTTCAAAATCTCGTCTAGCTGATTAATTTGACAGTTTGTTTAACAACTTTGGTCCACATTTGCCGAAGTTATCGAGCTTCAAAGTTTGAAAAGCACAAAAGTTGTGTGTTTGAGCACATAAAGTACTATTTTTCTTGGAAATTCAACAAGATGCAATCATGATGTGTTGTGACATCTTCAAAATCCCGTTGAAGTGTTTAATTGGACAGTTTTTTTAACAACTTTGGTCCACATTTGCCGAAGTTATCGAGCTTCAAAGTTTGAAAAGTCACAAAAGTTGTGTGTTTGAGCACATAAAGTACTATTTTTCTTGGAAATTCAACAAGATGCAATCATGATGTGTTGTGACATCTTCAAAATCCCGTTGAAGTGTTTAATTTGACAATTTGTTTAACAACTTTGGTCCACATTTGCCGAAGTTATCGAGCTTCAAAGTTTGAAAAGTCACAAAAGTTGTGTGTTTGAGCACATAAAGTGCTATTTTTCTTGGAAATTCAACAAGATGCAATCATGATGTGTTGTGACATCTTCAAAATCCCGTTGAAGTGTTTAATTGGACAGTTTTTTTAACAACTTTGGTCCACATTTGCCGAAGTTATCGAGCTTCAAAGTTTGAAAAGTCACAAAAGTTGTGTGTTTGAGCACATAAAGTACTATTTTTCTTGGAAATTCAACAAGATGCAATCATGATGTGTTGTGACATCTTCAAAATCTTGTCGAGCTAATTAATGTGACACTTTGTTTAACAAATTTGGTCCTCATTTGCCGAAGTTATCGAGCTTCAAAGTTTGAAAAGTCACAAAAGTTGTGTGTTTGAGCACATAAAGTACTATTTTTCTTGGAAATTCAACAAGATGCAATCATGATGTGTTGTGACATCTTCAAAATCTTGTCGAGCTAATTAATGTGACACTTTGTTTAACAAATTTGGTCCTCATTTGCCGAAGTTATCGAGCTTCAAAGTTTGAAAAGTCACAAAAGTTGTGTGTTTGAGCACATAAAGTACTATTTTTCTTGGAAATTCAACTAGATGCAATCATGATGTGTTGTGACATCTTCAAAATCCCGTTGAAGTGTTTAATTTGACAGTTTGTTTAACAAATTTGGTCTACATTTGCCGAAGTTATCGAGCTTCAAACTTTGAAAAGCACAAAAGTTGTGTGTTTGAGCACATAAAGTACTATTTTTCTTGGAAATTCAACAAGATGCAATCATGATGTGTTGTGACATCTTCAAAATCTCGTCTAGCTGATTAATTTGACAGTTTGTTTAACAAATTTTGTCCACATTTGCCAAAGTTATAGAGCTTCAAAGTTTGAAAAGTCACAAAAGTTGTGTGTTTGAGCACATAAAGTACTTTTTTTCTTGAAAATTCAACAAGATGCAATCATGATGTGTTGTGACATCTTCAAAATCTCGTCTAGCTGATTAATTTGACAGTTTGTTTAACAACTTTGGTCCACATTTGCCGAAGTTATCGAGCTTCAAAGTTTGAAAAGTCACAAAAGTTGTGTGTTTGAGCACATAAAGTACCATTTTTCTTGGAAATTCAACAAGATGCAATCATGATGTGTTGAGATATCTTCAAAATCTCGTCGAGCTGATTAATTTGACAGTTTGTTTAACAACTTTGGTCCACATTTGCCGAAGTTATCGAGCTTCAAAGTTTGAAAAGCACAAAAGTTGTGTGTTTGAGCACATAAAGTACTATTTTTCTTGGAAATTCAACAAGATGCAATCATGATGTGTTGTGACATCTTCAAAATCTCGTCTAGCTGATTAATTTGACAGTTTGTTTAACAAATTTGGTCCACATTTGCCAAAGTTATAGAGCTTCAAAGTTTGAAAAGTCACAAAAGTTGTGTGTTTGAGCACATAAAGTACTTTTTTTCTTGAAAATTCAACAAGATGCAATCATGATGTGTTGTGACATCTTCAAAATCCCGTTGAAGTGTTTAATTTGACAGTTTGTTTAACAACTTTGGTTCACATTTGCCGAAGTTATCGAGCTTCAAAGTTTTAAAAGTCACAAAAGTTGTGTGTTTGAGCACATAAAGTACTTTTTTTCTTGAAAATTCAACAAGATGCAATCATGATGTGTTGTGACATCTTCAAAATCCCGTTGAAGTGTTTAATTTGACAGTTTGTTTAACAACTTTGGTTCACATTTGCCGAAGTTATCGAGCTTCAAAGTTTTAAAAGTCACAAAAGTTGTGTGTTTGAGCACATAAAGTACTTTTTTTCTTGAAAATTCAACAAGATGCAGTCATGATGTGTTGTGACATCTTCAAAATCCCGTTGAAGTGTTTAATTTGACAGTTTGTTTAACAACTTTGGTTCACATTTGCCGAAGTTATCGAGCTTCAAAGTTTGAAAAGTCACAAAAGTTGTGTGTTTGAGCACATAAAGTACCATTTTTCTTGGAAATTCAACAAGATGCAATCATGATGTGTTGTGACATCTTCAAAATCCCGTTGAAGTGTTTAATTTGACAGTTTGTTTAACAACTTTGGTCCACATTTGCCGAAGTTATCGAGCTTCAAAGTTTTAAAAGTCACAAAAGTTGTGTGTTTGAGCACATAAAGTACTATTTTTCTTGGAAATTCAACAAGATGCAATCATGATGTGATGAGATATCTTCAAAATCTTGTCGAGCTAATTAATGTGACACTTTGTTTAACAAATTTGGTCCACATTTGCCAAAGTTATAGAGCTTCAAAGTTTGAAAAGTCACAAAAGTTGTGTGTTTGAGCACATAAAGTACCATTTTTCTTGGAAATTCAACAAGATGCAATCATGATGTGATGAGATATCTTCAAAATCTCGTCGAGCTGATTAATTTGACAGTTTGTTTAACAACTTTGGTCCACATTTGCCGAAGTTATCGAGCTTCAAAGTTTGAAAAGTCACAAAAGTTGTGTGTTTGAGCACATAAAGTACCATTTTTCTTGGAAATTCAACAAGATGCAATCATGATGTGTTGAGATATCTTCAAAATCTCGTCGAGCTGATTAATTTGACAGTTTGTTTAACAAATTTGGTCCACATTTGCCGAAGTTATCGAGCTTCAAAGTTTGAAAAGTCACAAAAGTTGTGTGTTTGAGCACATAAAGTACTATTTTTCTTGGAAATTCAACAAGATGCAATCATGATGTGTTGAGATATCTTCAAAATCTCGTCGAGCTGATTAATTTGACAGTTTGTTTAACAAATTTGGTCCACATTTGCCGAAGTTATCGAGCTTCAAAATTTGAAAAGCACAAAAGTTGTGTGTTTGAGCACATAAAGTACTATTTTTCTTGGAAATTCAACAAGATGCAATCATGATGTGTTGTGACATCTTCAAAATCTCGTCTAGCTGATTAATTTGACAGTTTGTTTAACAACTTTGGTCCACATTTGCCGAAGTTATCGAGCTTCAAAGTTTGAAAAGCACAAAAGTTGTGTGTTTGAGCTCATAAAGTACTCTTTTTCTTGGAAATTCAACAAGATGCAATCATGATGTGTTGTGACATCTTCAAATCTTGTCGAGCTAATTAATGTGACACTTTGTTTAACAAATTTGGTCCACATTTGCCAAAGTTATAGAGCTTCAAAGTTTGAAAAGTCACAAAAGTTGTGTGTTTGAGCACATAAAGTACTTTTTTTCTTGAAAATTCAACAAGATGCAATCATGATGTGTTGTGACATCTTCAAAATCTCGTCTAGCTGATTAATTTGACAGTTTGTTTAACAACTTTGGTCCACATTTGCCGAAGTTATCGAGCTTCAAAGTTTGAAAAGTCACAAAAGTTGTGTGTTTGAGCACATAAAGTACCATTTTTCTTGGAAATTCAACAAGATGCAATCATGATGTGTTGAGATATCTTCAAAATCTCGTCGAGCTGATTAATTTGACAGTTTGTTTAACAACTTTGGTCCACATTTGCCGAAGTTATCGAGCTTCAAAGTTTGAAAAGCACAAAAGTTGTGTGTTTGAGCACATAAAGTACTATTTTTCTTGGAAATTCAACAAGATGCAATCATGATGTGTTGTGACATCTTCAAAATCTCGTCTAGCTGATTAATTTGACAGTTTGTTTAACAAATTTGGTCCACATTTGCCAAAGTTATAGAGCTTCAAAGTTTGAAAAGTCACAAAAGTTGTGTGTTTGAGCACATAAAGTACTTTTTTTCTTGAAAATTCAACAAGATGCAATCATGATGTGTTGTGACATCTTCAAAATCCCGTTGAAGTGTTTAATTTGACAGTTTGTTTAACAACTTTGGTTCACATTTGCCGAAGTTATCGAGCTTCAAAGTTTTAAAAGTCACAAAAGTTGTGTGTTTGAGCACATAAAGTACTTTTTTTCTTGAAAATTCAACAAGATGCAATCATGATGTGTTGTGACATCTTCAAAATCCCGTTGAAGTGTTTAATTTGACAGTTTGTTTAACAACTTTGGTTCACATTTGCCGAAGTTATCGAGCTTCAAAGTTTTAAAAGTCACAAAAGTTGTGTGTTTGAGCACATAAAGTACTTTTTTTCTTGAAAATTCAACAAGATGCAGTCATGATGTGTTGTGACATCTTCAAAATCCCGTTGAAGTGTTTAATTTGACAGTTTGTTTAACAACTTTGGTTCACATTTGCCGAAGTTATCGAGCTTCAAAGTTTGAAAAGTCACAAAAGTTGTGTGTTTGAGCACATAAAGTACCATTTTTCTTGGAAATTCAACAAGATGCAATCATGATGTGTTGTGACATCTTCAAAATCCCGTTGAAGTGTTTAATTTGACAGTTTGTTTAACAACTTTGGTCCACATTTGCCGAAGTTATCGAGCTTCAAAGTTTTAAAAGTCACAAAAGTTGTGTGTTTGAGCACATAAAGTACTATTTTTCTTGGAAATTCAACAAGATGCAATCATGATGTGATGAGATATCTTCAAAATCTTGTCGAGCTAATTAATGTGACACTTTGTTTAACAAATTTGGTCCACATTTGCCAAAGTTATAGAGCTTCAAAGTTTGAAAAGTCACAAAAGTTGTGTGTTTGAGCACATAAAGTACCATTTTTCTTGGAAATTCAACAAGATGCAATCATGATGTGATGAGATATCTTCAAAATCTCGTCGAGCTGATTAATTTGACAGTTTGTTTAACAACTTTGGTCCACATTTGCCGAAGTTATCGAGCTTCAAAGTTTGAAAAGTCACAAAAGTTGTGTGTTTGAGCACATAAAGTACCATTTTTCTTGGAAATTCAACAAGATGCAATCATGATGTGTTGAGATATCTTCAAAATCTCGTCGAGCTGATTAATTTGACAGTTTGTTTAACAAATTTGGTCCACATTTGCCGAAGTTATCGAGCTTCAAAGTTTGAAAAGTCACAAAAGTTGTGTGTTTGAGCACATAAAGTACTATTTTTCTTGGAAATTCAACAAGATGCAATCATGATGTGTTGAGATATCTTCAAAATCTCGTCGAGCTGATTAATTTGACAGTTTGTTTAACAAATTTGGTCCACATTTGCCGAAGTTATCGAGCTTCAAAATTTGAAAAGCACAAAAGTTGTGTGTTTGAGCACATAAAGTACTATTTTTCTTGGAAATTCAACAAGATGCAATCATGATGTGTTGTGACATCTTCAAAATCTCGTCTAGCTGATTAATTTGACAGTTTGTTTAACAACTTTGGTCCACATTTGCCGAAGTTATCGAGCTTCAAAGTTTGAAAAGCACAAAAGTTGTGTGTTTGAGCTCATAAAGTACTCTTTTTCTTGGAAATTCAACAAGATGCAATCATGATGTGTTGTGACATCTTCAAATCTTGTCGAGCTAATTAATGTGACACTTTGTTTAACAAATTTGGTCCACATTTGCCAAAGTTATAGAGCTTCAAAGTTTGAAAAGTCACAAAAGTTGTGTGTTTGAGCACATAAAGTACTTTTTTTCTTGAAAATTCAACAAGATGCAATCATGATGTGTTGTGACATCTTCAAAATCTCGTCTAGCTGATTAATTTGACAGTTTGTTTAACAACTTTGGTCCACATTTGCCGAAGTTATCGAGCTTCAAAGTTTGAAAAGTCACAAAAGTTGTGTGTTTGAGCACATAAAGTACCATTTTTCTTGGAAATTCAACAAGATGCAATCATGATGTGTTGAGATATCTTCAAAATCTCGTCGAGCTGATTAATTTGACAGTTTGTTTAACAACTTTGGTCCACATTTGCCGAAGTTATCGAGCTTCAAAGTTTGAAAAGTCACAAAAGTTGTGTGTTTGAGCACATAAAGTACTTTTTTTCTTGAAAATTCAACAAGATGCAATCATGATGTGTTGTGACATCTTCAAAATCTCGTCTAGCTGATTAATTTGACAGTTTGTTTAACAACTTTGGTCCACATTTGCCGAAGTTATCGAGCTTCAAAGTTTGAAAAGCACAAAAGTTGTGTGTTTGAGCACATAAAGTACTATTTTTCTTGGAAATTCAACAAGATGCAATCATGATGTGTTGTGACATCTTCAAAATCCCGTTGAAGTGTTTAATTGGACAGTTTTTTTAACAACTTTGGTCCACATTTGCCGAAGTTATCGAGCTTCAAAGTTTGAAAAGTCACAAAAGTTGTGTGTTTGAGCACATAAAGTACTATTTTTCTTGGAAATTCAACAAGATGCAATCATGATGTGTTGTGACATCTTCAAAATCCCGTTGAAGTGTTTAATTTGACAATTTGTTTAACAACTTTGGTCCACATTTGCCGAAGTTATCGAGCTTCAAAGTTTGAAAAGTCACAAAAGTTGTGTGTTTGAGCACATAAAGTGCTATTTTTCTTGGAAATTCAACAAGATGCAATCATGATGTGTTGTGACATCTTCAAAATCCCGTTGAAGTGTTTAATTGGACAGTTTTTTTAACAACTTTGGTCCACATTTGCCGAAGTTATCGAGCTTCAAAGTTTGAAAAGTCACAAAAGTTGTGTGTTTGAGCACATAAAGTACTATTTTTCTTGGAAATTCAACAAGATGCAATCATGATGTGTTGTGACATCTTCAAAATCTTGTCGAGCTAATTAATGTGACACTTTGTTTAACAAATTTGGTCCTCATTTGCCGAAGTTATCGAGCTTCAAAGTTTGAAAAGTCACAAAAGTTGTGTGTTTGAGCACATAAAGTACTATTTTTCTTGGAAATTCAACAAGATGCAATCATGATGTGTTGTGACATCTTCAAAATCTTGTCGAGCTAATTAATGTGACACTTTGTTTAACAAATTTGGTCCTCATTTGCCGAAGTTATCGAGCTTCAAAGTTTGAAAAGTCACAAAAGTTGTGTGTTTGAGCACATAAAGTACTATTTTTCTTGGAAATTCAACAAGATGCAATCATGATGTGTTGTGACATCTTCAAAATCTTGTCGAGCTAATTAATGTGACACTTTGTTTAACAAATTTGGTCCTCATTTGCCGAAGTTATCGAGCTTCAAAGTTTGAAAAGTCACAAAAGTTGTGTGTTTGAGCACATAAAGTACTATTTTTCTTGGAAATTCAACTAGATGCAATCATGATGTGTTGTGACATCTTCAAAATCCCGTTGAAGTGTTTAATTTGACAGTTTGTTTAACAAATTTGGTCTACATTTGCCGAAGTTATCGAGCTTCAAACTTTGAAAAGCACAAAAGTTGTGTGTTTGAGCACATAAAGTACTATTTTTCTTGGAAATTCAACAAGATGCAATCATGATGTGTTGTGACATCTTCAAAATCTCGTCTAGCTGATTAATTTGACAGTTTGTTTAACAAATTTTGTCCACATTTGCCAAAGTTATAGAGCTTCAAAGTTTGAAAAGTCACAAAAGTTGTGTGTTTGAGCACATAAAGTACTTTTTTTCTTGAAAATTCAACAAGATGCAATCATGATGTGTTGTGACATCTTCAAAATCTCGTCTAGCTGATTAATTTGACAGTTTGTTTAACAACTTTGGTCCACATTTGCCGAAGTTATCGAGCTTCAAAGTTTGAAAAGCACAAAAGTTGTGTGTTTGAGCACATAAAGTACTATTTTTCTTGGAAATTCAACAAGATGCAATCATGATGTGTTGTGACATCTTCAAAATCCCGTTGAAGTGTTTAATTGGACAGTTTTTTTAACAACTTTGGTCCACATTTGCCGAAGTTATCGAGCTTCAAACTTTGAAAAGCACAAAAGTTGTGTGTTTGAGCACATAAAGTACTATTTTTCTTGGAAATTCAACAAGATGCAATCATGATGTGTTGTGACATCTTCAAAATCTCGTCTAGCTGATTAATTTGACAGTTTGTTTAACAAATTTGGTCCACATTTGCCAAAGTTATAGAGCTTCAAAGTTTGAAAAGTCACAAAAGTTGTGTGTTTGAGCACATAAAGTACTTTTTTTCTTGAAAATTCAACAAGATGCAATCATGATGTGTTGTGACATCTTCAAAATCCCGTTGAAGTGTTTAATTTGACAGTTTGTTTAACAACTTTGGTTCACATTTGCCGAAGTTATCGAGCTTCAAAGTTTTAAAAGTCACAAAAGTTGTGTGTTTGAGCACATAAAGTACTTTTTTTCTTGAAAATTCAACAAGATGCAATCATGATGTGTTGTGACATCTTCAAAATCCCGTTGAAGTGTTTAATTTGACAGTTTGTTTAACAACTTTGGTTCACATTTGCCGAAGTTATCGAGCTTCAAAGTTTGAAAAGTCACAAAAGTTGTGTGTTTGAGCACATAAAGTACCATTTTTCTTGGAAATTCAACAAGATGCAATCATGATGTGTTGTGACATCTTCAAAATCCCGTTGAAGTGTTTAATTTGACAGTTTGTTTAACAACTTTGGTCCACATTTGCCGAAGTTATCGAGCTTCAAAGTTTTAAAAGTCACAAAAGTTGTGTGTTTGAGCACATAAAGTACTATTTTTCTTGGAAATTCAACAAGATGCAATCATGATGTGTTGAGATATCTTCAAAATCTCGTCGAGCTAATTAATGTGACACTTTGTTTAACAAATTTGGTCCTCATTTGCCGAAGTTATCGAGCTTCAAAGTTTGAAAAGTCACAAAAGTTGTGTGTTTGAGCACATAAAGTGCTATTTTTCTTGGAAATTCAACAAGATGCAATCATGATGTGTTGTGACATCTTCAAAATCCCGTTGAAGTGTTTAATTTGACAGTTTGTTTAACAACTTTGGTCCACATTTGCCGAAGTTATCGAGCTTCAAAGTTTGAAAAGTCACAAAAGTTGTGTGTTTGAGCACATAAAGTACTATTTTTCTTGGAAATTCAACAAGATGCAATCATGATGTGTTGTGACATCTTCAAAATCTTGTCGAGCTAATTAATGTGACACTTTGTTTAACAAATTTGGTCCTCATTTGCCGAAGTTATCGAGCTTCAAAGTTTGAAAAGTCACAAAAGTTGTGTGTTTGAGCACATAAAGTACTATTTTTCTTGGAAATTCAACTAGATGCAATCATGATGTGTTGTGACATCTTCAAAATCCCGTTGAAGTGTTTAATTTGACAGTTTGTTTAACAAATTTGGTCTACATTTGCCGAAGTTATCGAGCTTCAAACTTTGAAAAGCACAAAAGTTGTGTGTTTGAGCACATAAAGTACTATTTTTCTTGGAAATTCAACAAGATGCAATCATGATGTGTTGTGACATCTTCAAAATCTCGTCTAGCTGATTAATTTGACAGTTTGTTTAACAACTTTGGTCCACATTTGCCGAAGTTATCGAGCTTCAAAGTTTGAAAAGTCACAAAAGTTGTGTGTTTGAGCACATAAAGTACCATTTTTCTTGGAAATTCAACAAGATGCAATCATGATGTGTTGAGATATCTTCAAAATCTCGTCGAGCTGATTAATTTGACAGTTTGTTTAACAACTTTGGTCCACATTTGCCGAAGTTATCGAGCTTCAAAGTTTGAAAAGCACAAAAGTTGTGTGTTTGAGCACATAAAGTACTATTTTTCTTGGAAATTAAACAAGATGCAATCATGATGTGTTGTGACATCTTCAAAATCCCGTTGAAGTGTTTAATTGGACAGTTTTTTTAACAACTTTGGTCCACATTTGCCGAAGTTATCGAGCTTCAAAGTTTGAAAAGTCACAAAAGTTGTGTGTTTGAGCACATAAAGTACCATTTTTCTTGGAAATTCAACAAGATGCAATCATGATGTGTTGTGACATCTTCAAAACCCCGTTGAAGTGTTTAATTTGACAGTTTGTTTAACAACTTTGGTTCACATTTGCCGAAGTTATCGAGCTTCAAAGTTTTAAAAGTCACAAAAGTTGTGTGTTTGAGCACATAAAGTGCTATTTTTCTTGGAAATTCAACAAGATGCAATCATGATGTGTTGTGACATCTTCAAAATCTCGTCTAGCTGATTAATTTGACAGTTTGTTTAACAACTATGGTCCACATTTGCCGAAGTTATCGAGCTTCAAAGTTTGAAAAGTCACAAAAGTTGTGTGTTTGAGCACATAAAGTACTATTTTTCTTGGAAAGTCAACAAGATGCAATCATGATGTGTTGGGACATCTTCAAAATCTCGTTGAGGTGTTTAATTTGACACTTTGTTTAACAAATTTGGTCCACATTTGTCGAAGTTATCGAGCTTCAAAGTTTGAAAAGTCACAAAAGTTGTGTGTTTGAGCACATAAAGTACTATTTTTCTTGGAAAGTCAACAAGATGCAATCATGATGTGTTGGGACATCTTCAAAATCTCGTTGAGGTGTTTAATTTGACACTTTGTTTAACAACTTTGGTCCACATTTGCCGAAGTTATCGAGCTTCAAAGTTTGAAAAGTCACAAAAGTTGTGTGTTTGAGCACATAAAGTACTTTTTTTCTTGAAAATTCAACAAGATGCAATCATGATGTGTTGTGACATCTTCAAAATCTCGTCTAGCTGATTAATTTGACAGTTTGTTTAACAACTTTGGTCCACATTTGCCGAAGTTATCGAGCTTCAAAGTTTGAAAAGTCACAAAAGTTGTGTGTTTGAGCACATAAAGTACCATTTTTCTTGGAAATTCAACAAGATGCAATCATGATGTGTTGAGATATCTTCAAAATCTCGTCGAGCTGATTAATTTGACAGTTTGTTTAACAACTTTGGTCCACATTTGCCGAAGTTATCGAGCTTCAAAGTTTGAAAAGTCACAAAAGTTGTGTGTTTGAGCACATAAAGTACTTTTTTTCTTGAAAATTCAACAAGATGCAATCATGATGTGTTGTGACATCTTCAAAATCTCGTCTAGCTGATTAATTTGACAGTTTGTTTAACAACTTTGGTCCACATTTGCCGAAGTTATCGAGCTTCAAAGTTTGAAAAGCACAAAAGTTGTGTGTTTGAGCACATAAAGTACTATTTTTCTTGGAAATTCAACAAGATGCAATCATGATGTGTTGTGACATCTTCAAAATCCCGTTGAAGTGTTTAATTGGACAGTTTTTTTAACAACTTTGGTCCACATTTGCCGAAGTTATCGAGCTTCAAAGTTTGAAAAGTCACAAAAGTTGTGTGTTTGAGCACATAAAGTACTATTTTTCTTGGAAATTCAACAAGATGCAATCATGATGTGTTGTGACATCTTCAAAATCCCGTTGAAGTGTTTAATTTGACAATTTGTTTAACAACTTTGGTCCACATTTGCCGAAGTTATCGAGCTTCAAAGTTTGAAAAGTCACAAAAGTTGTGTGTTTGAGCACATAAAGTACTATTTTTCTTGGAAATTCAACAAGATGCAATCATGATGTGTTGTGACATCTTCAAAATCCCGTTGAAGTGTTTAATTGGACAGTTTTTTTAACAACTTTGGTCCACATTTGCCGAAGTTATCGAGCTTCAAAGTTTGAAAAGTCACAAAAGTTGTGTGTTTGAGCACATAAAGTACTATTTTTCTTGGAAATTCAACAAGATGCAATCATGATGTGTTGTGACATCTTCAAAATCTTGTCGAGCTAATTAATGTGACACTTTGTTTAACAAATTTGGTCCTCATTTGCCGAAGTTATCGAGCTTCAAAGTTTGAAAAGTCACAAAAGTTGTGTGTTTGAGCACATAAAGTACTATTTTTCTTGGAAATTCAACAAGATGCAATCATGATGTGTTGTGACATCTTCAAAATCTTGTCGAGCTAATTAATGTGACACTTTGTTTAACAAATTTGGTCCTCATTTGCCGAAGTTATCGAGCTTCAAAGTTTGAAAAGTCACAAAAGTTGTGTGTTTGAGCACATAAAGTACTATTTTTCTTGGAAATTCAACTAGATGCAATCATGATGTGTTGTGACATCTTCAAAATCCCGTTGAAGTGTTTAATTTGACAGTTTGTTTAACAAATTTGGTCTACATTTGCCGAAGTTATCGAGCTTCAAACTTTGAAAAGCACAAAAGTTGTGTGTTTGAGCACATAAAGTACTATTTTTCTTGGAAATTCAACAAGATGCAATCATGATGTGTTGTGACATCTTCAAAATCTCGTCTAGCTGATTAATTTGACAGTTTGTTTAACAAATTTTGTCCACATTTGCCAAAGTTATAGAGCTTCAAAGTTTGAAAAGTCACAAAAGTTGTGTGTTTGAGCACATAAAGTACTTTTTTTCTTGAAAATTCAACAAGATGCAATCATGATGTGTTGTGACATCTTCAAAATCTCGTCTAGCTGATTAATTTGACAGTTTGTTTAACAACTTTGGTCCACATTTGCCGAAGTTATCGAGCTTCAAAGTTTGAAAAGCACAAAAGTTGTGTGTTTGAGCACATAAAGTACTATTTTTCTTGGAAATTCAACAAGATGCAATCATGATGTGTTGTGACATCTTCAAAATCCCGTTGAAGTGTTTAATTGGACAGTTTTTTTAACAACTTTGGTCCACATTTGCCGAAGTTATCGAGCTTCAAACTTTGAAAAGCACAAAAGTTGTGTGTTTGAGCACATAAAGTACTATTTTTCTTGGAAATTCAACAAGATGCAATCATGATGTGTTGAGATATCTTCAAAATCTCGTCGAGCTAATTAATGTGACACTTTGTTTAACAAATTTGGTCCTCATTTGCCGAAGTTATCGAGCTTCAAAGTTTGAAAAGTCACAAAAGTTGTGTGTTTGAGCACATAAAGTGCTATTTTTCTTGGAAATTCAACAAGATGCAATCATGATGTGTTGTGACATCTTCAAAATCCCGTTGAAGTGTTTAATTTGACAGTTTGTTTAACAACTTTGGTCCACATTTGCCGAAGTTATCGAGCTTCAAAGTTTGAAAAGTCACAAAAGTTGTGTGTTTGAGCACATAAAGTACTATTTTTCTTGGAAATTCAACAAGATGCAATCATGATGTGTTGTGACATCTTCAAAATCTTGTCGAGCTAATTAATGTGACACTTTGTTTAACAAATTTGGTCCTCATTTGCCGAAGTTATCGAGCTTCAAAGTTTGAAAAGTCACAAAAGTTGTGTGTTTGAGCACATAAAGTACTATTTTTCTTGGAAATTCAACAAGATGCAATCATGATGTGTTGTGACATCTTCAAAATCTTGTCGAGCTAATTAATGTGACACTTTGTTTAACAAATTTGGTCCTCATTTGCCGAAGTTATCGAGCTTCAAAGTTTGAAAAGTCACAAAAGTTGTGTGTTTGAGCACATAAAGTACTATTTTTCTTGGAAATTCAACTAGATGCAATCATGATGTGTTGTGACATCTTCAAAATCCCGTTGAAGTGTTTAATTTGACAGTTTGTTTAACAAATTTGGTCTACATTTGCCGAAGTTATCGAGCTTCAAACTTTGAAAAGCACAAAAGTTGTGTGTTTGAGCACATAAAGTACTATTTTTCTTGGAAATTCAACAAGATGCAATCATGATGTGTTGTGACATCTTCAAAATCTCGTCTAGCTGATTAATTTGACAGTTTGTTTAACAACTTTGGTCCACATTTGCCGAAGTTATCGAGCTTCAAAGTTTGAAAAGTCACAAAAGTTGTGTGTTTGAGCACATAAAGTACCATTTTTCTTGGAAATTCAACAAGATGCAATCATGATGTGTTGAGATATCTTCAAAATCTCGTCGAGCTGATTAATTTGACAGTTTGTTTAACAACTTTGGTCCACATTTGCCGAAGTTATCGAGCTTCAAAGTTTGAAAAGCACAAAAGTTGTGTGTTTGAGCACATAAAGTACTATTTTTCTTGGAAATTAAACAAGATGCAATCATGATGTGTTGTGACATCTTCAAAATCCCGTTGAAGTGTTTAATTGGACAGTTTTTTTAACAACTTTGGTCCACATTTGCCGAAGTTATCGAGCTTCAAAGTTTGAAAAGTCACAAAAGTTGTGTGTTTGAGCACATAAAGTACCATTTTTCTTGGAAATTCAACAAGATGCAATCATGATGTGTTGTGACATCTTCAAAACCCCGTTGAAGTGTTTAATTTGACAGTTTGTTTAACAACTTTGGTTCACATTTGCCGAAGTTATCGAGCTTCAAAGTTTTAAAAGTCACAAAAGTTGTGTGTTTGAGCACATAAAGTGCTATTTTTCTTGGAAATTCAACAAGATGCAATCATGATGTGTTGTGACATCTTCAAAATCTCGTCTAGCTGATTAATTTGACAGTTTGTTTAACAACTATGGTCCACATTTGCCGAAGTTATCGAGCTTCAAAGTTTGAAAAGTCACAAAAGTTGTGTGTTTGAGCACATAAAGTACTATTTTTCTTGGAAAGTCAACAAGATGCAATCATGATGTGTTGGGACATCTTCAAAATCTCGTTGAGGTGTTTAATTTGACACTTTGTTTAACAAATTTGGTCCACATTTGTCGAAGTTATCGAGCTTCAAAGTTTGAAAAGTCACAAAAGTTGTGTGTTTGAGCACATAAAGTACTATTTTTCTTGGAAAGTCAACAAGATGCAATCATGATGTGTTGGGACATCTTCAAAATCTCGTTGAGGTGTTTAATTTGACACTTTGTTTAACAACTTTGGTCCACATTTGCCGAAGTTATCGAGCTTCAAAGTTTGAAAAGTCACAAAAGTTGTGTGTTTGAGCACATAAAGTACTTTTTTTCTTGAAAATTCAACAAGATGCAATCATGATGTGTTGTGACATCTTCAAAATCTCGTCTAGCTGATTAATTTGACAGTTTGTTTAACAACTTTGGTCCACATTTGCCGAAGTTATCGAGCTTCAAAGTTTGAAAAGTCACAAAAGTTGTGTGTTTGAGCACATAAAGTACCATTTTTCTTGGAAATTCAACAAGATGCAATCATGATGTGTTGAGATATCTTCAAAATCTCGTCGAGCTGATTAATTTGACAGTTTGTTTAACAACTTTGGTCCACATTTGCCGAAGTTATCGAGCTTCAAAGTTTGAAAAGTCACAAAAGTTGTGTGTTTGAGCACATAAAGTACTTTTTTTCTTGAAAATTCAACAAGATGCAATCATGATGTGTTGTGACATCTTCAAAATCTCGTCTAGCTGATTAATTTGACAGTTTGTTTAACAACTTTGGTCCACATTTGCCGAAGTTATCGAGCTTCAAAGTTTGAAAAGCACAAAAGTTGTGTGTTTGAGCACATAAAGTACTATTTTTCTTGGAAATTCAACAAGATGCAATCATGATGTGTTGTGACATCTTCAAAATCCCGTTGAAGTGTTTAATTGGACAGTTTTTTTAACAACTTTGGTCCACATTTGCCGAAGTTATCGAGCTTCAAAGTTTGAAAAGTCACAAAAGTTGTGTGTTTGAGCACATAAAGTACTATTTTTCTTGGAAATTCAACAAGATGCAATCATGATGTGTTGTGACATCTTCAAAATCCCGTTGAAGTGTTTAATTTGACAATTTGTTTAACAACTTTGGTCCACATTTGCCGAAGTTATCGAGCTTCAAAGTTTGAAAAGTCACAAAAGTTGTGTGTTTGAGCACATAAAGTACTATTTTTCTTGGAAATTCAACAAGATGCAATCATGATGTGTTGTGACATCTTCAAAATCCCGTTGAAGTGTTTAATTGGACAGTTTTTTTAACAACTTTGGTCCACATTTGCCGAAGTTATCGAGCTTCAAAGTTTGAAAAGTCACAAAAGTTGTGTGTTTGAGCACATAAAGTACTATTTTTCTTGGAAATTCAACAAGATGCAATCATGATGTGTTGTGACATCTTCAAAATCTTGTCGAGCTAATTAATGTGACACTTTGTTTAACAAATTTGGTCCTCATTTGCCGAAGTTATCGAGCTTCAAAGTTTGAAAAGTCACAAAAGTTGTGTGTTTGAGCACATAAAGTACTATTTTTCTTGGAAATTCAACAAGATGCAATCATGATGTGTTGTGACATCTTCAAAATCTTGTCGAGCTAATTAATGTGACACTTTGTTTAACAAATTTGGTCCTCATTTGCCGAAGTTATCGAGCTTCAAAGTTTGAAAAGTCACAAAAGTTGTGTGTTTGAGCACATAAAGTACTATTTTTCTTGGAAATTCAACAAGATGCAATCATGATGTGTTGTGACATCTTCAAAATCTTGTCGAGCTAATTAATGTGACACTTTGTTTAACAAATTTGGTCCTCATTTGCCGAAGTTATCGAGCTTCAAAGTTTGAAAAGTCACAAAAGTTGTGTGTTTGAGCACATAAAGTACTATTTTTCTTGGAAATTCAACTAGATGCAATCATGATGTGTTGTGACATCTTCAAAATCCCGTTGAAGTGTTTAATTTGACAGTTTGTTTAACAAATTTGGTCTACATTTGCCGAAGTTATCGAGCTTCAAACTTTGAAAAGCACAAAAGTTGTGTGTTTGAGCACATAAAGTACTATTTTTCTTGGAAATTCAACAAGATGCAATCATGATGTGTTGTGACATCTTCAAAATCTCGTCTAGCTGATTAATTTGACAGTTTGTTTAACAAATTTTGTCCACATTTGCCAAAGTTATAGAGCTTCAAAGTTTGAAAAGTCACAAAAGTTGTGTGTTTGAGCACATAAAGTACTTTTTTTCTTGAAAATTCAACAAGATGCAATCATGATGTGTTGTGACATCTTCAAAATCTCGTCTAGCTGATTAATTTGACAGTTTGTTTAACAACTTTGGTCCACATTTGCCGAAGTTATCGAGCTTCAAAGTTTGAAAAGCACAAAAGTTGTGTGTTTGAGCACATAAAGTACTATTTTTCTTGGAAATTCAACAAGATGCAATCATGATGTGTTGTGACATCTTCAAAATCCCGTTGAAGTGTTTAATTGGACAGTTTTTTTAACAACTTTGGTCCACATTTGCCGAAGTTATCGAGCTTCAAACTTTGAAAAGCACAAAAGTTGTGTGTTTGAGCACATAAAGTACTATTTTTCTTGGAAATTCAACAAGATGCAATCATGATGTGTTGAGATATCTTCAAAATCTCGTCGAGCTAATTAATGTGACACTTTGTTTAACAAATTTGGTCCTCATTTGCCGAAGTTATCGAGCTTCAAAGTTTGAAAAGTCACAAAAGTTGTGTGTTTGAGCACATAAAGTGCTATTTTTCTTGGAAATTCAACAAGATGCAATCATGATGTGTTGTGACATCTTCAAAATCCCGTTGAAGTGTTTAATTTGACAGTTTGTTTAACAACTTTGGTCCACATTTGCCGAAGTTATCGAGCTTCAAAGTTTGAAAAGTCACAAAAGTTGTGTGTTTGAGCACATAAAGTACTATTTTTCTTGGAAATTCAACAAGATGCAATCATGATGTGTTGTGACATCTTCAAAATCTTGTCGAGCTAATTAATGTGACACTTTGTTTAACAAATTTGGTCCTCATTTGCCGAAGTTATCGAGCTTCAAAGTTTGAAAAGTCACAAAAGTTGTGTGTTTGAGCACATAAAGTACTATTTTTCTTGGAAATTCAACAAGATGCAATCATGATGTGTTGTGACATCTTCAAAATCTTGTCGAGCTAATTAATGTGACACTTTGTTTAACAAATTTGGTCCTCATTTGCCGAAGTTATCGAGCTTCAAAGTTTGAAAAGTCACAAAAGTTGTGTGTTTGAGCACATAAAGTACTATTTTTCTTGGAAATTCAACTAGATGCAATCATGATGTGTTGTGACATCTTCAAAATCCCGTTGAAGTGTTTAATTTGACAGTTTGTTTAACAAATTTGGTCTACATTTGCCGAAGTTATCGAGCTTCAAACTTTGAAAAGCACAAAAGTTGTGTGTTTGAGCACATAAAGTACTATTTTTCTTGGAAATTCAACAAGATGCAATCATGATGTGTTGTGACATCTTCAAAATCTCGTCTAGCTGATTAATTTGACAGTTTGTTTAACAACT
Organism: Euwallacea fornicatus; assembly: GCF_040115645.1. Lineage (NCBI taxonomy): Eukaryota > Metazoa > Arthropoda > Insecta > Coleoptera > Curculionidae > Euwallacea > Euwallacea fornicatus. The sequence continues at coordinate 121,228 of NW_027096024.1, read as the reverse complement.
TTGGTCCACATTTGCCGAAGTTATCGAGCTTCAAAGTTTGAAAAGTCACAAAAGTTGTGTGTTTGAGCACATAAAGTACCATTTTTCTTGGAAATTCAACAAGATGCAATCATGATGTGTTGAGATATCTTCAAAATCTCGTCGAGCTGATTAATTTGACAGTTTGTTTAACAACTTTGGTCCACATTTGCCGAAGTTATCGAGCTTCAAAGTTTGAAAAGCACAAAAGTTGTGTGTTTGAGCACATAAAGTACTATTTTTCTTGGAAATTAAACAAGATGCAATCATGATGTGTTGTGACATCTTCAAAATCCCGTTGAAGTGTTTAATTGGACAGTTTTTTTAACAACTTTGGTCCACATTTGCCGAAGTTATCGAGCTTCAAAGTTTGAAAAGTCACAAAAGTTGTGTGTTTGAGCACATAAAGTACCATTTTTCTTGGAAATTCAACAAGATGCAATCATGATGTGTTGTGACATCTTCAAAACCCCGTTGAAGTGTTTAATTTGACAGTTTGTTTAACAACTTTGGTTCACATTTGCCGAAGTTATCGAGCTTCAAAGTTTTAAAAGTCACAAAAGTTGTGTGTTTGAGCACATAAAGTGCTATTTTTCTTGGAAATTCAACAAGATGCAATCATGATGTGTTGTGACATCTTCAAAATCTCGTCTAGCTGATTAATTTGACAGTTTGTTTAACAACTATGGTCCACATTTGCCGAAGTTATCGAGCTTCAAAGTTTGAAAAGTCACAAAAGTTGTGTGTTTGAGCACATAAAGTACTATTTTTCTTGGAAATTCAACAAGATGCAATCATGATGTGTTGAGATATCTTCAAAATCTCGTCGAGCTAATTAATGTGACACTTTGTTTAACAAATTTGGTCCACATTTGCCAAAGTTATCGAGCTTCAAAGTTTGAAAAGTCACAAAAGTTGTGTGTTTGAGCACATAAAGTGCTATTTTTCTTGGAAATTCAACAAGATGCAATCATGATGTGTTGAGATATCTTCAAAATCTCGTCGAGCTAATTAATGTGACACTTTGTTTAACAAATTTGGTCCACATTTGCCAAAGTTATAGAGCTTCAAAGTTTGAAAAGTCACAAAAGTTGTGTGTTTGAGCACATAAAGTACTATTTTTCTTGGAAATTCAACAAGATGCAATCATGATGTGTTGTGACATCTTCAAAATCCCGTTGAAGTGTTTAATTTGACAGTTTGTTTAACAACTTTGGTCCACATTTGCCGAAGTTATCGAGCTTCAAAGTTTGAAAAGTCACAAAAGTTGTGTGTTTGAGCACATAAAGTACCATTTTTCTTGGAAATTCAACAAGATGCAATCATGATGTGTTGAGATATCTTCAAAATCTCGTCGAGCTGATTAATTTGACAGTTTGTTTAACAACTTTGGTCCACATTTGCCGAAGTTATCGAGCTTCAAAGTTTGAAAAGTCACAAAAGTTGTGTGTTTGAGCACATAAAGTACTTTTTTTCTTGAAAATTCAACAAGATGCAATCATGATGTGTTGTGACATCTTCAAAATCTCGTCTAGCTGATTAATTTGACAGTTTGTTTAACAACTTTGGTCCACATTTGCCGAAGTTATCGAGCTTCAAAGTTTGAAAAGCACAAAAGTTGTGTGTTTGAGCACATAAAGTACTATTTTTCTTGGAAATTCAACAAGATGCAATCATGATGTGTTGTGACATCTTCAAAATCCCGTTGAAGTGTTTAATTGGACAGTTTTTTTAACAACTTTGGTCCACATTTGCCGAAGTTATCGAGCTTCAAAGTTTGAAAAGTCACAAAAGTTGTGTGTTTGAGCATATAAAGTACTATTTTTCTTGGAAAGTCAACAAGATGCAATCATGATGTGTTATGACATCTTCAAAATCTTGTCGAGCTGATTAATTTGACAGTTTGTTTAACAAATTTGGTCCACATTTGCCGAAGTTATCGAGCTTCAAAATTTGAAAAGTCACAAAAGTTGTGTGTTTGAGCACATAAAGTGCTATTTTTCTTGGAAATTCAACAAGATGCAATCATGATGTGTTGTGACATCTTCAAAATCCCGTTGAAGTGTTTAATTTGACAGTTTGTTTAACAACTTTGGTCCACATTTGCCGAAGTTATCGAGCTTCAAAGTTTGAAAAGTCACAAAAGTTGTGTGTTTGAGCACATAAAGTACCATTTTTCTTGGAAATTCAACAAGATGCAATCATGATGTGTTGAGATATCTTCAAAATCTCGTCGAGCTGATTAATTTGACAGTTTGTTTAACAACTTTGGTCCACATTTGCCGAAGTTATCGAGCTTCAAAGTTTGAAAAGTCACAAAAGTTGTGTGTTTGAGCACATAAAGTACTATTTTTCTTGGAAATTCAACAAGATGCAATCATGATGTGTTGTGACATCTTCAAAATCCCGTTGAAGTGTTTAATTTGACAGTTTGTTTAACAACTTTGGTCCACATTTGCCGAAGTTATCGAGCTTCAAAGTTTGAAAAGTCACAAAAGTTGTGTGTTTGAGCACATAAAGTACCATTTTTCTTGGAAATTCAACAAGATGCAATCATGATGTGTTGAGATATCTTCAAAATCTCGTCGAGCTGATTAATTTGACAGTTTGTTTAACAACTTTGGTCCACATTTGCCGAAGTTATCGAGCTTCAAAGTTTGAAAAGTCACAAAAGTTGTGTGTTTGAGCACATAAAGTACTTTTTTTCTTGAAAATTCAACAAGATGCAATCATGATGTGTTGTGACATCTTCAAAATCTCGTCTAGCTGATTAATTTGACAGTTTGTTTAACAACTTTGGTCCACATTTGCCGAAGTTATCGAGCTTCAAAGTTTGAAAAGCACAAAAGTTGTGTGTTTGAGCACATAAAGTACTATTTTTCTTGGAAATTCAACAAGATGCAATCATGATGTGTTGTGACATCTTCAAAATCCCGTTGAAGTGTTTAATTGGACAGTTTTTTTAACAACTTTGGTCCACATTTGCCGAAGTTATCGAGCTTCAAAGTTTGAAAAGTCACAAAAGTTGTGTGTTTGAGCATATAAAGTACTATTTTTCTTGGAAAGTCAACAAGATGCAATCATGATGTGTTATGACATCTTCAAAATCTTGTCGAGCTGATTAATTTGACAGTTTGTTTAACAAATTTGGTCCACATTTGCCGAAGTTATCGAGCTTCAAAGTTTGAAAAGCACAAAAGTTGTGTGTTTGAGCACATAAAGTACCATTTTTCTTGGAAATTCAACAAGATGCAATCATGATGTGTTGAGATATCTTCAAAATCTCGTCGAGCTGATTAATTTGACAGTTTGTTTAACAACTTTGGTCCACATTTGCCGAAGTTATCGAGCTTCAAAGTTTGAAAAGTCACAAAAGTTGTGTGTTTGAGCACATAAAGTACTTTTTTTCTTGAAAATTCAACAAGATGCAATCATGATGTGTTGTGACATCTTCAAAATCTCGTCTAGCTGATTAATTTGACAGTTTGTTTAACAACTTTGGTCCACATTTGCCGAAGTTATCGAGCTTCAAAGTTTGAAAAGCACAAAAGTTGTGTGTTTGAGCACATAAAGTACCATTTTTCTTGGAAATTCAACAAGATGCAATCATGATGTGTTGAGATATCTTCAAAATCTCGTCGAGCTGATTAATTTGACAGTTTGTTTAACAACTTTGGTCCACATTTGCCGAAGTTATCGAGCTTCAAAGTTTGAAAAGTCACAAAAGTTGTGTGTTTGAGCACATAAAGTACCATTTTTCTTGGAAATTCAACAAGATGCAATCATGATGTGTTGAGATATCTTCAAAATCTCGTCGAGCTGATTAATTTGACAGTTTGTTTAACAACTTTGGTCCACATTTGCCGAAGTTATCGAGCTTCAAAGTTTGAAAAGTCACAAAAGTTGTGTGTTTGAGCACATAAAGTACTTTTTTTCTTGAAAATTCAACAAGATGCAATCATGATGTGTTGTGACATCTTCAAAATCTCGTCTAGCTGATTAATTTGACAGTTTGTTTAACAACTTTGGTCCACATTTGCCGAAGTTATCGAGCTTCAAAGTTTGAAAAGCACAAAAGTTGTGTGTTTGAGCACATAAAGTACTATTTTTCTTGGAAATTCAACAAGATGCAATCATGATGTGTTGTGACATCTTCAAAATCCCGTTGAAGTGTTTAATTGGACAGTTTTTTTAACAACTTTGGTCCACATTTGCCGAAGTTATCGAGCTTCAAAGTTTGAAAAGTCACAAAAGTTGTGTGTTTGAGCATATAAAGTACTATTTTTCTTGGAAAGTCAACAAGATGCAATCATGATGTGTTATGACATCTTCAAAATCTTGTCGAGCTAATTAATGTGACACTTTGTTTAACAAATTTGGTCCTCATTTGCCGAAGTTATCGAGCTTCAAAGTTTGAAAAGTCACAAAAGTTGTGTGTTTGAGCACATAAAGTACTATTTTTCTTGGAAATTCAACAAGATGCAATCATGATGTGTTGTGACATCTTCAAAATCTTGTCGAGCTAATTAATGTGACACTTTGTTTAACAAATTTGGTCCTCATTTGCCGAAGTTATCGAGCTTCAAAGTTTGAAAAGTCACAAAAGTTGTGTGTTTGAGCACATAAAGTACTATTTTTCTTGGAAATTCAACTAGATGCAATCATGATGTGTTGTGACATCTTCAAAATCCCGTTGAAGTGTTTAATTTGACAGTTTGTTTAACAAATTTGGTCTACATTTGCCGAAGTTATCGAGCTTCAAACTTTGAAAAGCACAAAAGTTGTGTGTTTGAGCACATAAAGTACTATTTTTCTTGGAAATTCAACAAGATGCAATCATGATGTGTTGTGACATCTTCAAAATCTCGTCTAGCTGATTAATTTGACAGTTTGTTTAACAACTTTGGTCCACATTTGCCGAAGTTATCGAGCTTCAAAGTTTGAAAAGTCACAAAAGTTGTGTGTTTGAGCACATAAAGTACCATTTTTCTTGGAAATTCAACAAGATGCAATCATGATGTGTTGAGATATCTTCAAAATCTCGTCGAGCTGATTAATTTGACAGTTTGTTTAACAACTTTGGTCCACATTTGCCGAAGTTATCGAGCTTCAAAGTTTGAAAAGCACAAAAGTTGTGTGTTTGAGCACATAAAGTACTATTTTTCTTGGAAATTCAACAAGATGCAATCATGATGTGTTGTGACATCTTCAAAATCCCGTTGAAGTGTTTAATTGGACAGTTTTTTTAACAACTTTGGTCCACATTTGCCGAAGTTATCGAGCTTCAAACTTTGAAAAGCACAAAAGTTGTGTGTTTGAGCACATAAAGTACTTTTTTTCTTGAAAATTCAACAAGATGCAATCATGATGTGTTGTGACATCTTCAAAATCTTGTCGAGCTAATTAATGTGACACTTTGTTTAACAAATTTGGTCCTCATTTGCCGAAGTTATCGAGCTTCAAAGTTTGAAAAGTCACAAAAGTTGTGTGTTTGAGCACATAAAGTACTATTTTTCTTGGAAATTCAACAAGATGCAATCATGATGTGTTGTGACATCTTCAAAATCTTGTCGAGCTAATTAATGTGACACTTTGTTTAACAAATTTGGTCCTCATTTGCCGAAGTTATCGAGCTTCAAAGTTTGAAAAGTCACAAAAGTTGTGTGTTTGAGCACATAAAGTACTATTTTTCTTGGAAATTCAACTAGATGCAATCATGATGTGTTGTGACATCTTCAAAATCCCGTTGAAGTGTTTAATTTGACAGTTTGTTTAACAAATTTGGTCTACATTTGCCGAAGTTATCGAGCTTCAAACTTTGAAAAGCACAAAAGTTGTGTGTTTGAGCACATAAAGTACTATTTTTCTTGGAAATTCAACAAGATGCAATCATGATGTGTTGTGACATCTTCAAAATCTCGTCTAGCTGATTAATTTGACAGTTTGTTTAACAACTTTGGTCCACATTTGCCGAAGTTATCGAGCTTCAAAGTTTGAAAAGTCACAAAAGTTGTGTGTTTGAGCACATAAAGTACCATTTTTCTTGGAAATTCAACAAGATGCAATCATGATGTGTTGAGATATCTTCAAAATCTCGTCGAGCTGATTAATTTGACAGTTTGTTTAACAACTTTGGTCCACATTTGCCGAAGTTATCGAGCTTCAAAGTTTGAAAAGCACAAAAGTTGTGTGTTTGAGCACATAAAGTACTATTTTTCTTGGAAATTCAACAAGATGCAATCATGATGTGTTGTGACATCTTCAAAATCCCGTTGAAGTGTTTAATTGGACAGTTTTTTTAACAACTTTGGTCCACATTTGCCGAAGTTATCGAGCTTCAAAGTTTGAAAAGTCACAAAAGTTGTGTGTTTGAGCACATAAAGTACCATTTTTCTTGGAAATTCAACAAGATGCAATCATGATGTGTTGTGACATCTTCAAAATCCCGTTGAAGTGTTTAATTTGACAGTTTGTTTAACAACTTTGGTTCACATTTGCCGAAGTTATCGAGCTTCAAAGTTTTAAAAGTCACAAAAGTTGTGTGTTTGAGCACATAAAGTGCTATTTTTCTTGGAAATTCAACAAGATGCAATCATGATGTGTTGTGACATCTTCAAAATCTCGTCTAGCTGATTAATTTGACAGTTTGTTTAACAACTATGGTCCACATTTGCCGAAGTTATCGAGCTTCAAAGTTTGAAAAGTCACAAAAGTTGTGTGTTTGAGCACATAAAGTACCATTTTTCTTGGAAATTCAACAAGATGCAATCATGATGTGTTGTGACATCTTCAAAATCCCGTTGAAGTGTTTAATTTGACAGTTTGTCTAACAACTTTGGTCCACATTTGCCGAAGTTATCGAGCTTCAAAGTTTTAAAAGTCACAAAAGTTGTGTGTTTGAGCACATAAAGTACTATTTTTCTTGGAAATTCAACAAGATGCAATCATGATGTGTTGAGATATCTTCAAAATCTCGTCGAGCTAATTAATGTGACACTTTGTTTAACAAATTTGGTCCACATTTGCCAAAGTTATAGAGCTTCAAAGTTTGAAAAGTCACAAAAGTTGTGTGTTTGAGCACATAAAGTACTATTTTTCTTGGAAATTCAACAAGATGCAATCATGATGTGTTGAGATATCTTCAAAATCTCGTCGAGCTGATTAATTTGACAGTTTGTTTAACAAATTTTGTCCACATTTGCCAAAGTTATAGAGCTTCAAAGTTTGAAAAGTCACAAAAGTTGTGTGTTTGAGCACATAAAGTACTATTTTTCTTGGAAATTCAACAAGATGCAATCATGATGTGTTGAGATATCTTCAAAATCTCGTCGAGCTAATTAATGTGACACTTTGTTTAACAAATTTGGTCCACATTTGCCAAAGTTATAGAGCTTCAAAGTTTGAAAAGTCACAAAAGTTGTGTGTTTGAGCACATAAAGTACTATTTTTCTTGGAAATTCAACAAGATGCAATCATGATGTGTTGTGACATCTTCAAAATCTCGTCTAGCTGATTAATTTGACAGTTTGTTTAACAAATTTTGTCCACATTTGCCAAAGTTATAGAGCTTCAAAGTTTGAAAAGTCACAAAAGTTGTGTGTTTGAGCACATAAAGTACTTTTTTTCTTGAAAATTCAACAAGATGCAATCATGATGTGTTGTGACATCTTCAAAATCTCGTCTAGCTGATTAATTTGACAGTTTGTTTAACAACTTTGGTCCACATTTGCCGAAGTTATCGAGCTTCAAAATTTGAAAAGTCACAAAAGTTGTGTGTTTGAGCACATAAAGTACCATTTTTCTTGGAAATTCAACAAGATGCAATCATGATGTGTTGAGATATCTTCAAAATCTCGTCGAGCTGATTAATTTGACAGTTTGTTTAACAACTTTGGTCCACATTTGCCGAAGTTATCGAGCTTCAAATTTTGAAAAGCACAAAAGTTGTGTGTTTGAGCACATAAAGTACTATTTTTCTTGGAAATTCAACAAGATGCAATCATGATGTGTTGTGACATCTTCAAAATCCCGTTGAAGTGTTTAATTGGACAGTTTTTTTAACAACTTTGGTCCACATTTGCCGAAGTTATCGAGCTTCAAACTTTGAAAAGCACAAAAGTTGTGTGTTTGAGCACATAAAGTACTATTTTTCTTGGAAATTCAACAAGATGCAATCATGATGTGTTGTGACATCTTCAAAATCTCGTCTAGCTGATTAATTTGACAGTTTGTTTAACAAATTTGGTCCACATTTGCCAAAGTTATAGAGCTTCAAAGTTTGAAAAGTCACAAAAGTTGTGTGTTTGAGCACATAAAGTACTTTTTTTCTTGAAAATTCAACAAGATGCAATGATGATGTGTTGTGACATCTTCAAAATCTCGTCTAGCTGATTAATTTGACAGTTTGTTTAACAACTTTGGTCCACATTTGCCGAAGTTATCGAGCTTCAAAGTTTGAAAAGTCACAAAAGTTGTGTGTTTGAGCACATAAAGTACCATTTTTCTTGGAAATTCAACAAGATGCAATCATGATGTGTTGAGATATCTTCAAAATCTCGTCGAGCTGATTAATTTGACAGTTTGTTTAACAAATTTGGTCCACATTTGCCGAAGTTATCGAGCTTCAAAGTTTGAAAAGCACAAAAGTTGTGTGTTTGAGCACATAAAGTACTATTTTTCTTGGAAATTCAACAAGATGCAATCATGATGTGTTGTGACATCTTCAAAATCTCGTCTAGCTGATTAATTTGACAGTTTGTTTAACAAATTTGGTCCACATTTGCCAAAGTTATAGAGCTTCAAAGTTTGAAAAGTCACAAAAGTTGTGTGTTTGAGCACATAAAGTACTATTTTTCTTGGAAATTCAACAAGATGCAATCATGATGTGTTGTGACATCTTCAAAATCTCGTCTAGCTGATTAATTTGACAGTTTGTTTAACAACTATGGTCCACATTTGCCGAAGTTATCGAGCTTCAAAGTTTGAAAAGTCACAAAAGTTGTGTGTTTGAGCACATAAAGTACCATTTTTCTTGGAAATTCAACAAGATGCAATCATGATGTGTTGTAACATCTTCAAAATCTCGTCTAGCTGATTAATTTGACAGTTTGTTTAACAACTTTGGTCCACATTTGCCGAAGTTATCGAGCTTCAAAGTTTGAAAAGTCACAAAAGTTGTGTGTTTGAGCACATAAAGTACTATTTTTCTTGGAAATTCAACAAGATGCAATCATGATGTGTTGTAACATCTTCAAAATCTCGTCTAGCTGATTAATTTGACAGTTTGTTTAACAACTTTGGTCCACATTTGCCGAAGTTATCGAGCTTCAAAGTTTGAAAAGTCACAAAAGTTGTGTGTTTGAGCACATAAAGTACTATTTTTCTTGGAAATTCAACAAGATGCAATCATGATGTGTTGTAACATCTTCAAAATCTCGTCTAGCTGATTAATTTGACAGTTTGTTTAACAACTTTGGTCCACATTTGCCGAAGTTATCGAGCTTCAAAGTTTGAAAAGTCACAAAAGTTGTGTGTTTGAGCACATAAAGTACTATTTTTCTTGGAAATTCAACAAGATGCAATCATGATGTGTTGTAACATCTTCAAAATCTCGTCTAGCTGATTAATTTGACAGTTTGTTTAACAACTTTGGTCCACATTTGCCGAAGTTATCGAGCTTCAAAGTTTGAAAAGTCACAAAAGTTGTGTGTTTGAGCACATAAAGTGCTATTTTTCTTGGAAATTCAACAAGATGCAATCATGATGTGTTGTGACATCTTCAAAATCTCGTCTAGCTGATTAATTTGACAGTTTGTTTAACAACTTTGGTCCACATTTGCCGAAGTTATCGAGCTTCAAAGTTTGAAAAGTCACTAAAGTTGTGTGTTTGAGCACATAAAGTACTATTTTTCTTGGAAATTCAACAAGATGCAATCATGATGTGTTGTGACATCTTCAAAATCCCGTTGAAGTGTTTAATTTGACAGTTTGTTTAACAAATTTGGTCCACATTTGCCGAAGTTATCGAGCTTCAAACTTTGAAAAGCACAAAAGTTGTGTGTTTGAGCACATAAAGTACTATTTTTCTTGGAAATTCAACAAGATGCAATCATGATGTGTTGTGACATCTTCAAAATCTCGTCTAGCTGATTAATTTGACAGTTTGTTTAACAAATTTGGTCCACATTTGCCAAAGTTATAGAGCTTCAAAGTTTGAAAAGTCACAAAAGTTGTGTGTTTGAGCACAAAAAGTACTTTTTTTCTTGAAAATTCAACAAGATGCAATCATGATGTGTTGTGACATCTTCAAAATCTCGTCTAGCTGATTAATTTGACAGTTTGTTTAACAACTTTGGTCCACATTTGCCGAAGTTATCGAGCTTCAAAGTTTGAAAAGTCACAAAAGTTGTGTGTTTGAGCACATAAAGTACCATTTTTCTTGGAAATTCAACAAGATGCAATCATGATGTGTTGAGATATCTTCAAAATCTCGTCGAGCTGATTAATTTGACAGTTTGTTTAACAAATTTGGTCCACATTTGCCGAAGTTATCGAGCTTCAAAGTTTGAAAAGCACAAAAGTTGTGTGTTTGAGCACATAAAGTACTATTTTTCTTGGAAATTCAACAAGATGCAATCATGATGTGTTGTGACATCTTCAAAATCTCGTCTAGCTGATTAATTTGACAGTTTGTTTAACAAATTTGGTCCACATTTGCCAAAGTTATAGAGCTTCAAAGTTTGAAAAGTCACAAAAGTTGTGTGTTTGAGCACATAAAGTACTTTTTTTCTTGAAAATTCAACAAGATGCAATCATGATGTGTTGTGACATCTTCAAAATCTCGTCTAGCTGATTAATTTGACAGTTTGTTTAACAACTTTGGTCCACATTTGCCGAAGTTATCGAGCTTCAAAATTTGAAAAGTCACAAAAGTTGTGTGTTTGAGCACATAAAGTACCATTTTTCTTGGAAATTCAACAAGATGCAATCATGATGTGTTGAGATATCTTCAAAATCTCGTCGAGCTGATTAATTTGACAGTTTGTTTAACAACTTTGGTCCACATTTGCCGAAGTTATCGAGCTTCAAATTTTGAAAAGCACAAAAGTTGTGTGTTTGAGCACATAAAGTACTATTTTTCTTGGAAATTCAACAAGATGCAATCATGATGTGTTGTGACATCTTCAAAATCCCGTTGAAGTGTTTAATTGGACAGTTTTTTTAACAACTTTGGTCCACATTTGCCGAAGTTATCGAGCTTCAAACTTTGAAAAGCACAAAAGTTGTGTGTTTGAGCACATAAAGTACTATTTTTCTTGGAAATTCAACAAGATGCAATCATGATGTGTTGTGACATCTTCAAAATCTCGTCTAGCTGATTAATTTGACAGTTTGTTTAACAAATTTGGTCCACATTTGCCAAAGTTATAGAGCTTCAAAGTTTGAAAAGTCACAAAAGTTGTGTGTTTGAGCACATAAAGTACTTTTTTTCTTGAAAATTCAACAAGATGCAATGATGATGTGTTGTGACATCTTCAAAATCTCGTCTAGCTGATTAATTTGACAGTTTGTTTAACAACTTTGGTCCACATTTGCCGAAGTTATCGAGCTTCAAAGTTTGAAAAGTCACAAAAGTTGTGTGTTTGAGCACATAAAGTACCATTTTTCTTGGAAATTCAACAAGATGCAATCATGATGTGTTGAGATATCTTCAAAATCTCGTCGAGCTGATTAATTTGACAGTTTGTTTAACAAATTTGGTCCACATTTGCCGAAGTTATCGAGCTTCAAAGTTTGAAAAGCACAAAAGTTGTGTGTTTGAGCACATAAAGTACTATTTTTCTTGGAAATTCAACAAGATGCAATCATGATGTGTTGTGACATCTTCAAAATCTCGTCTAGCTGATTAATTTGACAGTTTGTTTAACAAATTTGGTCCACATTTGCCAAAGTTATAGAGCTTCAAAGTTTGAAAAGTCACAAAAGTTGTGTGTTTGAGCACATAAAGTACTATTTTTCTTGGAAATTCAACAAGATGCAATCATGATGTGTTGTGACATCTTCAAAATCTCGTCTAGCTGATTAATTTGACAGTTTGTTTAACAACTATGGTCCACATTTGCCGAAGTTATCGAGCTTCAAAGTTTGAAAAGTCACAAAAGTTGTGTGTTTGAGCACATAAAGTACCATTTTTCTTGGAAATTCAACAAGATGCAATCATGATGTGTTGTAACATCTTCAAAATCTCGTCTAGCTGATTAATTTGACAGTTTGTTTAACAACTTTGGTCCACATTTGCCGAAGTTATCGAGCTTCAAAGTTTGAAAAGTCACAAAAGTTGTGTGTTTGAGCACATAAAGTACTATTTTTCTTGGAAATTCAACAAGATGCAATCATGATGTGTTGTAACATCTTCAAAATCTCGTCTAGCTGATTAATTTGACAGTTTGTTTAACAACTTTGGTCCACATTTGCCGAAGTTATCGAGCTTCAAAGTTTGAAAAGTCACAAAAGTTGTGTGTTTGAGCACATAAAGTACTATTTTTCTTGGAAATTCAACAAGATGCAATCATGATGTGTTGTAACATCTTCAAAATCTCGTCTAGCTGATTAATTTGACAGTTTGTTTAACAACTTTGGTCCACATTTGCCGAAGTTATCGAGCTTCAAAGTTTGAAAAGTCACAAAAGTTGTGTGTTTGAGCACATAAAGTACTATTTTTCTTGGAAATTCAACAAGATGCAATCATGATGTGTTGTAACATCTTCAAAATCTCGTCTAGCTGATTAATTTGACAGTTTGTTTAACAACTTTGGTCCACATTTGCCGAAGTTATCGAGCTTCAAAGTTTGAAAAGTCACAAAAGTTGTGTGTTTGAGCACATAAAGTGCTATTTTTCTTGGAAATTCAACAAGATGCAATCATGATGTGTTGTGACATCTTCAAAATCTCGTCTAGCTGATTAATTTGACAGTTTGTTTAACAACTTTGGTCCACATTTGCCGAAGTTATCGAGCTTCAAAGTTTGAAAAGTCACTAAAGTTGTGTGTTTGAGCACATAAAGTACTATTTTTCTTGGAAATTCAACAAGATGCAATCATGATGTGTTGTGACATCTTCAAAATCCCGTTGAAGTGTTTAATTTGACAGTTTGTTTAACAAATTTGGTCCACATTTGCCGAAGTTATCGAGCTTCAAACTTTGAAAAGCACAAAAGTTGTGTGTTTGAGCACATAAAGTACTATTTTTCTTGGAAATTCAACAAGATGCAATCATGATGTGTTGTGACATCTTCAAAATCTCGTCTAGCTGATTAATTTGACAGTTTGTTTAACAAATTTGGTCCACATTTGCCAAAGTTATAGAGCTTCAAAGTTTGAAAAGTCACAAAAGTTGTGTGTTTGAGCACAAAAAGTACTTTTTTTCTTGAAAATTCAACAAGATGCAATCATGATGTGTTGTGACATCTTCAAAATCTCGTCTAGCTGATTAATTTGACAGTTTGTTTAACAACTTTGGTCCACATTTGCCGAAGTTATCGAGCTTCAAAGTTTGAAAAGTCACAAAAGTTGTGTGTTTGAGCACATAAAGTACCATTTTTCTTGGAAATTCAACAAGATGCAATCATGATGTGTTGAGATATCTTCAAAATCTCGTCGAGCTGATTAATTTGACAGTTTGTTTAACAAATTTGGTCCACATTTGCCGAAGTTATCGAGCTTCAAAGTTTGAAAAGCACAAAAGTTGTGTGTTTGAGCACATAAAGTACTATTTTTCTTGGAAATTCAACAAGATGCAATCATGATGTGTTGTGACATCTTCAAAATCTCGTCTAGCTGATTAATTTGACAGTTTGTTTAACAAATTTGGTCCACATTTGCCAAAGTTATAGAGCTTCAAAGTTTGAAAAGTCACAAAAGTTGTGTGTTTGAGCACATAAAGTACTTTTTTTCTTGAAAATTCAACAAGATGCAATCATGATGTGTTGTGACATCTTCAAAATCTCGTCTAGCTGATTAATTTGACAGTTTGTTTAACAACTATGGTCCACATTTGCCGAAGTTATCGAGCTTCAAAGTTTGAAAAGTCACAAAAGTTGTGTGTTTGAGCACATAAAGTACCATTTTTCTTGGAAATTCAACAAGATGCAATCATGATGTGTTGTGACATCTTCAAAATCTCGTCGAGCTGATTAATTTGACAGTTTGTTTAACAAATTTGGTCCACATTTGCCGAAGTTATCGAGCTTCAAAGTTTGAAAAGTCACAAAAGTTGTGTGTTTGAGCACATAAAGTACTATTTTTCTTGGAAATTCAACAAGATGCAATCATGATGTGTTGTGACATCTTCAAAATCCCGTTGAAGTGTTTAATTTGACAGTTTGTTTAACAACTTTGGTCCACATTTGCCGAAGTTATCGAGCTTCAAAGTTTTAAAAGTCACAAAAGTTGTGTGTTTGAGCACATAAAGTACTATTTTTCTTGGAAATTCAACAAGATGCAATCATGATGTGTTGAGATATCTTCAAAATCTCGTCGAGCTAATTAATGTGACACTTTGTTTAACAAATTTGGTCCACATTTGCCAAAGTTATCGAGCTTCAAAGTTTGAAAAGTCACAAAAGTTGTGTGTTTGAGCACATAAAGTGCTATTTTTCTTGGAAATTCAACAAGATGCAATCATGATGTGTTGTGACATCTTCAAAATCTCGTCTAGCTGATTAATTTGACAGTTTGTTTAACAACTTTGGTCCACATTTGCCGAAGTTATCGAGCTTCAAAGTTTGAAAAGTCACTAAAGTTGTGTGTTTGAGCACATAAAGTACTATTTTTCTTGGAAATTCAACAAGATGCAATCATGATGTGTTGTGACATCTTCAAATCTTGTCGAGCTAATTAATGTGACACTTTGTTTAACAAATTTGGTCCACATTTGCCGAAGTTATCGAGCTTCAAACTTTGAAAAGCACAAAAGTTGTGTGTTTGAGCACATAAAGTGCTATTTTTCTTGGAAATTCAACAAGATGCAATCATGATGTGTTGTGACATCTTCAAAATCTCGTCTAGCTGATTAATTTGACAGTTTGTTTAACAACTTTGGTCCACATTTGCCGAAGTTATCGAGCTTCAAAGTTTGAAAAGTCACTAAAGTTGTGTGTTTGAGCACATAAAGTACTATTTTTCTTGGAAATTCAACAAGATGCAATCATGATGTGTTGTGACATCTTCAAAGCTTGTCGAGCTAATTAATGTGACACTTTGTTTAACAAATTTGGTCCACATTTGCCGAAGTTATCGAGCTTCAAACTTTGAAAAGCACAAAAGTTGTGTGTTTGAGCACATAAAGTACTATTTTTCTTGGAAATTCAACAAGATGCAATCATGATGTGTTGTGACATCTTCAAAATCTCGTCTAGCTGATTAATTTGACAGTTTGTTTAACAAATTTGGTCCACATTTGCCAAAGTTATAGAGCTTCAAAGTTTGAAAAGTCACAAAAGTTGTGTGTTTGAGCACATAAAGTACTTTTTTTCTTGAAAATTCAACAAGATGCAATCATGATGTGTTGTGACATCTTCAAAATCTCGTCTAGCTGATTAATTTGACAGTTTGTTTAACAAATTTGGTCCACATTTGCCAAAGTTATAGAGCTTCAAAGTTTGAAAAGTCACAAAAGTTGTGTGTTTGAGCACATAAAGTACCATTTTTCTTGGAAATTCAACAAGATGCAATCATGATGTGTTGAGATATCTTCAAAATCTCGTCGAGCTAATTAATGTGACACTTTGTTTAACAAATTTGGTCCACATTTGCCAAAGTTATCGAGCTTCAAAGTTTGAAAAGTCACAAAAGTTGTGTGTTTGAGCACATAAAGTGCTATTTTTCTTGGAAATTCAACAAGATGCAATCATGATGTGTTGAGATATCTTCAAAATCTGGTCGAGCTAATTAATGTGACACTTTGTTTAACAAATTTGGTCCACATTTGCCAAAGTTATAGAGCTTCAAAGTTTGAAAAGTCACAAAAGTTGTGTGTTTGAGCACATAAAGTACTATTTTTCTTGGAAATTCAACAAGATGCAATCATGATGTGTTGTGATATCTTCAAAATCTCGTCTAGCTGATTAATTTGACAGTTTGTTTAACAACTTTGGTCCACATTTGCCGAAGTTATCGAGCTTCAAAGTTTGAAAAGTCACAAAAGTTGTGTGTTTGAGCACATAAAGTACTATTTTTCTTGGAAATTCAACAAGATGCAATCATGATGTGTTGTAACATCTTCAAAATCTCGTCTAGCTGATTAATTTGACAGTTTGTTTAACAACTTTGGTCCACATTTGCCGAAGTTATCGAGCTTCAAAGTTTGAAAAGTCACAAAAGTTGTGTGTTTGAGCACATAAAGTGCTATTTTTCTTGGAAATTCAACAAGATGCAATCATGATGTGTTGTGACATCTTCAAAATCTCGTCTAGCTGATTAATTTGACAGTTTGTTTAACAACTTTGGTCCACATTTGCCGAAGTTATCGAGCTTCAAAGTTTGAAAAGTCACTAAAGTTGTGTGTTTGAGCACATAAAGTACTATTTTTCTTGGAAATTCAACAAGATGCAATCATGATGTGTTGTGACATCTTCAAATCTTGTCGAGCTAATTAATGTGACACTTTGTTTAACAAATTTGGTCCACATTTGCCGAAGTTATCGAGCTTCAAACTTTGAAAAGCACAAAAGTTGTGTGTTTGAGCACATAAAGTACTATTTTTCTTGGAAATTCAACAAGATGCAATCATGATGTGTTGTGACATCTTCAAATCTTGTCGAGCTAATTAATGTGACACTTTGTTTAACAAATTTGGTCCACATTTGCCGAAGTTATCGAGCTTCAAACTTTGAAAAGCACAAAAGTTGTGTGTTTGAGCACATAAAGTACTATTTTTCTTGGAAATTCAACAAGATGCAATCATGATGTGTTGTGACATCTTCAAATCTTGTCGAGCTAATTAATGTGACACTTTGTTTAACAAATTTGGTCCACATTTGCCGAAGTTATCGAGCTTCAAACTTTGAAAAGCACAAAAGTTGTGTGTTTGAGCACATAAAGTACTATTTTTCTTGGAAATTCAACAAGATGCAATCATGATGTGTTGTGACATCTTCAAAATCTCGTCTAGCTGATTAATTTGACAGTTTGTTTAACAAATTTGGTCCACATTTGCCAAAGTTATAGAGCTTCAAAGTTTGAAAAGTCACAAAAGTTGTGTGTTTGAGCACATAAAGTACTTTTTTTCTTGAAAATTCAACAAGATGCAATCATGATGTGTTGTGACATCTTCAAAATCTCGTCTAGCTGATTAATTTGACAGTTTGTTTAACAAATTTGGTCCACATTTGCCAAAGTTATAGAGCTTCAAAGTTTGAAAAGTCACAAAAGTTTTGTGTTTGAGCACATAAAGTACCATTTTTCTTGGAAATTCAACAAGATGCAATCATGATGTGTTGTAACATCTTCAAAATCTCGTCTAGCTGATTAATTTGACAGTTTGTTTAACAACTTTGGTCCACATTTGCCGAAGTTATCGAGCTTCAAAGTTTGAAAAGTCACAAAAGTTGTGTGTTTGAGCACATAAAGTACTATTTTTCTTGGAAATTCAACAAGATGCAATCATGATGTATTGTAACATCTTCAAAATCTCGTCTAGCTGATTAATTTGACAGTTTGTTTAACAACTTTGGTCCACATTTGCCGAAGTTATCGAGCTTCAAAGTTTGAAAAGTCACAAAAGTTGTGTGTTTGAGCACATAAAGTGCTATTTTTCTTGGAAATTCAACAAGATGCAATCATGATGTGTTGTGACATCTTCAAAATCTCGTCTAGCTGATTAATTTGACAGTTTGTTTAACAACTTTGGTCCACATTTGCCGAAGTTATCGAGCTTCAAAGTTTGAAAAGTCACTAAAGTTGTGTGTTTGAGCACATAAAGTACTATTTTTCTTGGAAATTCAACAAGATGCAATCATGATGTGTTGTGACATCTTCAAATCTTGTCGAGCTAATTAATGTGACACTTTGTTTAACAAATTTGGTCCACATTTGCCGAAGTTATCGAGCTTCAAACTTTGAAAAGCACAAAAGTTGTGTGTTTGAGCACATAAAGTACTATTTTTCTTGGAAATTCAACAAGATGCAATCATGATGTGTTGTGACATCTTCAAATCTTGTCGAGCTAATTAATGTGACACTTTGTTTAACAAATTTGGTCCACATTTGCCGAAGTTATCGAGCTTCAAACTTTGAAAAGCACAAAAGTTGTGTGTTTGAGCACATAAAGTACTATTTTTCTTGGAAATTCAACAAGATGCAATCATGATGTGTTGTGACATCTTCAAAATCTCGTCTAGCTGATTAATTTGACAGTTTGTTTAACAAATTTGGTCCACATTTGCCAAAGTTATAGAGCTTCAAAGTTTGAAAAGTCACAAAAGTTGTGTGTTTGAGCACATAAAGTACTATTTTTCTTGGAAATTCAACAAGATGCAATCATGATGTGTTGTGACATCTTCAAAATCTCGTCTAGCTGATTAATTTGACAGTTTGTTTAACAACTTTGGTCCACATTTGCCGAAGTTATCGAGCTTCAAAGTTTGAAAAGTCACAAAAGTTGTGTGTTTGAGCACATAAAGTGCTATTTTTCTTGGAAATTCAACAAGATGCAATCATGATGTGTTGTGACATCTTCAAAATCTCGTCTAGCTGATTAATTTGACAGTTTGTTTAACAACTTTGGTCCACATTTGCCGAAGTTATCGAGCTTCAAAGTTTGAAAAGTCACTAAAGTTGTGTGTTTGAGCACATAAAGTACTATTTTTCTTGGAAATTCAACAAGATGCAATCATGATGTGTTGTGACATCTTCAAAATCCCGTTGAAGTGTTTAATTTGACAGTTTGTTTAACAAATTTGGTCCACATTTGCCGAAGTTATCGAGCTTCAAACTTTGAAAAGCACAAAAGTTGTGTGTTTGAGCACATAAAGTACTATTTTTCTTGGAAATTCAACAAGATGCAATCATGATGTGTTGTGACATCTTCAAAATCTCGTCTAGCTGATTAAT
This sequence comes from Euwallacea fornicatus, assembly GCF_040115645.1. Classification (NCBI taxonomy): domain Eukaryota; kingdom Metazoa; phylum Arthropoda; class Insecta; order Coleoptera; family Curculionidae; genus Euwallacea; species Euwallacea fornicatus. The sequence goes on along the minus strand of NW_027096024.1, from coordinate 102,101 downwards.
TTGACAGTTTGTTTAACAAATTTGGTCCACATTTGCCAAAGTTATAGAGCTTCAAAGTTTGAAAAGTCACAAAAGTTGTGTGTTTGAGCACAAAAAGTACTTTTTTTCTTGAAAATTCAACAAGATGCAATCATGATGTGTTGTGACATCTTCAAAATCTCGTCTAGCTGATTAATTTGACAGTTTGTTTAACAACTTTGGTCCACATTTGCCGAAGTTATCGAGCTTCAAAGTTTGAAAAGTCACAAAAGTTGTGTGTTTGAGCACATAAAGTACCATTTTTCTTGGAAATTCAACAAGATGCAATCATGATGTGTTGAGATATCTTCAAAATCTCGTCGAGCTGATTAATTTGACAGTTTGTTTAACAAATTTGGTCCACATTTGCCAAAGTTATAGAGCTTCAAAGTTTGAAAAGTCACAAAAGTTGTGTGTTTGAGCACATAAAGTACTTTTTTTCTTGAAAATTCAACAAGATGCAATCATGATGTGTTGTGACATCTTCAAAATCTCGTCTAGCTGATTAATTTGACAGTTTGTTTAACAACTATGGTCCACATTTGCCGAAGTTATCGAGCTTCAAAGTTTGAAAAGTCACAAAAGTTGTGTGTTTGAGCACATAAAGTACCATTTTTCTTGGAAATTCAACAAGATGCAATCATGATGTGTTGTGACATCTTCAAAATCTCGTCGAGCTGATTAATTTGACAGTTTGTTTACCAAATTTGGTCCACATTTGCCGAAGTTATCGAGCTTCAAAGTTTGAAAAGTCACAAAAGTTGTGTGTTTGAGCACATAAAGTACTATTTTTCTTGGAAATTCAACAAGATGCAATCATGATGTGTTGAGATATCTTCAAAATCTCGTCGAGCTAATTAATGTGACACTTTGTTTAACAAATTTGGTCCACATTTGCCAAAGTTATCGAGCTTCAAAATTTGAAAAGTCACAAAAGTTGTGTGTTTGAGCACATAAAGTGCTATTTTTCTTGGAAATTCAACAAGATGCAATCATGATGTGTTGAGATATCTTCAAAATCTCGTCGAGCTAATTAATGTGACACTTTGTTTAACAAATTTGGTCCACATTTGCCAAAGTTATCGAGCTTCAAAGTTTGAAAAGTCACAAAAGTTGTGTGTTTGAGCACATAAAGTGCTATTTTTCTTGCAAATTCAACAAGATGCAATCATGATGTGTTGTGACATCTTCAAATCTTGTCGAGCTAATTAATGTGACACTTTGTTTAACAAATTTGGTCCACATTTGCCAAAGTTATAGAGCTTCAAAGTTTGAAAAGTCACAAAAGTTGTGTGTTTGAGCACATAAAGTACTTTTTTTCTTGAAAATTCAACAAGATGCAATCATGATGTGTTGTGATATCTTCAAAATCTCGTCTAGCTGATTAATTTGACAGTTTGTTTAACAAATTTGGTCCACATTTGCCAAAGTTATAGAGCTTCAAAGTTTGAAAAGTCACAAAAGTTGTGTGTTTGAGCACATAAAGTACTATTTTTCTTGGAAATTCAACAAGATGCAATCATGATGTGTTGTGACATCTTCAAAATCTCGTCTAGCTGATTAATTTGACAGTTTGTTTAACAAATTTGGTCCACATTTGCCAAAGTTATAGAGCTTCAAAGTTTGAAAAGTCACAAAAGTTGTGTGTTTGAGCACAAAAAGTACTTTTTTTCTTGAAAATTCAACAAGATGCAATCATGATGTGTTGTGACATCTTCAAAATCTCGTCTAGCTGATTAATTTGACAGTTTGTTTAACAACTTTGGTCCACATTTGCCGAAGTTATCGAGCTTCAAAGTTTGAAAAGTCACAAAAGTTGTGTGTTTGAGCACATAAAGTACCATTTTTCTTGGAAATTCAACAAGATGCAATCATGATGTGTTGAGATATCTTCAAAATCTCGTCGAGCTGATTAATTTGACAGTTTGTTTAACAAATTTGGTCCACATTTGCCGAAGTTATCGAGCTTCAAAGTTTGAAAAGCACTAAAGTTGTGTGTTTGAGCACATAAAGTACTATTTTTCTTGGAAATTCAACAAGATGCAATCATGATGTGTTGTGACATCTTCAAAATCTCGTCTAGCTGATTAATTTGACAGTTTGTTTAACAAATTTGGTCCACATTTGCCGAAGTTATCGAGCTTCAAAGTTTGAAAAGTCACAAAAGTTGTGTGTTTGAGCACATAAAGTACTATTTTTCTTGGAAATTCAACAAGATGCAATCATGATGTGTTGAGATATCTTCAAAATCTCGTCGAGCTAATTAATGTGACACTTTGTTTAACAAATTTGGTCCACATTTGCCAAAGTTATCGAGCTTCAAAGTTTGAAAAGTCACAAAAGTTGTGTGTTTGAGCACATAAAGTGCTATTTTTCTTGGAAATTCAACAAGATGCAATCATGATGTGTTGAGATATCTTCAAAATCTCGTCGAGCTAATTAATGTGACACTTTGTTTAACAAATTTGGTCCACATTTGCCAAAGTTATAGAGCTTCAAAGTTTGAAAAGTCACAAAAGTTGTGTGTTTGAGCACATAAAGTACTATTTTTCTTGGAAATTCAACAAGATGCAATCATGATGTGTTGTGATATCTTCAAAATCTCGTCTAGCTGATTAATTTGACAGTTTGTTTAACAAATTTGGTCCACATTTGCCAAAGTTATAGAGCTTCAAAGTTTGAAAAGTCACAAAAGTTGTGTGTTTGAGCACATAAAGTACTATTTTTCTTGGAAATTCAACAAGATGCAATCATGATGTGTTGTGACATCTTCAAAATCTCGTCTAGCTGATTAATTTGACAGTTTGTTTAACAAATTTGGTCCACATTTGCCAAAGTTATAGAGCTTCAAAGTTTGAAAAGTCACAAAAGTTGTGTGTTTGAGCACAAAAAGTACTTTTTTTCTTGAAAATTCAACAAGATGCAATCATGATGTGTTGTGACATCTTCAAAATCTCGTCTAGCTGATTAATTTGACAGTTTGTTTAACAACTTTGGTCCACATTTGCCGAAGTTATCGAGCTTCAAAGTTTGAAAAGTCACAAAAGTTGTGTGTTTGAGCACATAAAGTACCATTTTTCTTGGAAATTCAACAAGATGCAATCATGATGTGTTGAGATATCTTCAAAATCTCGTCGAGCTGATTAATTTGACAGTTTGTTTAACAAATTTGGTCCACATTTGCCGAAGTTATCGAGCTTCAAAGTTTGAAAAGCACTAAAGTTGTGTGTTTGAGCACATAAAGTACTATTTTTCTTGGAAATTCAACAAGATGCAATCATGATGTGTTGTGACATCTTCAAAATCTCGTCTAGCTGATTAATTTGACAGTTTGTTTAACAAATTTGGTCCACATTTGCCAAAGTTATAGAGCTTCAAAGTTTGAAAAGTCACAAAAGTTGTGTGTTTGAGCACATAAAGTACTTTTTTTCTTGAAAATTCAACAAGATGCAATCATGATGTGTTGTGACATCTTCAAAATCTCGTCTAGCTGATTAATTTGACAGTTTGTTTAACAACTATGGTCCACATTTGCCGAAGTTATCGAGCTTCAAAGTTTGAAAAGTCACAAAAGTTGTGTGTTTGAGCACATAAAGTACCATTTTTCTTGGAAATTCAACAAGATGCAATCATGATGTGTTGTGACATCTTCAAAATCTCGTCGAGCTGATTAATTTGACAGTTTGTTTAACAAATTTGGTCCACATTTGCCGAAGTTATCGAGCTTCAAAGTTTGAAAAGTCACAAAAGTTGTGTGTTTGAGCACATAAAGTACTATTTTTCTTGGAAATTCAACAAGATGCAATCATGATGTGTTGAGATATCTTCAAAATCTCGTCGAGCTAATTAATGTGACACTTTGTTTAACAAATTTGGTCCACATTTGCCAAAGTTATCGAGCTTCAAAGTTTGAAAAGTCACAAAAGTTGTGTGTTTGAGCACATAAAGTGCTATTTTTCTTGCAAATTCAACAAGATGCAATCATGATGTGTTGTGACATCTTCAAATCTTGTCGAGCTAATTAATGTGACACTTTGTTTAACAAATTTGGTCCACATTTGCCAAAGTTATAGAGCTTCAAAGTTTGAAAAGTCACAAAAGTTGTGTGTTTGAGCACATAAAGTACTTTTTTTCTTGAAAATTCAACAAGATGCAATCATGATGTGTTGTGATATCTTCAAAATCTCGTCTAGCTGATTAATTTGACAGTTTGTTTAACAAATTTGGTCCACATTTGCCAAAGTTATAGAGCTTCAAAGTTTGAAAAGTCACAAAAGTTGTGTGTTTGAGCACATAAAGTACTATTTTTCTTGGAAATTCAACAAGATGCAATCATGATGTGTTGTGACATCTTCAAAATCTCGTCTAGCTGATTAATTTGACAGTTTGTTTAACAAATTTGGTCCACATTTGCCAAAGTTATAGAGCTTCAAAGTTTGAAAAGTCACAAAAGTTGTGTGTTTGAGCACAAAAAGTACTTTTTTTCTTGAAAATTCAACAAGATGCAATCATGATGTGTTGTGACATCTTCAAAATCTCGTCTAGCTGATTAATTTGACAGTTTGTTTAACAACTTTGGTCCACATTTGCCGAAGTTATCGAGCTTCAAAGTTTGAAAAGTCACAAAAGTTGTGTGTTTGAGCACATAAAGTACCATTTTTCTTGGAAATTCAACAAGATGCAATCATGATGTGTTGAGATATCTTCAAAATCTCGTCGAGCTGATTAATTTGACAGTTTGTTTAACAAATTTGGTCCACATTTGCCGAAGTTATCGAGCTTCAAAGTTTGAAAAGCACTAAAGTTGTGTGTTTGAGCACATAAAGTACTATTTTTCTTGGAAATTCAACAAGATGCAATCATGATGTGTTGTGACATCTTCAAAATCTCGTCTAGCTGATTAATTTGACAGTTTGTTTAACAAATTTGGTCCACATTTGCCAAAGTTATAGAGCTTCAAAGTTTGAAAAGTCACAAAAGTTGTGTGTTTGAGCACATAAAGTACCATTTTTCTTGGAAATTCAACAAGATGCAATCATGATGTGTTGAGATATCTTCAAAATCTCGTCGAGCTAATTAATGTGACACTTTGTTTAACAAATTTGGTCCACATTTGCCAAAGTTATAGAGCTTCAAAGTTTGAAAAGTCACAAAAGTTGTGTGTTTGAGCACATAAAGTACTATTTTTCTTGGAAATTCAACAAGATGCAATCATGATGTGTTGTGATATCTTCAAAATCTCGTCTAGCTGATTAATTTGACAGTTTGTTTAACAACTTTGGTCCACATTTGCCGAAGTTATCGAGCTTCAAAGTTTGAAAAGTCACAAAAGTTGTGTGTTTGAGCACATAAAGTACTATTTTTCTTGGAAATTCAACAAGATGCAATCATGATGTGTTGTAACATCTTCAAAATCTCGTCTAGCTGATTAATTTGACAGTTTGTTTAACAACTTTGGTCCACATTTGCCGAAGTTATCGAGCTTCAAAGTTTGAAAAGTCACAAAAGTTGTGTGTTTGAGCACATAAAGTACCATTTTTCTTGGAAATTCAACAAGATGCAATCATGATGTGTTGAGATATCTTCAAAATCTCGTCGAGCTGATTAATTTGACAGTTTGTTTAACAAATTTGGTCCACATTTGCCGAAGTTATCGAGCTTCAAAGTTTGAAAAGCACTAAAGTTGTGTGTTTGAGCACATAAAGTACTATTTTTCTTGGAAATTCAACAAGATGCAATCATGATGTGTTGTGACATCTTCAAAATCTCGTCTAGCTGATTAATTTGACAGTTTGTTTAACAAATTTGGTCCACATTTGCCAAAGTTATAGAGCTTCAAAGTTTGAAAAGTCACAAAAGTTGTGTGTTTGAGCACATAAAGTACCATTTTTCTTGCAAATTCAACAAGATGCAATCATGATGTGTTGAGATATCTTCAAAATCTCGTCGAGCTAATTAATGTGACACTTTGTTTAACAAATTTGGTCCACATTTGCCAAAGTTATAGAGCTTCAAAGTTTGAAAAGTCACAAAAGTTGTGTGTTTGAGCACATAAAGTACTATTTTTCTTGGAAATTCAACAAGATGCAATCATGATGTGTTGTGATATCTTCAAAATCTCGTCTAGCTGATTAATTTGACAGTTTGTTTAACAACTTTGGTCCACATTTGCCGAAGTTATCGAGCTTCAAAGTTTGAAAAGTCACAAAAGTTGTGTGTTTGAGCACATAAAGTACTATTTTTCTTGGAAATTCAACAAGATGCAATCATGATGTGTTGTAACATCTTCAAAATCTCGTCTAGCTGATTAATTTGACAGTTTGTTTAACAACTTTGGTCCACATTTGCCGAAGTTATCGAGCTTCAAAGTTTGAAAAGTCACAAAAGTTGTGTGTTTGAGCACATAAAGTGCTATTTTTCTTGGAAATTCAACAAGATGCAATCATGATGTGTTGTGACATCTTCAAAATCTCGTCTAGCTGATTAATTTGACAGTTTGTTTAACAACTTTGGTCCACATTTGCCGAAGTTATCGAGCTTCAAAGTTTGAAAAGTCACTAAAGTTGTGTGTTTGAGCACATAAAGAACTATTTTTCTTGGAAATTCAACAAGATGCAATCATGATGTGTTGTGACATCTTCAAATCTTGTCGAGCTAATTAATGTGACACTTTGTTTAACAAATTTGGTCCACATTTGCCGAAGTTATCGAGCTTCAAACTTTGAAAAGCACAAAAGTTGTGTGTTTGAGCACATAAAGTACTATTTTTCTTGGAAATTCAACAAGATGCAATCATGATGTGTTGTGACATCTTCAAATCTTGTCGAGCTAATTAATGTGACACTTTGTTTAACAAATTTGGTCCACATTTGCCGATGTTATCGAGCTTCAAACTTTGAAAAGCACAAAAGTTGTGTGTTTGAGCACATAAAGTACTATTTTTCTTGGAAATTCAACAAGATGCAATCATGATGTGTTGTGACATCTTCAAATCTTGTCGAGCTAATTAATGTGACACTTTGTTTAACAAATTTGGTCCACATTTGCCGATGTTATCGAGCTTCAAACTTTGAAAAGCACAAAAGTTGTGTATTTGAGCACATAAAGTACTATTTTTCTTGGAAATTCAACAAGATGCAATCATGATGTGTTGTGACATCTTCAAAATCTCGTCTAGCTGATTAATTTGACAGTTTGTTTAACAAATTTGGTCCACATTTGCCGATGTTATCGAGCTTCAAACTTTGAAAAGCACAAAAGTTGTGTGTTTGAGCACATAAAGTACTATTTTTCTTGGAAATTCAACAAGATGCAATCATGATGTGTTGTGACATCTTCAAAATCTCGTCTAGCTGATTACTTTGACAGTTTGTTTAACAAATTTGGTCCACATTTGCCAAAGTTATAGAGCTTCAAAGTTTGAAAAGTCACAAAAGTTGTGTGTTTGAGCACATAAAGTACCATTTTTCTTGGAAATTCAACAAGATGCAATCATGATGTGTTGTGACATCTTCAAAATCCCGTTGAAGTGTTTAATTTGACAGTTTGTTTAACAACTTTGGTCCACATTTGCCAAAGTTATAGAGCTTCAAAGTTTGAAAAGTCACAAAAGTTGTGTGTTTGAGCACATAAAGTACTATTTTTCTTGGAAATTCAACAAGATGCAATCATGATGTGTTGTGACATCTTCAAAATCTCGTCTAGCTGATTAATTTGACAGTTTGTTTAACAACTTTGGTCCACATTTGCCGAAGTTATCGAGCTTCAAAGTTTGAAAAGTCACAAAAGTTGTGTGTTTGAGCACATAAAGTGCTATTTTTCTTGGAAATTCAACAAGATGCAATCATGATGTGTTGTGACATCTTCAAAATCTCGTCTAGCTGATTAATTTGACAGTTTGTTTAACAACTTTGGTCCACATTTGCCGAAGTTATCGAGCTTCAAAGTTTGAAAAGTCACTAAAGTTGTGTGTTTGAGCACATAAAGTACTATTTTTCTTGGAAATTCAACAAGATGCAATCATGATGTGTTGTGACATCTTCAAATCTTGTCGAGCTAATTAATGTGACACTTTGTTTAACAAATTTGGTCCACATTTGCCAAAGTTATAGAGCTTCAAAGTTTGAAAAGTCACAAAAGTTGTGTGTTTGAGCACATAAAGTACTTTTTTTCTTGAAAATTCAACAAGATGCAATCATGATGTGTTGTGACATCTTCAAAATCTCGTCTAGCTGATTAATTTGACAGTTTGTTTAACAACTTTGGTCCACATTTGCCGAAGTTATCGAGCTTCAAAGTTTGAAAAGTCACAAAAGTTGTGTGTTTGAGCACATAAAGTGCTATTTTTCTTGGAAATTCAACAAGATGCAATCATGATGTGTTGTGACATCTTCAAAATCTCGTCTAGCTGATTAATTTGACAGTTTGTTTAACAACTTTGGTCCACATTTGCCGAAGTTATCGAGCTTCAAAGTTTGAAAAGTCACAAAAGTTGTGTGTTTGAGCACATAAAGTGCTATTTTTCTTGGAAATTCAACAAGATGCAATCATGATGTGTTGTGACATCTTCAAAATCTCGTCTAGCTGATTAATTTGACAGTTTGTTTAACAACTTTGGTCCACATTTGCCGAAGTTATCGAGCTTCAAAGTTTGAAAAGTCACAAAAGTTGTGTGTTTGAGCACATAAAGTACTATTTTTCTTGGAAATTCAACAAGATGCAATCATGATGTGTCGTGACATCTTCAAAATCCCGTTGAAGTGTTTAATTTGACAGTTTGTTTAACAACTTTGGTCCACATTTGCCGAAGTTATCGAGCTTCAAAGTTTGAAAAGTCACAAAAGTTGTGTGTTTGAGCACATAAAGTACCATTTTTCTTGGAAATTCAACAAGATGCAATCATGATGTGTTGTGACATCTTCAAAATCCCGTTGAAGTGTTTAATTTGACAGTTTGTTTAACAACTTTGGTCCACATTTGCCAAAGTTATAGAGCTTCAAAGTTTGAAAAGTCACAAAAGTTGTGTGTTTGAGCACATAAAGTACTATTTTTCTTGGAAATTCAACAAGATGCAATCATGATGTGTTGTGACATCTTCAAAATCTCGTCTAGCTGATTAATTTGACAGTTTGTTTAACAACTTTGGTCCACATTTGCCGAAGTTATCGAGCTTCAAAGTTTGAAAAGTCACAAAAGTTGTGTGTTTGAGCACATAAAGTGCTATTTTTCTTGGAAATTCAACAAGATGCAATCATGATGTGTTGTGACATCTTCAAAATCTCGTCTAGCTGATTAATTTGACAGTTTGTTTAACAACTTTGGTCCACATTTGCCGAAGTTATCGAGCTTCAAAGTTTGAAAAGTCACTAAAGTTGTGTGTTTGAGCACATAAAGTACTATTTTTCTTGGAAATTCAACAAGATGCAATCATGATGTGTTGTGACATCTTCAAATCTTGTCGAGCTAATTAATGTGACACTTTGTTTAACAAATTTGGTCCACATTTGCCAAAGTTATAGAGCTTCAAAGTTTGAAAAGTCACAAAAGTTGTGTGTTTGAGCACATAAAGTACTTTTTTTCTTGAAAATTCAACAAGATGCAATCATGATGTGTTGTGACATCTTCAAAATCTCGTCTAGCTGATTAATTTGACAGTTTGTTTAACAACTTTGGTCCACATTTGCCGAAGTTATCGAGCTTCAAAGTTTGAAAAGTCACAAAAGTTGTGTGTTTGAGCACATAAAGTGCTATTTTTCTTGGAAATTCAACAAGATGCAATCATGATGTGTTGTGACATCTTCAAAATCTCGTCTAGCTGATTAATTTGACAGTTTGTTTAACAACTTTGGTCCACATTTGCCGAAGTTATCGAGCTTCAAAGTTTGAAAAGTCACAAAAGTTGTGTGTTTGAGCACATAAAGTGCTATTTTTCTTGGAAATTCAACAAGATGCAATCATGATGTTTTGTGACATCTTCAAAATCTCGTCTAGCTGATTAATTTGACAGTTTGTTTAACAACTTTGGTCCACATTTGCCGAAGTTATCGAGCTTCAAAGTTTGAAAAGTCACAAAAGTTGTGTGTTTGAGCACATAAAGTGCTATTTTTCTTGGAAATTCAACAAGATGCAATCATGATGTGTTGTGACATCTTCAAAATCTCGTCTAGCTGATTAATTTGACAGTTTGTTTAACAACTTTGGTCCACATTTGCCGAAGTTATCGAGCTTCAAAGTTTTAAAAGTCACAAAAGTTGTGTGTTTGAGCACATAAAGTACTATTTTTCTTGGAAATTCAACAAGATGCAATCATGATGTGTCGTGACATCTTCAAAATCCCGTTGAAGTGTTTAATTTGACAGTTTGTTTAACAACTTTGGTCCACATTTGCCGAAGTTATCGAGCTTCAAAGTTTGAAAAGTCACAAAAGTTGTGTGTTTGAGCACATAAAGTACTTTTTTTCTTGAAAATTCAACAAGATGCAATCATGATGTGTTGTGACATCTTCAAAATCTCGTCTAGCTGATTAATTTGACAGTTTGTTTAACAACTTTGGTCCACATTTGCCGAAGTTATCGAGCTTCAAACTTTGAAAAGCACAAAAGTTGTGTGTTTGAGCACATAAAGTACTATTTTTCTTGGAAATTCAACAAGATGCAATCATGATGTGTTGTGACATCTTCAAATCTTGTCGAGCTAATTAATGTGACACTTTGTTTAACAAATTTGGTCCACATTTGCCAAAGTTATAGAGCTTCAAAGTTTGAAAAGTCACAAAAGTTGTGTGTTTGAGCACATAAAGTACTTTTTTTCTTGAAAATTCAACAAGATGCAATCATGATGTGTTGTGACATCTTCAAAATCTCGTCTAGCTGATTAATTTGACAGTTTGTTTAACAACTTTGGTCCACATTTGCCGAAGTTATCGAGCTTCAAAGTTTGAAAAGTCACAAAAGTTGTGTGTTTGAGCACATAAAGTGCTATTTTTCTTGGAAATTCAACAAGATGCAATCATGATGTGTTGTGACATCTTCAAAATCTCGTCTAGCTGATTAATTTGACAGTTTGTTTAACAACTTTGGTCCACATTTGCCGAAGTTATCGAGCTTCAAAGTTTGAAAAGTCACAAAAGTTGTGTGTTTGAGCACATAAAGTGCTATTTTTCTTGGAAATTCAACAAGATGCAATCATGATGTGTTGTGACATCTTCAAAATCTCGTCTAGCTGATTAATTTGACAGTTTGTTTAACAACTTTGGTCCACATTTGCCGAAGTTATCGAGCTTCAAAGTTTGAAAAGTCACAAAAGTTGTGTGTTTGAGCACATAAAGTGCTATTTTTCTTGGAAATTCAACAAGATGCAATCATGATGTGTTGTGACATCTTCAAAATCTCGTCTAGCTGATTAATTTGACAGTTTGTTTAACAACTTTGGTCCACATTTGCCGAAGTTATCGAGCTTCAAAGTTTGAAAAGTCACAAAAGTTGTGTGTTTGAGCACATAAAGTGCTATTTTTCTTGGAAATTCAACAAGATGCAATCATGATGTGTTGTGACATCTTCAAAATCTCGTCTAGCTGATTAATTTGACAGTTTGTTTAACAACTTTGGTCCACATTTGCCGAAGTTATCGAGCTTCAAACTTTGAAAAGCACAAAAGTTGTGTGTTTGAGCACATAAAGTACTATTTTTCTTGGACATTCAACAAGATGCAATCATGATGTGTTGAGATATCTTCAAAATCTCGTCTAGCTGATTAATTTGACAGTTTGTTTAACAAATTTGGTCCACATTTGCCGAAGTTATCGAGCTTCAAAGTTTGAAAAGCACAAAAGTTGTGTGTTTGAGCACATAAAGTACTTTTTTTCTTGAAAATTCAACAAGATGCAATCATGATGTGTTGTGACATCTTCAAAATCTCGTCTAGCTGATTAATTTGACAGTTTGTTTAACAACTTTGGTCCACATTTGCCGAAGTTATCGAGCTTCAAAGTTTGAAAAGTCACAAAAGTTGTGTGTTTGAGCACATAAAGTGCTATTTTTCTTGGAAATTCAACAAGATGCAATCATGATGTGTTGTGACATCTTCAAAATCTCGTCTAGCTGATTAATTTGACAGTTTGTTTAACAACTTTGGTCCACATTTGCCGAAGTTATCGAGCTTCAAAGTTTGAAAAGCACAAAAGTTGTGTGTTTGAGCACATAAAGTACTATTTTTCTTGGAAAGTCAACAAGATGCAATCATGATGTGTAGGGACATCTTCAAAATCTTGTCGCGCTGAGTAATTGGAAACTTTGTTTAACAAATTTGGTCCACATTTGCCAAAGTTATAGAGCTTCAAAGTTTGAAAAGTCACAAAAGTTGTGTGTTTGAGCACATAAAGTGCTATTTTTCTTGGAAATTCAACAAGATGAAATCATGATGTGTTGTGACATCTTCAAAATCTTGTCGAGCTGAGTAATTGGAAACTTTGTTTGACAAATTTCGTCCACATTTGCCGAAGTTATCGAGCTTCAAAGTTTGAAAAGTCACAAAAGTTGTGTGTTTGAGCACATAAAGTGCTATTTTTCTTGGAAATTCAACAAGATGCAATCATGATGTGTTGTGACATCTTCAAAATCCCGTTGAAGTGTTTAATTTGACAGTTTGTTTAACAACTTTGGTCCACATTTGCCGAAGTTATCGAGCTTCAAAGTTTGAAAAGCACAAAAGTTGTGTGTTTGAGCACATAAAGTACCATTTTTCTTGGAAATTCAACAAGATGCAATCATGATGTGTTGAGATATCTTCAAAATCTCGTCGAGCTGATTAATTTGACAGTTTGTTTAACAAATTTGGTCCACATTTGCCGAAGTTATCGAGCTTCAAAGTTTGAAAAGCACAAAAGTTGTGTGTTTGAGCACATAAAGTACTATTTTTCTTGGAAATTCAACAAGATGCAATCATGATGTGTTGTGACATCTTCAAAATCTCGTCGAGCTGAGTAATTGTAAACTTTGTTTGACAAATTTCGTCCACATTTGCCGAAGTTATCGAGCTTCAAAGTTTGAAAAGTCAAAGAAGTTGTGTGTTTGAGCACATAAAGTACTATTTTTCTTGGAAAGTCAACAAGATGAAATCATGATGTGTTGTGACATCTTCAAAATCTTGTCGAGCTGAGTAATTGGAAACTTTGTTTGACAAATTTCGTCCACATTTGCCGAAGTTATCGAGCTTCAAAGTTTGAAAAGTCACAAAAGTTGTGTGTTTGAGCACATAAAGTGCTATTTTTCTTGGAAATTCAACAAGATGCAATCATGATGTGTTGTGACATCTTCAAAATCCCGTTGAAGTGTTTAATTTGACAGTTTGTTTAACAACTTTGGTCCACATTTGCCGAAGTTATCGAGCTTCAAAGTTTGAAAAGCACAAAAGTTGTGTGTTTGAGCACATAAAGTACCATTTTTCTTGGAAATTCAACATGATGCAATCATGATGTGTTGAGATATCTTCAAAATCTCGTCGAGCTGATTAATTTGACAGTTTGTTTAACAAATTTGGTCCACATTTGCCGAAGTTATCGAGCTTCAAAGTTTGAAAAGCACAAAAGTTGTGTGTTTGAGCACATAAAGTACTATTTTTCTTGGAAATTCAACAAGATGCAATCATGATGTGTTGTGACATCTTCAAAATCTCGTCTAGCTGATTAATTTGACAGTTTGTTTAACAACTTTGGTCCACATTTGCCGAAGTTATCGAGCTTCAAAGTTTGAAAAGTCACAAAAGTTGTGTGTTTGAGCACATAAAGTACTATTTTTCTTGGAAATTCAACAAGATGCAATCATGATGTGTCGTGACATCTTCAGAATCCCGTTGAAGTGTTTAATTTGACAGTTTGTTTAACAACTTTGGTCCACATTTGCCGAAGTTATCGAGCTTCAAAGTTTGAAAAGTCACAAAAGTTGTGTGTTTGAGCACATAAAGTGCTATTTTTCTTGGAAATTCAACAAGATGCAATCGTGATGTGTTGTGACATCTTCAAAATCTCGTCTAGCTGATTAATTTGACAGTTTGTTTAACAACTTTGGTCCACATTTGCCGAAGTTATCGAGCTTCAAAGTTTGAAAAGTCACAAAAGTTGTGTGTTTGAGCACATAAAGTGCTATTTTTCTTGGAAATTCAACAAGATGCAATCGTGATGTGTTGTGACATCTTCAAAATCTGGTCTAGCTGATTAATTTGACAGTTTGTTTAACAACTTTGGTCCACATTTGCCGAAGTTATCGAGCTTCAAAGTTTGAAAAGTCACAAAAGTTGTGTGTTTGAGCACATAAAGTACTATTTTTCTTGGAAATTCAACAAGATGCAATCGTGATGTGTTGTGACATCTTCAAAATCTCGTCTAGCTGATTAATTTGACAGTTTGTTTAACAACTTTGGTCCACATTTGCCGACGTTATCGAGCTTCAAAGTTTGAAAAGTCACAAAAGTTGTGTGTTTGAGCACATAAAGTGCTATTTTTCTTGGAAATTCAACAAGATGCAATCGTGATGTGTTGTGACATCTTCAAAATCTCGTCTAGCTGATTAATTTGACAGTTTGTTTAACAACTTTGGTCCACATTTGCCGAAGTTATCGAGCTTCAAAGTTTGAAAAGTCACAAAAGTTGTGTGTTTGAGCACATAAAGTACTATTTTTCTTGGAAATTCAACAAGATGCAATCATGATGTGTTGTGACATCTTCAAAATCTCGTCTAGCTGATTAATTTGACAGTTTGTTTAACAACTTTGGTCCACATTTGCCGAAGTTATCGAGCTTCAAAGTTTGAAAAGTCACAAAAGTTGTGTGTTTGAGCACATAAAGTACTATTTTTCTTGGAAATTCAACAAGATGCAATCATGATGTGTTGTGACATCTTCAAAATATCGTCTAGCTGATTAATTTGACAGTTTGTTTAACAACTTTGGTCCACATTTGCCGAAGTTATCGAGCTTCAAAGTTTGAAAAGTCACAAAAGTTGTGTGTTTGAGCACATAAAGTGCTATTTTTCTTGGAAATTCAACAAGATGCAATCATGATGTGTTGTGACATCTTCAAAATCTCGTCTAGCTGATTAATTTGACAGTTTGTTTAACAACTTTGGTCCACATTTGCCGAAGTTATCGAGCTTCAAAGTTTGAAAAGTCACAAAAGTTGTGTGTTTGAGCACATAAAGTGCTATTTTTCTTGGAAATTCAACAAGATGCAATCATGATGTGTTGTGACATCTTCAAAATCTCGTCTAGCTGATTAATTTGACAGTTTGTTTAACAACTTTGGTCCACATTTGCCGAAGTTATCGAGCTTCAAAGTTTGAAAAGTCACAAAAGTTGTGTGTTTGAGCACATAAAGTACTATTTTTCTTGGAAATTCAACAAGATGCAATCATGATGTGTTGTGACATCTTCAAATCTTGTCGAGCTAATTAATGTGACACTTTGTTTAACAAATTTGGTCCACATTTGCCAAAGTTATAGAGCTTCAAAGTTTGAAAAGTCACAAAAGTTGTGTGTTTGAGCACATAAAGTACTTTTTTTCTTGAAAATTCAACAAGATGCAATCATGATGTGTTGTGACATCTTCAAAATCTCGTCTAGCTGATTAATTTGACAGTTTATTTAACAACTTTGGTCCACATTTGCCGAAGTTATCGAGCTTCAAAGTTTGAAAAGTCACAAAAGTTGTGTGTTTGAGCACATAAAGTACTTTTTTTCTTGGAAATTCAACAAGATGCAATCATGATGTGTCGTGACATCTTCAAAATCCCGTTGAAGTGTTTAATTTGACAGTTTGTTTAACAACTTTGGTCCACATTTGCCGAAGTTATCGAGCTTCAAAGTTTTAAAAGTCACAAAAGTTGTGTGTTTGAGCACATAAAGTACTATTTTTCTTGGAAATTCAACAAGATGCAATCATGATGTGTTGTGACATCTTCAAAATCCCGTTGAAGTGTTTAATTTGACAGTTTGTTTAACAACTTTGGTCCACATTTGCCGAAGTTATCGAGCTTCAAAGTTTGAAAAGCACAAAAGTTGTGTGTTTGAGCACATAAAGTACTCTTTTTCTTGGAAATTCAACAAGATGCAATCATGATGTGTTGTGACATCTTCAAATCTTGTCGAGCTAATTAATGTGACACTTTGTTTAACAAATTTGGTCCACATTTGCCAAAGTTATAGAGCTTCAAAGTTTGAAAAGTCACAAAAGTTGTGTGTTTGAGCACATAAAGTACTATTTTTCTTGGAAATTCAACAAGATGCAATCATGATGTGTTGTGACATCTTCAAAATCCCGTTGAAGTGTTTAATTTGACAGTTTGTTTAACAACTTTGGTCCACATTTGCCGAAGTTATCGAGCTTCAAAGTTTGAAAAGCACAAAAGTTGTGTGTTTGAGCACATAAAGTACTCTTTTTCTTGGAAATTCAACAAGATGCAATCATGATGTGTTGTGACATCTTCAAATCTTGTCGAGCTAATTAATGTGACACTTTGTTTAACAAATTTGGTCCACATTTGCCAAAGTTATAGAGCTTCAAAGTTTGAAAAGTCACAAAAGTTGTGTGTTTGAGCACATAAAGTACTTTTTTTCTTGGAAATTCAACAAGATGCAATCATGATGTGTTGTGACATCTTCAAAATCTCGTCTAGCTGATTAATTTGACAGTTTGTTTAACAACTTTGGTCCACATTTGCCGAAGTTATCGAGCTTCAAAGTTTTAAAAGTCACAAAAGTTGTGTGTTTGAGCACATAAAGTACCATTTTTCTTGGAAATTCAACAAGATGCAATCATGATGTGTTGTGACATCTTCAAAATCTCGTCGAGCTGATTAATTTGACAGTTTGTTTAACAACTTTGGTCCACATTTGCCGAAGTTATCGAGCTTCAAAGTTTGAAAAGTCACAAAAGTTGTGTGTTTGAGCACATAAAGTACTATTTTTCTTGGAAATTCAACAAGATGCAATCATGATGTGTTGTGACATCTTCAAAATCTCGTCGAGCTGATTAATTTGACAGTTTGTTTAACAACTTTGGTCCACATTTGCCGAAGTTATCGAGCTTCAAAGTTTGAAAAGTCACAAAAGTTGTGTGTTTGAGCACATAAAGTGCTATTTTTCTTGGAAATTCAACAAGATGCAATCATGATGTGTTGTGACATCTTCAAAATCTCGTCTAGCTGATTAATTTGACAGTTTGTTTAACAACTTTGGTCCACATTTGCCGAAGTTATCGAGCTTCAAAGTTTGAAAAGTCACTAAAGTTGTGTGTTTGAGCACATAAAGTACTATTTTTCTTGGAAATTCAACAAGATGCAATCATGATGTGTTGTGACATCTTCAAAATCTCGTCTAGCTGATTAATTTGACAGTTTGTTTAACAACTTTGGTCCACATTTGCCGAAGTTATCGAGCTTCAAAGTTTGAAAAGTCACTAAAGTTGTGTGTTTGAGCACATAAAGTACTATTTTTCTTGGAAATTCAACAAGATGCAATCATGATGTGTTGTGACATCTTCAAATCTTGTCGAGCTAATTAATGTGACACTTTGTTTAACAAATTTGGTCCACATTTGCCAAAGTTATAGAGCTTCAAAGTTTGAAAAGTCACAAAAGTTGTGTGTTTGAGCACATAAAGTGCTATTTTTCTTGGAAATTCAACAAGATGCAATCATGATGTGTTGTGACATCTTCAAATCTTGTCGAGCTAATTAATGTGACACTTTGTTTAACAAATTTGGTCCACATTTGCCAAAGTTATAGAGCTTCAAAGTTTGAAAAGTCACAAAAGTTGTGTGTTTGAGCACATAAAGTGCTATTTTTCTTGGAAATTCAACAAGATGCAATCATGATGTGTTGTGACATCTTCAAATCTTGTCGAGCTAATTAATGTGACACTTTGTTTAACAAATTTGGTCCACATTTGCCGAAGTTATCGAGCTTCAAAGTTTGAAAAGTCACTAAAGTTGTGTGTTTGAGCACATAAAGTACTATTTTTCTTGGAAATTCAACAAGATGCAATCATGATGTGTTGTGACATCTTCAAATCTTGTCGAGCTAATTAATGTGACACTTTGTTTAACAAATTTGGTCCACATTTGCCAAAGTTATAGAGCTTCAAAGTTTGAAAAGTCACAAAAGTTGTGTGTTTGAGCACATAAAGTACTATTTTTCTTGGAAATTCAACAAGATGCAATCATGATGTGTCGTGACATCTTCAGAATCCCGTTGAAGTGTTTAATTTGACAGTTTGTTTAACAACTTTGGTCCACATTTGCCGAAGTTATCGAGCTTCAAAGTTTGAAAAGTCACAAAAGTTGTGTGTTTGAGCACATAAAGTGCTATTTTTCTTGGAAATTCAACAAGATGCAATCATGATGTGTTGAGATATCTTCAAAATCTCGTCGAGCTAATTAATGTGACACTTTGTTTAACAAATTTGGTCCACATTTGCCGAAGTTATCGAGCTTCAAAGTTTGAAAAGTCACAAAAGTTGTGTGTTTGAGCACATAAAGTGCTATTTTTCTTGGAAATTCAACAAGATGCAATCGTGATGTGTTGTGACATCTTCAAAATCTCGTCTAGCTGATTAATTTGACAGTTTGTTTAACAACTTTGGTCCACATTTGCCGAAGTTATCGAGCTTCAAAGTTTGAAAAGTCACAAAAGTTGTGTGTTTGAGCACATAAAGTGCTATTTTTCTTGGAAATTCAACAAGATGCAATCGTGATGTGTTGTGACATCTTCAAAATCTCGTCTAGCTGATTAATTTGACAGTTTGTTTAACAACTTTGGTCCACATTTGCCGAAGTTATCGAGCTTCAAAGTTTGAAAAGTCACAAAAGTTGTGTGTTTGAGCACATAAAGTGCTATTTTTCTTGGAAATTCAACAAGATGCAATCATGATGTGTTGTGACATCTTCAAAATCTCGTTGAGGTGTTTAATTTGACACTTTGTTTAACAAATTTGGTCCACATTTGTCGAAGTTATCGAGCTTCAAAGTTTGAAAAGTCACAAAAGTTGTGTGTTTGAGCACATAAAGTACTATTTTTCTTGGAAAGTCAACAAGATGCAATCATGATGTGTTGGGACATCTTCAAAATCTCGTTGAGGTGTTTAATTTGACACTTTGTTTAACAAATTTGGTCCACATTTGCCGAAGTTATCGAGCTTCAAACTTTGAAAAGCACAAAAGTTGTGTGTTTGAGCACATAAAGTACTATTTTTCTTGGAAATTCAACAAGATGCAATCATGATGTGTTGAGATATCTTCAAAATCTCGTCGAGCTGATTAATTTGACAGTTTGTTTAACAACTTTGGTCCACATTTGCCAAAGTTATAGAGCTTCAAAGTTTGAAAAGTCACAAAAGTTGTGTGTTTGAGCACATAAAGTGCTATTTTTCTTGGAAATTCAACAAGATGCAATCATGATGTGTTGTGACATCTTCAAATCTTGTCGAGCTAATTAATGTGACACTTTGTTTAACAAATTTGGTCCACATTTGCCGAAGTTATCGAGCTTCAAAGTTTGAAAAGTCACTAAAGTTGTGTGTTTGAGCACATAAAGTACTATTTTTCTTGGAAATTCAACAAGATGCAATCATGATGTGTTGTGACATCTTCAAAATCTCGTCTAGCTGATTAATTTGACAGTTTGTTTAACAACTTTGGTCCACATTTGCCGAAGTTATCGAGCTTCAAAGTTTGAAAAGTCACTAAAGTTGTGTGTTTGAGCACATAAAGTACTATTTTTCTTGGAAATTCAACAAGATGCAATCATGATGTGTTGTGACATCTTCAAATCTTGTCGAGCTAATTAATGTGACACTTTGTTTAACAAATTTGGTCCACATTTGCCAAAGTTATAGAGCTTCAAAGTTTGAAAAGTCACAAAAGTTGTGTGTTTGAGCACATAAAGTGCTATTTTTCTTGGAAATTCAACAAGATGCAATCATGATGTGTTGTGACATCTTCAAATCTTGTCGAGCTAATTAATGTGACACTTTGTTTAACAAATTTGGTCCACATTTGCCGAAGTTATCGAGCTTCAAAGTTTGAAAAGTCACTAAAGTTGTGTGTTTGAGCACATAAAGTACTATTTTTCTTGGAAATTCAACAAGATGCAATCATGATGTGTTGTGACATGTTCAAATCTTGTCGAGCTAATTAATGTGACACTTTGTTTAACAAATTTGGTCCACATTTGCCAAAGTTATAGAGCTTCAAAGTTTGAAAAGTCACAAAAGTTGTGTGTTTGAGCACATAAAGTGCTATTTTTCTTGGAAATTCAACAAGATGCAATCATGATGTGTTGTGACGTCTTCAAAATCTCGTCTAGCTGATTAATTTGACAGTTTGTTTAACAACTTTGGTCCACATTTGCCGAAGTTATCGAGCTTCAAAGTTTGAAAAGTCACAAAAGTTGTGTGTTTGAGCACATAAAGTACTATTTTTCTTGGAAATTCAACAAGATGCAATCATGATGTGTCGTGACATCTTCAGAATCCCGTTGAAGTGTTTAATTTGACAGTTTGTTTAACAACTTTGGTCCACATTTGCCGAAGTTATCGAGCTTCAAAGTTTGAAAAGTCACAAAAGTTGTGTGTTTGAGCACATAAAGTGCTATTTTTCTTGGAAATTCAACAAGATGCAATCATGATGTGTTGAGATATCTTCAAAATCTCGTCGAGCTAATTAATGTGACACTTTGTTTAACAAATTTGGTCCACATTTGCCGAAGTTATCGAGCTTCAAAGTTTGAAAAGTCACAAAAGTTGTGTGTTTGAGCACATAAAGTGCTATTTTTCTTGGAAATTCAACAAGATGCAATCGTGATGTGTTGTGACATCTTCAAAATCTCGTCTAGCTGATTAATTTGACAGTTTGTTTAACAACTTTGGTCCACATTTGCCGAAGTTATCGAGCTTCAAAGTTTGAAAAGTCACAAAAGTTGTGTGTTTGAGCACATAAAGTGCTATTTTTCTTGGAAATTCAACAAGATGCAATCGTGATGTGTTGTGACATCTTCAAAATCTCGTCTAGCTGATTAATTTGACAGTTTGTTTAACAACTTTGGTACACATTTGCCGAAGTTATCGAGCTTCAAAGTTTGAAAAGTCACAAAAGTTGTGTGTTTGAGCACATAAAGTACTATTTTTCTTGGAAATTCAACAAGATGCAATCATGATGTGTTGTGACATCTTCAAAATCTCGTCTAGCTGATTAATTTGACAGTTTGTTTAACAACTTTGGTCCACATTTGCCGAAGTTATCGAGCTTCAAAGTTTGAAAAGTCACAAAAGTTGTGTGTTTGAGCACATAAAGTGCTATTTTTCTTGGAAATTCAACAAGATGCAATCATGATGTGTTGTGACATCTTCAAAATCTCGTTGAGGTGTTTAATTTGACACTTTGTTTAACAAATTTGGTCCACATTTGCCAAAGTTATAGTGCTTCAAAGTTTGAAAAGTCACAAAAGTTGTGTGTTTGAGCACATAAAGTACTTTTTTTCTTGAAAATTCAACAAGATGCAATCATGATGTGTTGTGACATCTTCAAAATCTCGTCTAGCTGATTAATTTGACAGTTTGTTTAACAACTTTGGTCCACATTTGCCGAAGTTATCGAGCTTCAAAGTTTGAAAAGTCACAAAAGTTGTGTGTTTGAGCACATAAAGTACCATTTTTCTTGGAAATTCAACAAGATGCAATCATGATGTGTTGAGATATCTTCAAAATCTCGTCGAGCTGATTAATTTGACAGTTTGTTTAACAAATTTGGTCCACATTTGCCGAAGTTATCGAGCTTCAAAGTTTGAAAAGCACAAAAGTTGTGTGTTTGAGCACATAAAGTACTATTTTTCTTGGAAATTCAACAAGATGCAATCATGATGTGTCGTGACATCTTCAAAATCCCGTTGAAGTGTTTAATTTGACAGTTTGTTTAACAACTTTGGTCCACATTTGCCGAAGTTATCGAGCTTCAAAGTTTTAAAAGTCACAAAAGTTGTGTGTTTGAGCACATAAAGTGCTATTTTTCTTGGAAATTCAACAAGATGCAATCATGATGTGTTGAGATATCTTCAAAATCTCGTCGAGCTAATTAATGTGACACTTTGTTTAACAAATTTGGTCCACATTTGCCGAAGTTATCGAGCTTCAAAGTTTGAAAAGTCACAAAAGTTGTGTGTTTGAGCACATAAAGTGCTATTTTTCTTGGAAATTCAACAAGATGCAATCATGATGTGTTGTGACATCTTCAAATCTTGTCGAGCTAATTAATGTAACACTTTGTTTAACAAATTTGGTCCACATTTGCCAAAGTTATCGAGCTTCAAAGTTTGAAAAGTCACAAAAGTTGTGTGTTTGAGCACATAAAGTACTATTTTTCTTGGAAATTCAACAAGATGCAATCATGATGTGTCGTGACATCTTCAAAATCCCGTTGAAGTGTTTAATTTGACAGTTTGTTTAACAACTTTGGTCCACATTTGCCGAAGTTATCGAGCTTCAAAGTTTGAAAAGTCACAAAAGTTGTGTGTTTGAGCACATAAAGTGCTATTTTTCTTGGAAATTCAACAAGATGCAATCATGATGTGTTGTGACATCTTCAAAATCTCGTTGAGGTGTTTAATTTGACACTTTGTTTAACAAATTTGGTCCACATTTGTCGAAGTTATCGAGCTTCAAAGTTTGAAAAGTCACAAAAGTTGTGTGTTTGAGCACATAAAGTACTATTTTTCTTGGAAAGTCAACAAGATGCAATCATGATGTGTTGTGACATCTTCAAATCTTGTCGAGCTAATTAATGTAACACTTTGTTTAACAAATTTGGTCCACATTTGCCAAAGTTATCGAGCTTCAAAGTTTGAAAAGTCACAAAAGTTTTGTGTTTGAGCACATAAAGTACTATTTTTCTTGGAAAGTCAACAAGATGCAATCATGATGTGTTGGGACATCTTCAAAATCTTGTCGAGCTGAGTAATTGTAAACTTTGTTTGACAAATTTCGTCCACATTTGCCGAAGTTATCGAGCTTGAAAGTTTGAAAAGTCACAAAAGTTGTGTGTTTGAGCACATAAAGTACCATTTTTCTTGGAAATTCAACAAGATGCAATCATGATGTGTTGTGACATCTTCAAAATCCCGTTGAAGTGTTTAATTGGACAGTTTTTTTAACAACTTTGGTCCACATTTGCCCAAGTTATCGAGCTTCAAAGTTTGAAAAGTCACAAAAGTTGTGTGTTTGAGCACATAAAGTACTATTTTTCTTGGAAATTCAACAAGATGCAATCATGATGTGTCGTGACATCTTCAAAATCCCGTTGAAGTGTTTAATTTGACAGTTTGTTTAACAACTTTGGTCCACATTTGCCGAAGTTATCGAGCTTCAAAGTTTGAAAAGTCACAAAAGTTGTGTGTTTGAGCACATAAAGTACTATTTTTCTTGGAAAGTCAACAAGATGCAATCATGATGTGTTGGGACATCTTCAAAATCTCGTTGAGGTGTTTAATTTGACACTTTGTTTAACAAATTTGGTCCACATTTGTCGAAGTTATCGAGCTTCAAAGTTTGAAAAGCACAAAAGTTGTGTGTTTGAGCACATAAAGTACTATTTTTCTTGGAAAGTCAACAAGATGCAATCATGATGTGTTGGGACATCTTCAAAATCTTGTCGAGCTGAGTAATTGTAAACTTTGTTTGACAAATTTCGTCCACATTTGCCGAAGTTATCGAGCTTCAAAGTTTGAAAAGTCACAAAAGTTGTGTGTTTGAGCACATAAAGTACCATTTTTCTTGGAAATTCAACAAGATGCAATCATGATGTGTTGTGACATCTTCAAAATCCCGTTGAAGTGTTTAATTGGACAGTTTTTTTAACAACTTTGGTCCACATTTGCCCAAGTTATCGAGCTTCAAAGTTTGAAAAGTCACAAAAGTTGTGTGTTTGAGCACATAAAGTGCTATTTTTCTTGGAAATTCAACAAGATGCAATCATGATGTGTTGTGACATCTTCAAAATCCCGTTGAAGTGTTTAATTGGACAGTTTTTTTAACAACTTTGGTCCACATTTGCCGAAGTTATCGAGCTTCAAAGTTTGAAAAGCACAAAAGTTGTGTGTTTGAGCACATAAAGTACTATTTTTCTTGGAAATTCAACAAGATGCAATCATGATGTGTTGTGACATCTTCAAAATCCCGTTGAAGTGTTTAATTGGACAGTTTTTTTAACAACTTTGGTCCACATTTGCCCAAGTTATCGAGCTTCAAAGTTTGAAAAGTCACAAAAGTTGTGTGTTTGAGCACATAAAGTGCTATTTTTCTTGGAAATTCAACAAGATGCAATCATGATGTGTTGGGACATCTTCAAAATCTCGTTGAGGTGTTTAATTTGACACTTTGTTTAACAAATTTGGTCCACATTTGTCGAAGTTATCGAGCTTCAAAGTTTGAAAAGCACAAAAGTTGTGTGTTTGAGCACATAAAGTACTATTTTTCTTGGAAAGTCAACAAGATGCAATCATGATGTGTTGGGACATCTTCAAAATCTCGTTGAGGTGTTTAATTTGACACTTTGTTTAACAAATTTGGTCCACATTTGTCGAAGTTATCGAGCTTCAAAGTTTGAAAAGTCACAAAAGTTGTGTGTTTGAGCACATAAAGTACTATTTTTCTTGGAAAGTCAACAAGATGCAATCATGATGTGTTGGGACATCTTCAAAATCTCGTTGAGGTGTTTAATTTGACACTTTGTTTAACAAATTTGGTCCACATTTGTCGAAGTTATCGAGCTTCAAAGTTTGAAAAGCACAAAAGTTGTGTGTTTGAGCACATAAAGTACTATTTTTCTTGGAAAGTCAACAAGATGCAATCATGATGTGTTGGGACATCTTCAAAATCTTGTCGAGCTGAGTAATTGTAAACTTTGTTTGACAAATTTCGTCCACATTTGCCGAAGTTATCGAGCTTCAAAGTTTGAAAAGTCACAAAAGTTTTGTGTTTGAGCACATAAAGTACCATTTTTCTTGGAAATTCAACAAGATGCAATCATGATGTGTTGTGACATCTTCAAAATCCCGTTGAAGTGTTTAATTGGACAGTTTTTTTAACAACTTTGGTCCACATTTGCCCAAGTTATCGAGCTTCAAAGTTTGAAAAGTCACAAAAGTTGTGTGTTTGAGCACATAAAGTACTATTTTTCTTGGAAATTCAACAAGATGCAATCATGATGTGTTGGGACATCTTCAAAATCTTGTCGAGCTGAGTAATTGTAAACTTTGTTTGACAAATTTCGTCCACATTTGCTGAAGTTATCGAGCTTCAAAGTTTGAAAAGTCACAAAAGTTTTGTGTTTGAGCACATAAAGTACCATTTTTCTTGGAAATTCAACAAGATGCAATCATGATGTGTTGTGACATCTTCAAAATCCCGTTGAAGTGTTTAATTGGACAGTTTTTTTAACAACTTTGGTCCACATTTGCCGAAGTTATCGAGCTTCAAAGTTTGAAAAGCACAAAAGTTGTGTGTTTGAGCACATAAAGTACTATTTTTCTTGGAAAGTCAACAAGATGCAATCATGATGTGTTGGGACATCTTCAAAATCTCGTTGAGGTGTTTAATTTGACACTTTGTTTAACAAATTTGGTCCACATTTGTCGAAGTTATCGAGCTTCAAAGTTTGAAAAGCACAAAAGTTGTGTGTTTGAGCACATAAAGTACTATTTTTCTTGGAAAGTCAACAAGATGCAATCATGATGTGTTGGGACATCTTCAAAATCTCGTTGAGGTGTTTAATTTGACACTTTGTTTAACAAATTTGGTCCACATTTGTCGAAGTTATCGAGCTTCAAAGTTTGAAAAGCACAAAAGTTGTGTGTTTGAGCACATAAAGTACTATTTTTCTTGGAAAGTCAACAAGATGCAATCATGATGTGTTGGGACATCTTCAAAATCTTGTCGAGCTGAGTAATTGTAAACTTTGTTTGACAAATTTCGTCCACATTTGCCGAAGTTATCGAGCTTCAAAGTTTGAAAAGTCAAAGAAGTTGTGTGTTTGAGCACATAAAGTACTATTTTTCTTGGAAAGTCAACAAGATGAAATCATGATGTGTTGTGACATCTTCAAAATCTTGTCGAGCTGAGTAATTGGAAACTTTGTTTGACAAATTTCGTCCACATTTGCCGAAGTTATCAAGCTTCAAACTTTGAAAAGCACAAAAGTTGTGTGTTTGAGCACATAAAGTACTATTTTTCTTGGAAAGTCAACAAGATGCAATCATGATGTGTTGGGACATCTTCAAAATCTCGTTGAGGTGTTTAATTTGACACTTTGTTTAACAAATTTGGTCCACATTTGTCGAAGTTATCGAGCTTCAAAGTTTGAAAAGCACAAAAGTTGTGTGTTTGAGCACATAAAGTACTATTTTTCTTGGAAAGTCAACAAGATGAAATCATGATGTGTTGTGACATCTTCAAAATCTTGTCGAGCTGAGTAATTGGAAACTTTGTTTGACAAATTTCGTCCACATTTGCCGAAGTTATCGAGCTTCAAAGTTTGAAAAGTCAAAGAAGTTGTGTGTTTGAGCACATAAAGTACTATTTTTCTTGGAAAGTCAACAAGATGAAATCATGATGTGTTGTGACATCTTCAAAATCTTGTCGAGCTGAGTAATTGGAAACTTTGTTTAACAAATTTGGTCCACATTTGCCGAAGTTATCAAGCTTCAAACTTTGAAAAGCACAAAAGTTGTGTGTTTGAGCACATAAAGTACTATTTTTCTTGGAAAGTCAACAAGATGAAATCATGATGTGTTGTGACATCTTCAAAATCTTGTCGAGCTGAGTAATTGGAAACTTTGTTTAACAAATTTGGTCCACATTTGTCGAAGTTATCGAGCTTCAAAGTTTGAAAAGCACAAAAGTTGTGTGTTTGAGCACATAAAGTACTATTTTTCTTGGAAATTCAACAAGATGCAATCATGATGTGTTGTGACATCTTCAAAATCTCGTCTAGCTGATTAATTTGACAGTTTGTTTAACAACTTTGGTCCACATTTGCCGAAGTTATCGAGCTTCAAAGTTTGAAAAGTCACTAAAGTTGTGTGTTTGAGCACATAAAGTACTATTTTTCTTGGAAATTCAACAAGATGCAATCATGATGTGTTGTGACATCTTCAAAATCTCGTCTAGCTGATTAATTTGACAGTTTGTTTAACAACTTTGGTCCACATTTGCCGAAGTTATCGAGCTTCAAAGTTTGAAAAGTCACTAAAGTTGTGTGTTTGAGCACATAAAGTACTATTTTTCTTGGAAATTCAACAAGATGCAATCATGATGTGTTGTGACATCTTCAAAATCTCGTCGAGCTGATTAATTTGACAGTTTGTTTAACAACTTTGGTCCACATTTGCCGAAGTTATCGAGCTTCAAAGTTTGAAAAGTCACAAAAGTTGTGTGTTTGAGCACATAAAGTACTATTTTTCTTGGAAATTCAACAAGATGCAATCATGATGTGTTGTGACATCTTCAAAATCTCGTCGAGCTGATTAATTTGACAGTTTGTTTAACAACTTTGGTCCACATTTGCCGAAGTTATCGAGCTTCAAAGTTTGAAAAGTCACAAAAGTTGTGTGTTTGAGCACATAAAGTGCTATTTTTCTTGGAAATTCAACAAGATGCAATCATGATGTGTTGTGACATCTTCAAAATCTCGTCTAGCTGATTAATTTGACAGTTTGTTTAACAACTTTGGTCCACATTTGCCGAAGTTATCGAGCTTCAAAGTTTGAAAAGTCACTAAAGTTGTGTGTTTGAGCACATAAAGTACTATTTTTCTTGGAAATTCAACAAGATGCAATCATGATGTGTCGTGACATCTTCAAAATCCCGTTGAAGTGTTTAATTTGACAGTTTGTTTAACAACTTTGGTCCACATTTGCCGAAGTTATCGAGCTTCAAAGTTTTAAAAGTCACAAAAGTTGTGTGTTTGAGCACATAAAGTACTATTTTTCTTGGAAATTCAACAAGATGCAATCATGATGTGTTGTGACATCTTCAAATCTTGTCGAGCTAATTAATGTGACACTTTGTTTAACAAATTTGGTCCACATTTGCCAAAGTTATAGAGCTTCAAAGTTTGAAAAGTCACAAAAGTTGTGTGTTTGAGCACATAAAGTACTTTTTTTCTTGGAAATTCAACAAGATGCAATCATGATGTGTTGTGACATCTTCAAAATCTCGTCTAGCTGATTAATTTGACAGTTTGTTTAACAACTTTGGTCCACATTTGCCAAAGTTATAGAGCTTCAAAGTTTGAAAAGTCACAAAAGTTGTGTGTTTGAGCACATAAAGTACCATTTTTCTTGGAAATTCAACAAGATGCAATCATGATGTGTTGTGACATCTTCAAAATCTCGTCGAGCTGATTAATTTGACAGTTTGTTTAACAACTTTGGTCCACATTTGCCGAAGTTATCGAGCTTCAAAGTTTGAAAAGTCACAAAAGTTGTGTGTTTGAGCACATAAAGTACTATTTTTCTTGGAAATTCAACAAGATGCAATCATGATGTGTTGTGACATCTTCAAAATCTCGTCTAGCTGATTAATTTGACAGTTTGTTTAACAACTTTGGTCCACATTTGCCGAAGTTATCGAGCTTCAAAGTTTGAAAAGTCACTAAAGTTGTGTGTTTGAGCACATAAAGTACTATTTTTCTTGGAAATTCAACAAGATGCAATCATGATGTGTTGTGACATCTTCAAAATCTCGTCTAGCTGATTAATTTGACAGTTTGTTTAACAACTTTGGTCCACATTTGCCGAAGTTATCGAGCTTCAAAGTTTGAAAAGTCACTAAAGTTGTGTGTTTGAGCACATAAAGTACTATTTTTCTTGGAAATTCAACAAGATGCAATCATGATGTGTTGTGACATCTTCAAATCTTGTCGAGCTAATTAATGTGACACTTTGTTTAACAAATTTGGTCCACATTTGCCAAAGTTATAGAGCTTCAAAGTTTGAAAAGTCACAAAAGTTGTGTGTTTGAGCACATAAAGTGCTATTTTTCTTGGAAATTCAACAAGATGCAATCATGATGTGTTGTGACATCTTCAAATCTTGTCGAGCTAATTAATGTGACACTTTGTTTAACAAATTTGGTCCACATTTGCCAAAGTTATAGAGCTTCAAAGTTTGAAAAGTCACAAAAGTTGTGTGTTTGAGCACATAAAGTGCTATTTTTCTTGGAAATTCAACAAGATGCAATCATGATGTGTTGTGACATCTTCAAAATCTCGTCTAGCTGATTAATCTGACAGTTTGTTTAACAACTTTGGTCCACATTTGCCGAAGTTATCGAGCTTCAAAGTTTGAAAAGTCACAAAAGTTGTGTGTTTGAGCACATAAAGTACTATTTTTCTTGGAAATTCAACAAGATGCAATCATGATGTGTTGTGACATCTTCAAATCTTGTCGAGCTAATTAATGTGACACTTTGTTTAACAAATTTGGTCCACATTTGCCAAAGTTATCGAGCTTCAAAGTTTGAAAAGTCACAAAAGTTGTGTGTTTGAGCACATAAAGTACTTTTTTTCTTGGAAATTCAACAAGATGCAATCATGATGTGTTGTGACATCTTCAAAATCTCGTCTAGCTGATTAATTTGACAGTTTGTTTAACAACTTTGGTCCACATTTGCCAAAGTTATAGAGCTTCAAAGTTTGAAAAGTCACTAAAGTTGTGTGTTTGAGCACATAAAGTACTATTTTTCTTGGAAATTCAACAAGATGCAATCATGATGTGTTGTGACATCTTCAAAATCTCGTCTAGCTGATTAATTTGACAGTTTGTTTAACAACTTTGGTCCACATTTGCCGAAGTTATCGAGCTTCAAAGTTTGAAAAGTCACTAAAGTTGTGTGTTTGAGCACATAAAGTACTATTTTTCTTGGAAATTCAACAAGATGCAATCATGATGTGTTGTGACATCTTCAAATCTTGTCGAGCTAATTAATGTGACACTTTGTTTAACAAATTTGGTCCACATTTGCCAAAGTTATAGAGCTTCAAAGTTTGAAAAGTCACAAAAGTTGTGTGTTTGAGCACATAAAGTGCTATTTTTCTTGGAAATTCAACAAGATGCAATCATGATGTGTTGTGACATCTTCAAATCTTGTCGAGCTAATTAATGTGACACTTTGTTTAACAAATTTGGTCCACATTTGCCAAAGTTATAGAGCTTCAAAGTTTGAAAAGTCACAAAAGTTGTGTGTTTGAGCACATAAAGTGCTATTTTTCTTGGAAATTCAACAAGATGCAATCATGATGTGTTGTGACATCTTCAAAATCTCGTCTAGCTGATTAATTTGACAGTGTGTTTAACAACTTTGGTCCACATTTGCCGAAGTTATCGAGCTTCAAAGTTTGAAAAGTCACAAAAGTTGTGTGTTTGAGCACATAAAGTACTATTTTTCTTGGAAATTCAACAAGATGCAATCATGATGTGTCGTGACATCTTCAGAATCCCGTTGAAGTGTTTAATTTGACAGTTTGTTTAACAACTTTGGTCCACATTTGCCGAAGTTATCGAGCTTCAAAGTTTGAAAAGTCACAAAAGTTGTGTGTTTGAGCACATAAAGTACTATTTTTCTTGGAAATTCAACAAGATGCAATCATGATGTGTCGTGACATCTTCAAAATCCCGTTGAAGTGTTTAATTTGACAGTTTGTTTAACAACTTTGGTCCACATTTGCCGAAGTTATCGAGCTTCAAAGTTTTAAAAGCACAAAAGTTGTGTGTTTGAGCACATAAAGTACTCTTTTTCTTGGAAATTCAACAAGATGCAATCATGATGTGTTGTGACATCTTCAAATCTTGTCGAGCTAATTAATGTGACACTTTGTTTAACAAATTTGGTCCACATTTGCCAAAGTTATAGAGCTTCAAAGTTTGAAAAGTCACAAAAGTTGTGTGTTTGAGCACATAAAGTACTCTTTTTCTTGGAAATTCAACAAGATGCAATCATGATGTGTTGTGACATCTTCAAATCTTGTCGAGCTAATTAATGTGACACTTTGTTTAACAAATTTGGTCCACATTTGCCAAAGTTATAGAGCTTCAAAGTTTGAAAAGTCACAAAAGTTGTGTGTTTGAGCACATAAAGTACTTTTTTTCTTGGAAATTCAACAAGATGCAATCATGATGTGTTGTGACATCTTCAAAATCTCGTCTAGCTGATTAATTTGACAGTTTGTTTAACAACTTTGGTCCACATTTGCCAAAGTTATAGAGCTTCAAAGTTTGAAAAGTCACAAAAGTTGTGTGTTTGAGCACATAAAGTACCATTTTTCTTGGAAATTCAACAAGATGCAATCATGATGTGTTGTGACATCTTCAAAATCTCGTCGAGCTGATTAATTTGACAGTTTGTTTAACAACTTTGGTCCACATTTGCCGAAGTTATCGAGCTTCAAAGTTTGAAAAGTCACAAAAGTTGTGTGTTTGAGCACATAAAGTACTATTTTTCTTGGAAATTCAACAAGATGCAATCATGATGTGTTGTGACATCTTCAAAATCTCGTCGAGCTGATTAATTTGACAGTTTGTTTAACAACTTTGGTCCACATTTGCCGAAGTTATCGAGCTTCAAAGTTTGAAAAGTCACAAAAGTTGTGTGTTTGAGCACATAAAGTGCTATTTTTCTTGGAAATTCAACAAGATGCAATCATGATGTGTTGTGACATCTTCAAAATCTCGTCTAGCTGATTAATTTGACAGTTTGTTTAACAACTTTGGTCCACATTTGCCGAAGTTATCGAGCTTCAAAGTTTGAAAAGTCACTAAAGTTGTGTGTTTGAGCACATAAAGTACTATTTTTCTTGGAAATTCAACAAGATGCAATCATGATGTGTTGTGACATCTTCAAAATCTCGTCTAGCTGATTAATTTGACAGTTTGTTTAACAACTTTGGTCCACATTTGCCGAAGTTATCGAGCTTCAAAGTTTGAAAAGTCACTAAAGTTGTGTGTTTGAGCACATAAAGTACTATTTTTCTTGGAAATTCAACAAGATGCAATCATGATGTGTTGTGACATCTTCAAATCTTGTCGAGCTAATTAATGTGACACTTTGTTTAACAAATTTGGTCCACATTTGCCAAAGTTATAGAGCTTCAAAGTTTGAAAAGTCACAAAAGTTGTGTGTTTGAGCACATAAAGTGCTATTTTTCTTCGAAATTCAACAAGATGCAATCATGATGTGTTGTGACATCTTCAAAATCTCGTCTAGCTGATTAATTTGACAGTTTGTTTAACAACTTTGGTCCACATTTGCCGAAGTTATCGAGCTTCAAAGTTTGAAAAGTCACAAAAGTTGTGTGTTTGAGCACATAAAGTACTATTTTTCTTGGAAATTCAACAAGATGCAATCATGATGTGTCGTGACATCTTCAGAATCCCGTTGAAGTGTTTAATTTGACAGTTTGTTTAACAACTTTGGTCCACATTTGCCGAAGTTATCGAGCTTCAAAGTTTGAAAAGTCACAAAAGTTGTGTGTTTGAGCACATAAAGTGCTATTTTTCTTGGAAATTCAACAAGATGCAATCATGATGTGTTGAGATATCTTCAAAATCTCGTCGAGCTAATTAATGTGACACTTTGTTTAACAAATTTGGTCCACATTTGCCGAAGTTATCGAGCTTCAAAGTTTGAAAAGTCACAAAAGTTGTGTGTTTGAGCACATAAAGTGCTATTTTTCTTGGAAATTCAACAAGATGCAATCGTGATGTGTTGTGACATCTTCAAAATCTCGTCTAGCTGATTAATTTGACAGTTTGTTTAACAACTTTGGTCCACATTTGCCGAAGTTATCGAGCTTCAAAGTTTGAAAAGTCACAAAAGTTGTGTGTTTGAGCACATAAAGTGCTATTTTTCTTGGAAATTCAACAAGATGCAATCATGATGTGTTGTGACATCTTCAAAATCTCGTCTAGCTGATTAATTTGACAGTTTGTTTAACAACTTTGGTCCACATTTGCCGAAGTTATCGAGCTTCAAAGTTTGAAAAGTCACAAAAGTTGTGTGTTTGAGCACATAAAGTACTATTTTTCTTGGAAATTCAACAAGATGCAATCATGATGTGTTGTGACATCTTCAAAATCTCGTCTAGCTGATTAATTTGACAGTTTGTTTAACAACTTTGGTCCACATTTGCCGAAGTTATCGAGCTTCAAAGTTTGAAAAGTCACAAAAGTTGTGTGTTTGAGCACATAAAGTACTATTTTTCTTGGAAATTCAACAAGATGCAATCATGATGTGTCGTGACATCTTCAAAATCCCGTTGAAGTGTTTAATTTGACAGTTTGTTTAACAACTTTGGTCCACATTTGCCGAAGTTATCGAGCTTCAAAGTTTTAAAAGTCACAAAAGTTGTGTGTTTGAGCACATAAAGTACTATTTTTCTTGGAAATTCAACAAGATGCAATCATGATGTGTTGTGACATCTTCAAATCTTGTCGAGCTAATTAATGTGACACTTTGCTTAACAAATTTGGTCCACATTTGCCAAAGTTATAGAGCTTCAAAGTTTGAAAAGTCACAAAAGTTGTGTGTTTGAGCACATAAAGTACTATTTTTCTTGGAAATTCAACAAGATGCAATCATGATGTGTTGTGACATCTTCAAAATCCCGTTGAAGTGTTTAATTTGACAGTTTGTTTAACAACTTTGGTCCACATTTGCCGAAGTTATCGAGCTTCAAAGTTTGAAAAGCACAAAAGTTGTGTGTTTGAGCACATAAAGTACTCTTTTTCTTGGAAATTCAACAAGATGCAATCATGATGTGTTGTGACATCTTCAAATCTTGTCGAGCTAATTAATGTGACACTTTGTTTAACAAATTTGGTCCACATTTGCCAAAGTTATAGAGCTTCAAAGTTTGAAAAGTCACAAAAGTTGTGTGTTTGAGCACATAAAGTACTTTTTTTCTTGAAAATTCAACAAGATGCAATCATGATGTGTTGTGACATCTTCAAAATCTCGTCTAGCTGATTAATTTGACAGTTTGTTTAACAACTTTGGTCCACATTTGCCGAAGTTATCGAGCTTCAAAGTTTGAAAAGTCACAAAAGTTGTGTGTTTGAGCACATAAAGTACTATTTTTCTTGGAAATTCAACAAGATGCAATCATGATGTGTTGTGACATCTTCAAATCTTGTCGAGCTAATTAATGTGACACTTTGTTTAACAAATTTGGTCCACATTTGCCAAAGTTATAGAGCTTCAAAGTTTGAAAAGTCACAAAAGTTGTGTGTTTGAGCACATAAAGTACTTTTTTTCTTGAAAATTCAACAAGATGCAATCATGATGTGTTGTGACATCTTCAAAATCTCGTCTAGCTGATTAATTTGACAGTTTGTTTAACAACTTTGGTCCACATTTGCCGAAGTTATCGAGCTTCAAAGTTTGAAAAGTCACAAAAGTTGTGTGTTTGAGCACATAAAGTACCATTTTTCTTGGAAATTCAACAAGATGCAATCATGATGTGTTGAGATATCTTCAAAATCTCGTCGAGCTGATTAATTTGACAGTTTGTTTAACAAATTTGGTCCACATTTGCCGAAGTTATCGAGCTTCAAAGTTTGAAAAGCACAAAAGTTGTGTGTTTGAGCACATAAAGTACTATTTTTCTTGGAAATTCAACAAGATGCAATCATGATGTGTTGTGACATCTTCAAAATCCCGTTGAAGTGTTTAATTTGACAGTTTGTTTAACAACTTTGGTCCACATTTGCCGAAGTTATCGAGCTTCAAAGTTTGAAAAGTCACAAAAGTTGTGTGTTTGAGCACATAAAGTGCTATTTTTCTTGGAAATTCAACAAGATGCAATCATGATGTGTCGTGACATCTTCAAAATCCCGTTGAAGTGTTTAATTTGACAGTTTGTTTAACAACTTTGGTCCACATTTGCCGAAGTTATCGAGCTTCAAAGTTTTAAAAGTCACAAAAGTTGTGTGTTTGAGCACATAAAGTACTATTTTTCTTGGAAATTCAACAAGATGCAATCATGATGTTTGGACATCTTCAAAATCCCGTTGAAGTGTTTAATTTGACAGTTTGTTTAACAACTTTGGTCCACATTTGCCGAAGTTATCGAGCTTCAAAGTTTGAAAAGCACAAAAGTTGTGTGTTTGAGCACATAAAGTACTCTTTTTCTTGGAAATTCAACAAGATGCAATCATGATGTGTTGTGACATCTTCAAAATCCCGTTGAAGTGTTTAATTTGACAGTTTGTTTAACAACTTTGGTCCACATTTGCCGAAGTTATCGAGCTTCAAAGTTTTAAAAGTCACAAAAGTTGTGTGTTTGAGCACATAAAGTACTATTTTTCTTGGAAATTCAACAAGATGCAATCATGATGTGTTGTGACATCTTCAAAATCCCGTTGAAGTGTTTAATTTGACAATTTGTTTAACAACTTTGGTCCACATTTGCCGAAGTTATCGAGCTTCAAAGTTTGAAAAGCACAAAAGTTGTGTGTTTGAGCACATAAAGTGCTATTTTTCTTGGAAATTCAACAAGATGCAATCATGATGTGTTGTGACATCTTCAAATCTTGTCGAGCTAATTAATGTGACACTTTGTTTAACAAATTTGGTCCACATTTGCCAAAGTTATAGAGCTTCAAAGTTTGAAAAGTCACAAAAGTTGTGTGTTTGAGCACATAAAGTACTTTTTTTCTTGAAAATTCAACAAGATGCAATCATGATGTGTTGTGACATCTTCAAAATCCCGTTGAAGTGTTTAATTTGACAATTTGTTTAACAACTTTGGTCCACATTTGCCAAAGTTATAGAGCTTCAAAGTTTGAAAAGTCACAAAAGTTGTGTGTTTGAGCACATAAAGTACTTTTTTTCTTGAAAATTCAACAAGATGCAATCATGATGTGTTGTGACATCTTCAAAATCTCGTCTAGCTGATTAATTTGACAGTTTGTTTAACAACTTTGGTCCACATTTGCCGAAGTTATCGAGCTTCAAAGTTTGAAAAGTCACAAAAGTTGTGTGTTTGAGCACATAAAGTACCATTTTTCTTGGAAATTCAACAAGATGCAATCATGATGTGTTGAGATATCTTCAAAATCTCGTCGAGCTGATTAATTTGACAGTTTGTTTAACAACTTTGGTCCACATTTGCCGAAGTTATCGAGCTTCAAAGTTTGAAAAGTCACAAAAGTTGTGTGTTTGAGCACATAAAGTACCATTTTTCTTGGAAATTCA
This sequence comes from Euwallacea fornicatus, assembly GCF_040115645.1. Lineage (NCBI taxonomy): Eukaryota > Metazoa > Arthropoda > Insecta > Coleoptera > Curculionidae > Euwallacea > Euwallacea fornicatus. The sequence goes on along the minus strand of NW_027096024.1, from coordinate 65,798 downwards.
ACAAGATGCAATCATGATGTGTTGAGATATCTTCAAAATCTCGTCGAGCTGATTAATTTGACAGTTTGTTTAACAACTTTGGTCCACATTTGCCGAAGTTATCGAGCTTCAAAGTTTGAAAAGCACAAAAGTTGTGTGTTTGAGCACATAAAGTGCTATTTTTCTTGGAAATTCAACAAGATGCAATCATGATGTGTTGTGACATCTTCAAATCTTGTCGAGCTAATTAATGTAACACTTTGTTTAACAAATTTGGTCCACATTTGCCAAAGTTATCGAGCTTCAAAGTTTGAAAAGTCACAAAAGTTGTGTGTTTGAGCACATAAAGTGCTATTTTTTTTGGAAATTCAACAAGATGCAATCATGATGTGTTGAGATATCTTCAAAATCTCGTCGAGCTAATTAATGTGACACTTTGTTTAACAAATTTGGTCCACATTTGCCAAAGTTATCGAGCTTCAAAGTTTGAAAAGTCACAAAAGTTGTGTGTTTGAGCACATAAAGTACTATTTTTCTTGGAAATTCAACAAGATGCAATCATGATGTGTTGTGACATCTTCAAAATCCCGTTGAAGTGTTTAATTTGACAATTTGTTTAACAACTTTGGTCCACATTTGCCAAAGTTATAGAGCTTCAAAGTTTGAAAAGTCACAAAAGTTGTGTGTTTGAGCACATAAAGTACTTTTTTTCTTGAAAATTCAACAAGATGCAATCATGATGTGTTGTGACATCTTCAAAATCTCGTCTAGCTGATTAATTTGACAGTTTGTTTAACAACTTTGGTCCACATTTGCCGAAGTTATCGAGCTTCAAAGTTTGAAAAGTCACAAAAGTTGTGTGTTTGAGCACATAAAGTACCATTTTTCTTGGAAATTCAACAAGATGCAATCATGATGTGTTGAGATATCTTCAAAATCTCGTCGAGCTGATTAATTTGACAGTTTGTTTAACAACTTTGGTCCACATTTGCCGAAGTTATCGAGCTTCAAAGTTTGAAAAGTCACAAAAGTTGTGTGTTTGAGCACATAAAGTACTATTTTTCTTGGAAATTCAACAAGATGCAATCATGATGTGTTGTGACATCTTCAAAATCTCGTCTAGCTGATTAATTTGACAGTTTGTTTAACAACTTTGGTCCACATTTGCCGAAGTTATTGAGCTTCAAAGTTTGAAAAGTCACAAAAGTTGTGTGTTTGAGCACATAAAGTGCTATTTTTCTTGGAAATTCAACAAGATGCAATCATGATGTGTTGTGACATCTTCAAAATCTCGTCTAGCTGATTAATTTGACAGTTTGTTTAACAACTTTGGTCCACATTTGCCGAAGTTATCGAGCTTCAAAGTTTGAAAAGTCACAAAAGTTGTGTGTTTGAGCACATAAAGTGCTATTTTTCTTGGAAATTCAACAAGATGCAATCATGATGTGTCGTGACATCTTCAGAATCCCGTTGAAGTGTTTAATTTGACAGTTTGTTTAACAACTTTGGTCCACATTTGCCGAAGTTATCGAGCTTCAAAATTTGAAAAGTCACAAAAGTTGTGTGTTTGAGCACATAAAGTACTCTTTTTCTTGGAAATTCAACAAGATGCAATCATGATGTGTTGAGATATCTTCAAAATCTCGTCGAGCTAATTAATGTGACACTTTGTTTAACAAATTTGGTCCACATTTGCCGAAGTTATCGAGCTTCAAAGTTTGAAAAGCACAAAAGTTGTGTGTTTGAGCACATAAAGTACTCTTTTTCTTGGAAATTCAACAAGATGCAATCATGATGTGTTGTGACATCTTCAAAATCTCGTCTAGCTGATTAATTTGACAGTTTGTTTAACAACTTTGGTCCACATTTGCCGAAGTTATCGAGCTTCAAAGTTTGAAAAGTCACAAAAGTTGTGTGTTTGAGCACATAAAGTACTATTTTTCTTGGAAATTCAACAAGATGCAATCATGATGTGTTGTGACATCTTCAAAATCTCGTCTAGCTGATTAATTTGACAGTTTGTTTAACAACTTTGGTCCACATTTGCCGAAGTTATCGAGCTTCAAAGTTTGAAAAGTCACAAAAGTTGTGTGTTTGAGCACATAAAGTACTATTTTTCTTGGAAATTCAACAAGATGCAATCATGATGTGTTGTGACATCTTCAAATCTTGTCGAGCTAATTAATGTGACACTTTGTTTAACAAATTTGGTCCACATTTGCCAAAGTTATAGAGCTTCAAAGTTTGAAAAGTCACAAAAGTTGTGTGTTTGAGCACATAAAGTACTTTTTTTCTTGAAAATTCAACAAGATGCAATCATGATGTGTTGTGACATCTTCAAAATCTGGTCTAGCTGATTAATTTGACAGTTTGTTTAACAACTTTGGTCCACATTTGCCGAAGTTATCGAGCTTCAAAGTTTGAAAAGTCACAAAAGTTGTGTGTTTGAGCACATAAAGTACTATTTTTCTTGGAAATTCAACAAGATGCAATCATGATGTGTCGTGACATCTTCAAAATCCCGTTGAAGTGTTTAATTTGACAGTTTGTTTAACAACTTTGGTCCACATTTGCCGAAGTTATCGAGCTTCAAAGTTTTAAAAGTCACAAAAGTTGTGTGTTTGAGCACATAAAGTACTATTTTTCTTGGAAATTCAACAAGATGCAATCATGATGTTTGGACATCTTCAAAATCCCGTTGAAGTGTTTAATTTGACAGTTTGTTTAACAACTTTGGTCCACATTTGCCGAAGTTATCGAGCTTCAAAGTTTGAAAAGCACAAAAGTTGTGTGTTTGAGCACATAAAGTACCATTTTTCTTGGAAATTCAACAAGATGCAATCATGATGTGTTGAGATATCTTCAAAATCTCGTCGAGCTGATTAATTTGACAGTTTGTTTAACAACTTTGGTCCACATTTGCCGAAGTTATCGAGCTTCAAAGTTTGAAAAGTCACAAAAGTTGTGTGTTTGAGCACATAAAGTACCATTTTTCTTGGAAATTCAACAAGATGCATTCATGATGTGTTGAGATATCTTCAAAATCTCGTCGAGCTGATTAATTTGACAGTTTGTTTAACAACTTTGGTCCACATTTGCCGAAGTTATCGAGCTTCAAAGTTTGAAAAGTCACAAAAGTTGTGTGTTTGAGCACATAAAGTACCATTTTTCTTGGAAATTCAACAAGATGCAATCATGATGTGTTGAGATATCTTCAAAATCTCGTCGAGCTGATTAATTTGACAGTTTGTTTAACAACTTTGGTCCACATTTGCCGAAGTTATCGAGCTTCAAAGTTTGAAAAGCACAAAAGTTGTGTGTTTGAGCACATAAAGTGCTATTTTTCTTGGAAATTCAACAAGATGCAATCATGATGTGTTGTGACATCTTCAAATCTTGTCGAGCTAATTAATGTAACACTTTGTTTAACAAATTTGGTCCACATTTGCCAAAGTTATCGAGCTTCAAAGTTTGAAAAGTCACAAAAGTTGTGTGTTTGAGCACATAAAGTGCTATTTTTTTTGGAAATTCAACAAGATGCAATCATGATGTGTTGAGATATCTTCAAAATCTCGTCGAGCTAATTAATGTGACACTTTGTTTAACAAATTTGGTCCACATTTGCCAAAGTTATCGAGCTTCAAAGTTTGAAAAGTCACAAAAGTTGTGTGTTTGAGCACATAAAGTACTATTTTTCTTGGAAATTCAACAAGATGCAATCATGATGTGTTGTGACATCTTCAAAATCCCGTTGAAGTGTTTAATTTGACAATTTGTTTAACAACTTTGGTCCACATTTGCCAAAGTTATAGAGCTTCAAAGTTTGAAAAGTCACAAAAGTTGTGTGTTTGAGCACATAAAGTACTTTTTTTCTTGAAAATTCAACAAGATGCAATCATGATGTGTTGTGACATCTTCAAAATCTCGTCTAGCTGATTAATTTGACAGTTTGTTTAACAACTTTGGTCCACATTTGCCGAAGTTATCGAGCTTCAAAGTTTGAAAAGTCACAAAAGTTGTGTGTTTGAGCACATAAAGTACCATTTTTCTTGGAAATTCAACAAGATGCAATCATGATGTGTTGAGATATCTTCAAAATCTCGTCGAGCTGATTAATTTGACAGTTTGTTTAACAACTTTGGTCCACATTTGCCGAAGTTATCGAGCTTCAAAGTTTGAAAAGTCACAAAAGTTGTGTGTTTGAGCACATAAAGTACTATTTTTCTTGGAAATTCAACAAGATGCAATCATGATGTGTTGTGACATCTTCAAAATCTCGTCTAGCTGATTAATTTGACAGTTTGTTTAACAACTTTGGTCCACATTTGCCGAAGTTATTGAGCTTCAAAGTTTGAAAAGTCACAAAAGTTGTGTGTTTGAGCACATAAAGTGCTATTTTTCTTGGAAATTCAACAAGATGCAATCATGATGTGTTGTGACATCTTCAAAATCCCGTTGAAGTGTTTAATTTGACAATTTGTTTAACAACTTTGGTCCACATTTGCCAAAGTTATAGAGCTTCAAAGTTTGAAAAGTCACAAAAGTTGTGTGTTTGAGCACATAAAGTACTTTTTTTCTTGAAAATTCAACAAGATGCAATCATGATGTGTTGTGACATCTTCAAAATCTCGTCTAGCTGATTAATTTGACAGTTTGTTTAACAACTTTGGTCCACATTTGCCGAAGTTATCGAGCTTCAAAGTTTGAAAAGTCACAAAAGTTGTGTGTTTGAGCACATAAAGTGCTATTTTTCTTGGAAATTCAACAAGATGCAATCATGATGTGTCGTGACATCTTCAGAATCCCGTTGAAGTGTTTAATTTGACAGTTTGTTTAACAACTTTGGTCCACATTTGCCGAAGTTATCGAGCTTCAAAATTTGAAAAGTCACAAAAGTTGTGTGTTTGAGCACATAAAGTACTCTTTTTCTTGGAAATTCAACAAGATGCAATCATGATGTGTTGAGATATCTTCAAAATCTCGTCGAGCTAATTAATGTGACACTTTGTTTAACAAATTTGGTCCACATTTGCCGAAGTTATCGAGCTTCAAAGTTTGAAAAGCACAAAAGTTGTGTGTTTGAGCACATAAAGTACTCTTTTTCTTGGAAATTCAACAAGATGCAATCATGATGTGTTGTGACATCTTCAAAATCTCGTCTAGCTGATTAATTTGACAGTTTGTTTAACAACTTTGGTCCACATTTGCCGAAGTTATCGAGCTTCAAAGTTTGAAAAGTCACAAAAGTTGTGTGTTTGAGCACATAAAGTACTATTTTTCTTGGAAATTCAACAAGATGCAATCATGATGTGTTGTGACATCTTCAAAATCTCGTCTAGCTGATTAATTTGACAGTTTGTTTAACAACTTTGGTCCACATTTGCCGAAGTTATCGAGCTTCAAAGTTTGAAAAGTCACAAAAGTTGTGTGTTTGAGCACATAAAGTACTATTTTTCTTGGAAATTCAACAAGATGCAATCATGATGTGTTGTGACATCTTCAAATCTTGTCGAGCTAATTAATGTGACACTTTGTTTAACAAATTTGGTCCACATTTGCCAAAGTTATAGAGCTTCAAAGTTTGAAAAGTCACAAAAGTTGTGTGTTTGAGCACATAAAGTACTTTTTTTCTTGAAAATTCAACAAGATGCAATCATGATGTGTTGTGACATCTTCAAAATCTCGTCTAGCTGATTAATTTGACAGTTTGTTTAACAACTTTGGTCCACATTTGCCGAAGTTATCGAGCTTCAAAGTTTGAAAAGTCACAAAAGTTGTGTGTTTGAGCACATAAAGTACTATTTTTCTTGGAAATTCAACAAGATGCAATCATGATGTGTCGTGACATCTTCAAAATCCCGTTGAAGTGTTTAATTTGACAGTTTGTTTAACAACTTTGGTCCACATTTGCCGAAGTTATCGAGCTTCAAAGTTTTAAAAGTCACAAAAGTTGTGTGTTTGAGCACATAAAGTACTATTTTTCTTGGAAATTCAACAAGATGCAATCATGATGTTTGGACATCTTCAAAATCCCGTTGAAGTGTTTAATTTGACAGTTTGTTTAACAACTTTGGTCCACATTTGCCGAAGTTATCGAGCTTCAAAGTTTGAAAAGCACAAAAGTTGTGTGTTTGAGCACATAAAGTACTCTTTTTCTTGGAAATTCAACAAGATGCAATCATGATGTGTTGTGACATCTTCAAAATCCCGTTGAAGTGTTTAATTTGACAGTTTGTTTAACAACTTTGGTCCACATTTGCCGAAGTTATCGAGCTTCAAAGTTTTAAAAGTCACAAAAGTTGTGTGTTTGAGCACATAAAGTACTATTTTTCTTGGAAATTCAACAAGATGCAATCATGATGTGTTGTGACATCTTCAAATCTTGTCGAGCTAATTAATGTGACACTTTGTTTAACAAATTTGGTCCACATTTGCCAAAGTTATAGAGCTTCAAAGTTTGAAAAGTCACAAAAGTTGTGTGTTTGAGCACATAAAGTACTTTTTTTCTTGAAAATTCAACAAGATGCAATCATGATGTGTTGTGACATCTTCAAAATCTCGTCTAGCTGATTAATTTGACAGTTTGTTTAACAACTTTGGTCCACATTTGCCGAAGTTATCGAGCTTCAAAGTTTGAAAAGTCACAAAAGTTGTGTGTTTGAGCACATAAAGTACTATTTTTCTTGGAAATTCAACAAGATGCAATCATGATGTGTTGTGACATCTTCAAAATCTCGTCTAGCTGATTAATTTGACAGTTTGTTTAACAACTTTGGTCCACATTTGCCGAAGTTATCGAGCTTCAAAGTTTGAAAAGTCACAAAAGTTGTGTGTTTGAGCACATAAAGTACTATTTTTCTTGGAAATTCAACAAGATGCAATCATGATGTGTTGTGACATCTTCAAATCTTGTCGAGCTAATTAATGTGACACTTTGTTTAACAAATTTGGTCCACATTTGCCAAAGTTATAGAGCTTCAAAGTTTGAAAAGTCACAAAAGTTGTGTGTTTGAGCACATAAAGTACTTTTTTTCTTGAAAATTCAACAAGATGCAATCATGATGTGTTGTGACATCTTCAAAATCTCGTCTAGCTGATTAATTTGACAGTTTGTTTAACAACTTTGGTCCACATTTGCCGAAGTTATCGAGCTTCAAAGTTTGAAAAGTCACAAAAGTTGTGTGTTTGAGCACATAAAGTACCATTTTTCTTGGAAATTCAACAAGATGCAATCATGATGTGTTGAGATATCTTCAAAATCTCGTCGAGCTAATTAATGTGACACTTTGTTTAACAAATTTGGTCCACATTTGCCGAAGTTATCGAGCTTCAAAGTTTGAAAAGCACAAAAGTTGTGTGTTTGAGCACATAAAGTACTCTTTTTCTTGGAAATTCAACAAGATGCAATCATGATGTGTTGTGACATCTTCAAAATCTCGTCTAGCTGATTAATTTGACAGTTTGTTTAACAACTTTGGTCCACATTTGCCGAAGTTATCGAGCTTCAAAGTTTGAAAAGTCACAAAAGTTGTGTGTTTGAGCACATAAAGTACTATTTTTCTTGGAAATTCAACAAGATGCAATCATGATGTGTTGTGACATCTTCAAAATCTCGTCTAGCTGATTAATTTGACAGTTTGTTTAACAACTTTGGTCCACATTTGCCGAAGTTATCGAGCTTCAAAGTTTGAAAAGTCACAAAAGTTGTGTGTTTGAGCACATAAAGTGCTATTTTTCTTGGAAATTCAACAAGATGCAATCATGATGTGTTGTGACATCTTCAAAATCTCGTCTAGCTGATTAATTTGACAGTTTGTTTAACAACTTTGGTCCACATTTGCCGAAGTTATCGAGCTTCAAAGTTTGAAAAGTCACAAAAGTTGTGTGTTTGAGCACATAAAGTACTATTTTTCTTGGAAATTCAACAAGATGCAATCATGATGTGTTGTGACATCTTCAAATCTTGTCGAGCTAATTAATGTGACACTTTGTTTAACAAATTTGGTCCACATTTGCCAAAGTTATAGAGCTTCAAAGTTTGAAAAGTCACAAAAGTTGTGTGTTTGAGCACATAAAGTACTTTTTTTCTTGAAAATTCAACAAGATGCAATCATGATGTGTTGTGACATCTTCAAAATCTCGTCTAGCTGATTAATTTGACAGTTTGTTTAACAACTTTGGTCCACATTTGCCGAAGTTATCGAGCTTCAAAGTTTGAAAAGTCACAAAAGTTGTGTGTTTGAGCACATAAAGTACTATTTTTCTTGGAAATTCAACAAGATGCAATCATGATGTGTCGTGACATCTTCAAAATCCCGTTGAAGTGTTTAATTTGACAGTTTGTTTAACAACTTTGGTCCACATTTGCCGAAGTTATCGAGCTTCAAAGTTTTAAAAGTCACAAAAGTTGTGTGTTTGAGCACATAAAGTACTATTTTTCTTGGAAATTCAACAAGATGCAATCATGATGTTTGGACATCTTCAAAATCCCGTTGAAGTGTTTAATTTGACAGTTTGTTTAACAACTTTGGTCCACATTTGCCGAAGTTATCGAGCTTCAAAGTTTGAAAAGCACAAAAGTTGTGTGTTTGAGCACATAAAGTACTCTTTTTCTTGGAAATTCAACAAGATGCAATCATGATGTGTTGTGACATCTTCAAAATCCCGTTGAAGTGTTTAATTTGACAGTTTGTTTAACAACTTTGGTCCACATTTGCCGAAGTTATCGAGCTTCAAAGTTTTAAAAGTCACAAAAGTTGTGTGTTTGAGCACATAAAGTACTATTTTTCTTGGAAATTCAACAAGATGCAATCATGATGTGTTGTGACATCTTCAAATCTTGTCGAGCTAATTAATGTGACACTTTGTTTAACAAATTTGGTCCACATTTGCCAAAGTTATAGAGCTTCAAAGTTTGAAAAGTCACAAAAGTTGTGTGTTTGAGCACATAAAGCACTATTTTTCTTGGAAATTCAACAAGATGCAATCATGATGTGTTGTGACATCTTCAAAATCCCGTTGAAGTGTTTAATTTGACAGTTTGTTTAACAACTTTGGTCCACATTTGCCGAAGTTATCGAGCTTCAAAGTTTGAAAAGCACAAAAGTTGTGTGTTTGAGCACATAAAGTACTCTTTTTCTTGGAAATTCAACAAGATGCAATCATGATGTGTTGTGACATCTTCAAATCTTGTCGAGCTAATTAATGTGACACTTTGTTTAACAAATTTGGTCCACATTTGCCAAAGTTATAGAGCTTCAAAGTTTGAAAAGTCACAAAAGTTGTGTGTTTGAGCACATAAAGTACTTTTTTTCTTGAAAATTCAACAAGATGCAATCATGATGTGTTGTGACATCTTCAAAATCTCGTCTAGCTGATTAATTTGACAGTTTGTTTAACAACTTTGGTCCACATTTGCCGAAGTTATCGAGCTTCAAAGTTTGAAAAGTCACAAAAGTTGTGTGTTTGAGCACATAAAGTACTATTTTTCTTGGAAATTCAACAAGATGCAATCATGATGTGTTGTGACATCTTCAAAATCTCGTCTAGCTGATTAATTTGACAGTTTGTTTAACAACTTTGGTCCACATTTGCCGAAGTTATCGAGCTTCAAAGTTTGAAAAGTCACAAAAGTTGTGTGTTTGAGCACATAAAGTACTATTTTTCTTGGAAATTCAACAAGATGCAATCATGATGTGTTGTGACATCTTCAAATCTTGTCGAGCTAATTAATGTGACACTTTGTTTAACAAATTTGGTCCACATTTGCCAAAGTTATAGAGCTTCAAAGTTTGAAAAGTCACAAAAGTTGTGTGTTTGAGCACATAAAGTACTTTTTTTCTTGAAAATTCAACAAGATGCAATCATGATGTGTTGTGACATCTTCAAAATCTCGTCTAGCTGATTAATTTGACAGTTTGTTTAACAACTTTGGTCCACATTTGCCGAAGTTATCGAGCTTCAAAGTTTGAAAAGTCACAAAAGTTGTGTGTTTGAGCACATAAAGTACCATTTTTCTTGGAAATTCAACAAGATGCAATCATGATGTGTTGAGATATCTTCAAAATCTCGTCGAGCTGATTAATTTGACAGTTTGTTTAACAAATTTGGTCCACATTTGCCGAAGTTATCGAGCTTCAAAGTTTGAAAAGCACAAAAGTTGTGTGTTTGAGCACATAAAGTACTATTTTTCTTGGAAATTCAACAAGATGCAATCATGATGTGTCGTGACATCTTCAAAATCCCGTTGAAGTGTTTAATTTGACAGTTTGTTTAACAACTTTGGTCCACATTTGCCGAAGTTATCGAGCTTCAAAGTTTTAAAAGTCACAAAAGTTGTGTGTTTGAGCACATAAAGTGCTATTTTTCTTGGAAATTCAACAAGATGCAATCATGATGTGTTGAGATATCTTCAAAATCTCGTCGAGCTAATTAATGTGACACTTTGTTTAACAAATTTGGTCCACATTTGCCGAAGTTATCGAGCTTCAAAGTTTGAAAAGTCACAAAAGTTGTGTGTTTGAGCACATAAAGTGCTATTTTTCTTGGAAATTCAACAAGATGCAATCATGATGTGTTGTGACATCTTCAAATCTTGTCGAGCTAATTAATGTAACACTTTGTTTAACAAATTTGGTCCACATTTGCCAAAGTTATCGAGCTTCAAAGTTTGAAAAGTCACAAAAGTTGTGTGTTTGAGCACATAAAGTGCTATTTTTCTTGGAAATTCAACAAGATGCAATCATGATGTGTTGAGATATCTTCAAAATCTCGTCGAGCTAATTAATGTGACACTTTGTTTAACAAATTTGGTCCACATTTGCCGAAGTTATCGAGCTTCAAAGTTTGAAAAGCACAAAAGTTGTGTGTTTGAGCACATAAAGTGCTATTTTTCTTGGAAATTCAACAAGATGCAATCATGATGTGTTGTGACATCTTCAAATCTTGTCGAGCTAATTAATGTAACACTTTGTTTAACAAATTTGGTCCACATTTGCCAAAGTTATCGAGCTTCAAAGTTTGAAAAGTCACAAAAGTTGTGTGTTTGAGCACATAAAGTGCTATTTTTCTTGGAAGTTCAACAAGATGCAATTCTGATGTGTTGTGTCATGTTAAAGATCTCGTCGAGCTGATTAATTTGACACTTTGTTTAACAAATTTGGTCCACATTTGCCAAAGTTATCGAGCTTCAAAGTTTGAAAAGTCACAAAAGTTGTGTGTTTGAGCACATAAAGTGCTATTTTTCTTGGAAATTCAACAAGATGCAATCATGATGTGTTGTGACATCTTCAAAATCTCGTCTAGCTGATTAATTTGACAGTTTGTTTAACAACTTTGGTCCACATTTGCCGAAGTTATCGAGCTTCAAAGTTTGAAAAGTCACAAAAGTTGTGTGTTTGAGCACATAAAGTACTATTTTTCTTGGAAATTCAACAAGATGCAATCATGATGTGTTGTGACATCTTCAAAATCTCGTCTAGCTGATTAATTTGACAGTTTGTTTAACAACTTTGGTCCACATTTGCCGAAGTTATCGAGCTTCAAAGTTTGAAAAGTCACAAAAGTTGTGTGTTTGAGCACATAAAGTGCTATTTTTCTTGGAAATTCAACAAGATGCAATCATGATGTGTCGTGACATCTTCAAAATCCCGTTGAAGTGTTTAATTTGACAGTTTGTTTAACAACTTTGGTCCACATTTGCCGAAGTTATCGAGCTTCAAAGTTTTAAAAGTCACAAAAGTTGTGTGTTTGAGCACATAAAGTACCATTTTTCTTGGAAATTCAACAAGATGCAATCATGATGTGTTGAGATATCTTCAAAATCTCGTCGAGCTGATTAATTTGACAGTTTGTTTAACAAATTTGGTCCACATTTGCCGAAGTTATCGAGCTTCAAAGTTTGAAAAGCACAAAAGTTGTGTGTTTGAGCACATAAAGTGCTATTTTTCTTGGAAATTCAACAAGATGCAATCATGATGTGTCGTGACATCTTCAAAATCCCGTTGAAGTGTTTAATTTGACAGTTTGTTTAACAACTTTGGTCCACATTTGCCGAAGTTATCGAGCTTCAAAGTTTTAAAAGTCACAAAAGTTGTGTGTTTGAGCACATAAAGTGCTATTTTTCTTGGAAATTCAACAAGATGCAATCATGATGTGTTGAGATATCTTCAAAATCTCGTCGAGCTAATTAATGTGACACTTTGTTTAACAAATTTGGTCCACATTTGCCGAAGTTATCGAGCTTCAAAGTTTGAAAAGTCACAAAAGTTGTGTGTTTGAGCACATAAAGTGCTATTTTTCTTGGAAATTCAACAAGATGCAATCATGATGTGTTGAGATATCTTCAAAATCTCGTCGAGCTAATTAATGTGACACTTTGTTTAACAAATTTGGTCCACATTTGCCGAAGTTATCGAGCTTCAAAGTTTGAAAAGCACAAAAGTTGTGTGTTTGAGCACATAAAGTGCTATTTTTCTTGGAAATTCAACAAGATGCAATCATGATGTGTTGAGATATCTTCAAAATCTCGTCGAGCTAATTAATGTGACACTTTGTTTAACAAATTTGGTCCACATTTGCCGAAGTTATCGAGCTTCAAAGTTTGAAAAGTCACAAAAGTTGTGTGTTTGAGCACATAAAGTGCTATTTTTCTTGGAAATTCAACAAGATGCAATCATGATGTGTTGAGATATCTTCAAAATCTCGTCGAGCTAATTAATGTGACACTTTGTTTAACAAATTTGGTCCACATTTGCCAAAGTTATCGAGCTTCAAAGTTTGAAAAGTCACAAAAGTTGTGTGTTTGAGCACATAAAGTGCTATTTTTCTTGGAAATTCAACAAGATGCAATCATGATGTGTTGAGATATCTTCAAAATCTCGTCGAGCTAATTAATGTGACACTTTGTTTAACAAATTTGGTCCACATTTGCCGAAGTTATCGAGCTTCAAAGTTTGAAAAGTCACAAAAGTTGTGTGTTTGAGCACATAAAGTGCTATTTTTCTTGGAAATTCAACAAGATGCAATCATGATGTGTTGAGATATCTTCAAAATCTCGTCGAGCTAATTAATGTGACACTTTGTTTAACAAATTTGGTCCACATTTGCCAAAGTTATCGAGCTTCAAAGTTTGAAAAGTCACAAAAGTTGTGTGTTTGAGCACATAAAGTGCTATTTTTCTTGGAAATTCAACAAGATGCAATCATGATGTGTTGTGACATCTTCAAAATCTCGTCTAGCTGATTAATTTGACAGTTTGTTTAACAACTTTGGTCCACATTTGCCGAAGTTATCGAGCTTCAAAGTTTGAAAAGTCACAAAAGTTGTGTGTTTGAGCACATAAAGTACTATTTTTCTTGGAAATTCAACAAGATGCAATCATGATGTGTTGTGACATCTTCAAAATCTCGTCTAGCTGATTAATTTGACAGTTTGTTTAACAACTTTGGTCCACATTTGCCGAAGTTATCGAGCTTCAAAGTTTGAAAAGTCACAAAAGTTGTGTGTTTGAGCACATAAAGTGCTATTTTTCTTGGAAATTCAACAAGATGCAATCATGATGTGTTGAGATATCTTCAAAATCTCGTCGAGCTAATTAATGTGACACTTTGTTTAACAAATTTGGTCCACATTTGCCGAAGTTATCGAGCTTCAAAGTTTGAAAAGCACAAAAGTTGTGTGTTTGAGCACATAAAGTACTCTTTTTCTTGGAAATTCAACAAGATGCAATCATGATGTGTTGAGATATCTTCAAAATCTCGTCGAGCTAATTAATGTGACACTTTGTTTAACAAATTTGGTCCACATTTGCCGAAGTTATCGAGCTTCAAAGTTTGAAAAGTCACAAAAGTTGTGTGTTTGAGCACATAAAGTGCTATTTTTCTTGGAAATTCAACAAGATGCAATCATGATGTGTTGTGACATCTTCAAATCTTGTCGAGCTAATTAATGTAACACTTTGTTTAACAAATTTGGTCCACATTTGCCAAAGTTATCGAGCTTCAAAGTTTGAAAAGTCACAAAAGTTGTGTGTTTGAGCACATAAAGTGCTATTTTTCTTGGAAATTCAACAAGATGCAATCATGATGTGTTGAGATATCTTCAAAATCTCGTCGAGCTAATTAATGTGACACTTTGTTTAACAAATTTGGTCCACATTTGCCGAAGTTATCGAGCTTCAAAGTTTGAAAAGCACAAAAGTTGTGTGTTTGAGCACATAAAGTGCTATTTTTCTTGGAAATTCAACAAGATGCAATCATGATGTGTTGTGACATCTTCAAATCTTGTCGAGCTAATTAATGTAACACTTTGTTTAACAAATTTGGTCCACATTTGCCAAAGTTATCGAGCTTCAAAGTTTGAAAAGTCACAAAAGTTGTGTGTTTGAGCACATAAAGTGCTATTTTTCTTGGAAATTCAACAAGATGCAATCATGATGTGTTGTGACATCTTCAAATCTTGTCGAGCTAATTAATGTGACACTTTGTTTAACAAATTTGGTCCACATTTGCCGAAGTTATCGAGCTTCAAAGTTTGAAAAGCACAAAAGTTGTGTGTTTGAGCACATAAAGTGCTATTTTTCTTGGAAATTCAACAAGATGCAATCATGATGTGTTGTGACATCTTCAAATCTTGTCGAGCTAATTAATGTAACACTTTGTTTAACAAATTTGGTCCACATTTGCCAAAGTTATCGAGCTTCAAAGTTTGAAAAGTCACAAAAGTTGTGTGTTTGAGCACATAAAGTGCTATTTTTCTTGGAAATTCAACAAGATGCAATCATGATGTGTTGAGATATCTTCAAAATCTCGTCGAGCTAATTAATGTGACACTTTGTTTAACAAATTTGGTCCACATTTGCCAAAGTTATCGAGCTTCAAAGTTTGAAAAGTCACAAAAGTTGTGTGTTTGAGCACATAAAGTGCTATTTTTCTTGGAAATTCAACAAGATGCAATCATGATGTGTTGTGACATCTTCAAAATCTCGTCTAGCTGATTAATTTGACAGTTTGTTTAACAACTTTGGTCCACATTTGCCGAAGTTATCGAGCTTCAAAGTTTGAAAAGTCACAAAAGTTGTGTGTTTGAGCACATAAAGTACTATTTTTCTTGGAAATTCAACAAGATGCAATCATGATGTGTTGTGACATCTTCAAAATCTCGTCTAGCTGATTAATTTGACAGTTTGTTTAACAACTTTGGTCCACATTTGCCGAAGTTATCGAGCTTCAAAGTTTGAAAAGTCACAAAAGTTGTGTGTTTGAGCACATAAAGTGCTATTTTTCTTGGAAATTCAACAAGATGCAATCATGATGTGTTGAGATATCTTCAAAATCTCGTCGAGCTAATTAATGTGACACTTTGTTTAACAAATTTGGTCCACATTTGCCGAAGTTATCGAGCTTCAAAGTTTGAAAAGCACAAAAGTTGTGTGTTTGAGCACATAAAGTACTCTTTTTCTTGGAAATTCAACAAGATGCAATCATGATGTGTTGAGATATCTTCAAAATCTCGTCGAGCTAATTAATGTGACACTTTGTTTAACAAATTTGGTCCACATTTGCCGAAGTTATCGAGCTTCAAAGTTTGAAAAGTCACAAAAGTTGTGTGTTTGAGCACATAAAGTGCTATTTTTCTTGGAAATTCAACAAGATGCAATCATGATGTGTTGTGACATCTTCAAATCTTGTCGAGCTAATTAATGTAACACTTTGTTTAACAAATTTGGTCCACATTTGCCAAAGTTATCGAGCTTCAAAGTTTGAAAAGTCACAAAAGTTGTGTGTTTGAGCACATAAAGTGCTATTTTTCTTGGAAATTCAACAAGATGCAATCATGATGTGTTGAGATATCTTCAAAATCTCGTCGAGCTAATTAATGTGACACTTTGTTTAACAAATTTGGTCCACATTTGCCGAAGTTATCGAGCTTCAAAGTTTGAAAAGCACAAAAGTTGTGTGTTTGAGCACATAAAGTGCTATTTTTCTTGGAAATTCAACAAGATGCAATCATGATGTGTTGTGACATCTTCAAATCTTGTCGAGCTAATTAATGTAACACTTTGTTTAACAAATTTGGTCCACATTTGCCAAAGTTATCGAGCTTCAAAGTTTGAAAAGTCACAAAAGTTGTGTGTTTGAGCACATAAAGTGCTATTTTTCTTGGAAATTCAACAAGATGCAATCATGATGTGTTGTGACATCTTCAAAATCTCGTCTAGCTGATTAATTTGACAGTTTGTTTAACAACTTTGGTCCACATTTGCCGAAGTTATCGAGCTTCAAAGTTTGAAAAGTCACAAAAGTTGTGTGTTTGAGCACATAAAGTACTATTTTTCTTGGAAATTCAACAAGATGCAATCATGATGTGTTGTGACATCTTCAAAATCTCGTCTAGCTGATTAATTTGACAGTTTGTTTAACAACTTTGGTCCACATTTGCCGAAGTTATCGAGCTTCAAAGTTTGAAAAGTCACAAAAGTTGTGTGTTTGAGCACATAAAGTGCTATTTTTCTTGGAAATTCAACAAGATGCAATCATGATGTGTCGTGACATCTTCAAAATCCCGTTGAAGTGTTTAATTTGACAGTTTGTTTAACAACTTTGGTCCACATTTGCCGAAGTTATCGAGCTTCAAAGTTTTAAAAGTCACAAAAGTTGTGTGTTTGAGCACATAAAGTACCATTTTTCTTGGAAATTCAACAAGATGCAATCATGATGTGTTGAGATATCTTCAAAATCTCGTCGAGCTGATTAATTTGACAGTTTGTTTAACAAATTTGGTCCACATTTGCCGAAGTTATCGAGCTTCAAAGTTTGAAAAGCACAAAAGTTGTGTGTTTGAGCACATAAAGTGCTATTTTTCTTGGAAATTCAACAAGATGCAATCATGATGTGTCGTGACATCTTCAAAATCCCGTTGAAGTGTTTAATTTGACAGTTTGTTTAACAACTTTGGTCCACATTTGCCGAAGTTATCGAGCTTCAAAGTTTTAAAAGTCACAAAAGTTGTGTGTTTGAGCACATAAAGTGCTATTTTTCTTGGAAATTCAACAAGATGCAATCATGATGTGTTGAGATATCTTCAAAATCTCGTCGAGCTAATTAATGTGACACTTTGTTTAACAAATTTGGTCCACATTTGCCGAAGTTATCGAGCTTCAAAGTTTGAAAAGTCACAAAAGTTGTGTGTTTGAGCACATAAAGTGCTATTTTTCTTGGAAATTCAACAAGATGCAATCATGATGTGTTGAGATATCTTCAAAATCTCGTCGAGCTAATTAATGTGACACTTTGTTTAACAAATTTGGTCCACATTTGCCGAAGTTATCGAGCTTCAAAGTTTGAAAAGCACAAAAGTTGTGTGTTTGAGCACATAAAGTGCTATTTTTCTTGGAAATTCAACAAGATGCAATCATGATGTGTTGAGATATCTTCAAAATCTCGTCGAGCTAATTAATGTGACACTTTGTTTAACAAATTTGGTCCACATTTGCCGAAGTTATCGAGCTTCAAAGTTTGAAAAGTCACAAAAGTTGTGTGTTTGAGCACATAAAGTGCTATTTTTCTTGGAAATTCAACAAGATGCAATCATGATGTGTTGAGATATCTTCAAAATCTCGTCGAGCTAATTAATGTGACACTTTGTTTAACAAATTTGGTCCACATTTGCCAAAGTTATCGAGCTTCAAAGTTTGAAAAGTCACAAAAGTTGTGTGTTTGAGCACATAAAGTGCTATTTTTCTTGGAAATTCAACAAGATGCAATCATGATGTGTTGAGATATCTTCAAAATCTCGTCGAGCTAATTAATGTGACACTTTGTTTAACAAATTTGGTCCACATTTGCCGAAGTTATCGAGCTTCAAAGTTTGAAAAGTCACAAAAGTTGTGTGTTTGAGCACATAAAGTGCTATTTTTCTTGGAAATTCAACAAGATGCAATCATGATGTGTTGAGATATCTTCAAAATCTCGTCGAGCTAATTAATGTGACACTTTGTTTAACAAATTTGGTCCACATTTGCCGAAGTTATCGAGCTTCAAAGTTTGAAAAGCACAAAAGTTGTGTGTTTGAGCACATAAAGTGCTATTTTTCTTGGAAATTCAACAAGATGCAATCATGATGTGTTGTGACATCTTCAAATCTTGTCGAGCTAATTAATGTAACACTTTGTTTAACAAATTTGGTCCACATTTGCCGAAGTTATCGAGTTTCAAAATTTGAAAAGTCACACAAGTTTTGTGTTTGAGCACATAAAATACTATTTTTCTTGGAAATTCAACAAGATGCAATCATGATGTGTCGTGACATCTTCAAAATCCCGTTGAAGTGTTTAATTTGACAGTTTGTTTAACAACTTTGGTCCACATTTGCCGAAGTTATCGAGCTTCAAAGTTTTAAAAGTCACAAAAGTTGTGTGTTTGAGCACATAAAGTGCTATTTTTCTTGGAAATTCAACAAGATGCAATCATGATGTGTTGAGATATCTTCAAAATCTCGTCGAGCTAATTAATGTGACACTTTGTTTAACAAATTTGGTCCACATTTGCCGAAGTTATCGAGCTTCAAAGTTTGAAAAGTCACAAAAGTTGTGTGTTTGAGCACATAAAGTGCTATTTTTCTTGGAAATTCAACAAGATGCAATCATGATGTGTTGAGATATCTTCAAAATCTCGTCGAGCTAATTAATGTGACACTTTGTTTAACAAATTTGGTCCACATTTGCCAAAGTTATCGAGCTTCAAAGTTTGAAAAGTCACAAAAGTTGTGTGTTTGAGCACATAAAGTGCTATTTTTCTTGGAAATTCAACAAGATGCAATCATGATGTGTTGAGATATCTTCAAAATCTCGTCGAGCTAATTAATGTGACACTTTGTTTAACAAATTTGGTCCACATTTGCCGAAGTTATCGAGCTTCAAAGTTTGAAAAGTCACAAAAGTTGTGTGTTTGAGCACATAAAGTGCTATTTTTCTTGGAAATTCAACAAGATGCAATCATGATGTGTTGAGATATCTTCAAAATCTCGTCGAGCTAATTAATGTGACACTTTGTTTAACAAATTTGGTCCACATTTGCCGAAGTTATCGAGCTTCAAAGTTTGAAAAGCACAAAAGTTGTGTGTTTGAGCACATAAAGTGCTATTTTTCTTGGAAATTCAACAAGATGCAATCATGATGTGTTGTGACATCTTCAAATCTTGTCGAGCTAATTAATGTAACACTTTGTTTAACAAATTTGGTCCACATTTGCCAAAGTTATCGAGCTTCAAAGTTTGAAAAGTCACAAAAGTTGTGTGTTTGAGCACATAAAGTGCTATTTTTCTTGGAAATTCAACAAGATGCAATCATGATGTGTTGAGATATCTTCAAAATCTCGTCGAGCTAATTAATGTGACACTTTGTTTAACAAATTTGGTCCACATTTGCCGAAGTTATCGAGCTTCAAAGTTTGAAAAGCACAAAAGTTGTGTGTTTGAGCACATAAAGTGCTATTTTTCTTGGAAATTCAACAAGATGCAATCATGATGTGTTGTGACATCTTCAAATCTTGTCGAGCTAATTAATGTAACACTTTGTTTAACAAATTTGGTCCACATTTGCCAAAGTTATCGAGCTTCAAAGTTTGAAAAGTCACAAAAGTTGTGTGTTTGAGCACATAAAGTGCTATTTTTCTTGGAAATTCAACAAGATGCAATCATGATGTGTTGTGACATCTTCAAAATCTCGTCTAGCTGATTAATTTGACAGTTTGTTTAACAACTTTGGTCCACATTTGCCGAAGTTATCGAGCTTCAAAGTTTGAAAAGTCACAAAAGTTGTGTGTTTGAGCACATAAAGTGCTATTTTTCTTGGAAATTCAACAAGATGCAATCATGATGTGTTGAGATATCTTCAAAATCTCGTCGAGCTAATTAATGTGACACTTTGTTTAACAAATTTGGTCCACATTTGCCGAAGTTATCGAGCTTCAAAGTTTGAAAAGCACAAAAGTTGTGTGTTTGAGCACATAAAGTACTCTTTTTCTTGGAAATTCAACAAGATGCAATCATGATGTGTTGTGACATCTTCAAAATCTCGTCTAGCTGATTAATTTGACAGTTTGTTTAACAACTTTGGTCCACATTTGCCGAAGTTATCGAGCTTCAAAGTTTGAAAAGTCACAAAAGTTGTGTGTTTGAGCACATAAAGTGCTATTTTTCTTGGAAATTCAACAAGATGCAATCATGATGTGTCGTGACATCTTCAAAATCCCGTTGAAGTGTTTAATTTGACAGTTTGTTTAACAACTTTGGTCCACATTTGCCGAAGTTATCGAGCTTCAAAGTTTGAAAAGCACAAAAGTTGTGTGTTTGAGCACATAAAGTACTCTTTTTCTTGGAAATTCAACAAGATGCAATCATGATGTGTTGTGACATCTTCAAAATCCCGTTGAAGTGTTTAATTTGACAGTTTGTTTAACAACTTTGGTCCACATTTGCCGAAGTTATCGAGCTTCAAAGTTTTAAAAGTCACAAAAGTTGTGTGTTTGAGCACATAAAGTACTATTTTTCTTGGAAATTCAACAAGATGCAATCATGATGTGTTGTGACATCTTCAAAATCCCGTTGAAGTGTTTAATTTGACAATTTGTTTAACAACTTTGGTCCACATTTGCCGAAGTTATCGAGCTTCAAAGTTTGAAAAGCACAAAAGTTGTGTGTTTGAGCACATAAAGTGCTATTTTTCTTGGAAATTCAACAAGATGCAATCATGATGTGTTGTGACATCTTCAAATCTTGTCGAGCTAATTAATGTGACACTTTGTTTAACAAATTTGGTCCACATTTGCCAAAGTTATAGAGCTTCAAAGTTTGAAAAGTCACAAAAGTTGTGTGTTTGAGCACATAAAGTACTATTTTTCTTGGAAATTCAACAAGATGCAATCATGATGTGTTGTGACATCTTCAAAATCCCGTTGAAGTGTTTAATTTGACAATTTGTTTAACAACTTTGGTCCACATTTGCCAAAGTTATAGAGCTTCAAAGTTTGAAAAGTCACAAAAGTTGTGTGTTTGAGCACATAAAGTACTATTTTTCTTGGAAATTCAACAAGATGCAATCATGATGTGTTGTGACATCTTCAAAATCCCGTTGAAGTGTTTAATTTGACAATTTGTTTAACAACTTTGGTCCACATTTGCCGAAGTTATCGAGCTTCAAAGTTTGAAAAGTCACAAAAGTTGTGTGTTTGAGCACATAAAGTACCATTTTTCTTGGAAATTCAACAAGATGCAATCATGATGTGTTGAGATATCTTCAAAATCTCGTCGAGCTGATTAATTTGACAGTTTGTTTAACAACTTTGGTGCACATTTGCCGAAGTTATCGAGCTTCAAAGTTTGAAAAGTCACAAAAGTTGTGTGTTTGAGCACATAAAGTACCATTTTTCTTGGAAATTCAACAAGATGCAATCATGATGTGTTGAGATATCTTCAAAATCTCGTCGAGCTGATTAATTTGACAGTTTGTTTAACAACTTTGGTCCACATTTGCCGAAGTTATCGAGCTTCAAAGTTTGAAAAGCACAAAAGTTGTGTGTTTGAGCACATAAAGTGCTATTTTTCTTGGAAATTCAACAAGATGCAATCATGATGTGTTGTGACATCTTCAAATCTTGTCGAGCTAATTAATGTAACACTTTGTTTAACAAATTTGGTCCACATTTGCCAAAGTTATCGAGCTTCAAAGTTTGAAAAGTCACAAAAGTTGTGTGTTTGAGCACATAAAGTGCTATTTTTTTTGGAAATTCAACAAGATGCAATCATGATGTGTTGAGATATCTTCAAAATCTCGTCGAGCTAATTAATGTGACACTTTGTTTAACAAATTTGGTCCACATTTGCCAAAGTTATCGAGCTTCAAAGTTTGAAAAGTCACAAAAGTTGTGTGTTTGAGCACATAAAGTACTATTTTTCTTGGAAATTCAACAAGATGCAATCATGATGTGTTGTGACATCTTCAAAATCTCGTCTAGCTGATTAATTTGACAGTTTGTTTAACAACTTTGGTCCACATTTGCCGAAGTTATTGAGCTTCAAAGTTTGAAAAGTCACAAAAGTTGTGTGTTTGAGCACATAAAGTGCTATTTTTCTTGGAAATTCAACAAGATGCAATCATGATGTGTTGTGACATCTTCAGAATCCCGTTGAAGTGTTTAATTTGACAGTTTGTTTAACAACTTTGGTCCACATTTGCCGAAGTTATCGAGCTTCAAAGTTTGAAAAGTCACAAAAGTTGTGTGTTTGAGCACATAAAGTGCTATTTTTCTTGGAAATTCAACAAGATGCAATCATGATGTGTTGAGATATCTTCAAAATCCCGTTGAAGTGTTTAATTTGACAGTTTGTTTAACAACTTTGGTCCACATTTGCCGAAGTTATCGAGCTTCAAAGTTTTAAAAGTCACAAAAGTTGTGTGTTTGAGCACATAAAGTACTATTTTTCTTGGAAATTCAACAAGATGCAATCATGATGTGTTGTGACATCTTCAAAATCCCGTTGAAGTGTTTAATTTGACAGTTTGTTTAACAACTTTGGTCCACATTTGCCGAAGTTATCGAGCTTCAAAGTTTGAAAAGCACAAAAGTTGTGTGTTTGAGCACATAAAGTACTATTTTTCTTGGAAATTCAACAAGATGCAATCATGATGTGTCGTGACATCTTCAAAATCCCGTTGAAGTGTTTAATTTGACAGTTTGTTTAACAACTTTGGTCCACATTTGCCGAAGTTATCGAGCTTCAAAGTTTTAAAAGTCACAAAAGTTGTGTGTTTGAGCACATAAAGTACTATTTTTCTTGGAAATTCAACAAGATGCAATCATGATGTTTGGACATCTTCAAAATCCCGTTGAAGTGTTTAATTTGACAGTTTGTTTAACAACTTTGGTCCACATTTGCCGAAGTTATCGAGCTTCAAAGTTTGAAAAGCACAAAAGTTGTGTGTTTGAGCACATAAAGTACTCTTTTTCTTGGAAATTCAACAAGATGCAATCATGATGTGTTGTGACATCTTCAAAATCCCGTTGAAGTGTTTAATTTGACAGTTTGTTTAACAACTTTGGTCCACATTTGCCGAAGTTATCGAGCTTCAAAGTTTTAAAAGTCACAAAAGTTGTGTGTTTGAGCACATAAAGTACTATTTTTCTTGGAAATTCAACAAGATGCAATCATGATGTGTTGTGACATCTTCAAAATCCCGTTGAAGTGTTTAATTTGACAATTTGTTTAACAACTTTGGTCCACATTTGCCGAAGTTATCGAGCTTCAAAGTTTGAAAAGCACAAAAGTTGTGTGTTTGAGCACATAAAGTGCTATTTTTCTTGGAAATTCAACAAGATGCAATCATGATGTGTTGTGACATCTTCAAATCTTGTCGAGCTAATTAATGTGACACTTTGTTTAACAAATTTGGTCCACATTTGCCAAAGTTATAGAGCTTCAAAGTTTGAAAAGTCACAAAAGTTGTGTGTTTGAGCACATAAAGTACTATTTTTCTTGGAAATTCAACAAGATGCAATCATGATGTGTTGTGACATCTTCAAAATCCCGTTGAAGTGTTTAATTTGACAATTTGTTTAACAACTTTGGTCCACATTTGCCAAAGTTATAGAGCTTCAAAGTTTGAAAAGTCACAAAAGTTGTGTGTTTGAGCACATAAAGTACTTTTTTTCTTGAAAATTCAACAAGATG
Organism: Euwallacea fornicatus; assembly: GCF_040115645.1. Taxonomy (NCBI): domain Eukaryota; kingdom Metazoa; phylum Arthropoda; class Insecta; order Coleoptera; family Curculionidae; genus Euwallacea; species Euwallacea fornicatus. The sequence continues at coordinate 42,092 of NW_027096024.1, read as the reverse complement.
CAATCATGATGTGTTGTGACATCTTCAAAATCTCGTCTAGCTGATTAATTTGACAGTTTGTTTAACAACTTTGGTCCACATTTGCCGAAGTTATCGAGCTTCAAAGTTTGAAAAGTCACAAAAGTTGTGTGTTTGAGCACATAAAGTACCATTTTTCTTGGAAATTCAACAAGATGCAATCATGATGTGTTGAGATATCTTCAAAATCTCGTCGAGCTGATTAATTTGACAGTTTGTTTAACAACTTTGGTCCACATTTGCCGAAGTTATCGAGCTTCAAAGTTTGAAAAGTCACAAAAGTTGTGTGTTTGAGCACATAAAGTACTTTTTTTCTTGAAAATTCAACAAGATGCAATCATGATGTGTTGTGACATCTTCAAAATCTCGTCTAGCTGATTAATTTGACAGTTTGTTTAACAACTTTGGTCCACATTTGCCGAAGTTATCGAGCTTCAAAGTTTGAAAAGTCACAAAAGTTGTGTGTTTGAGCACATAAAGTACTTTTTTTCTTGAAAATTCAACAAGATGCAATCATGATGTGTTGTGACATCTTCAAAATCTCGTCTAGCTGATTAATTTGACAGTTTGTTTAACAACTTTGGTCCACATTTGCCGAAGTTATCGAGCTTCAAAGTTTGAAAAGTCACAAAAGTTGTGTGTTTGAGCACATAAAGTACCATTTTTCTTGGAAATTCAACAAGATGCAATCATGATGTGTTGAGATATCTTCAAAATCTCGTCGAGCTGATTAATTTGACAGTTTGTTTAACAACTTTGGTCCACATTTGCCGAAGTTATCGAGCTTCAAAGTTTGAAAAGTCACAAAAGTTGTGTGTTTGAGCACATAAAGTACTTTTTTTCTTGAAAATTCAACAAGATGCAATCATGATGTGTTGTGACATCTTCAAAATCTCGTCTAGCTGATTAATTTGACAGTTTGTTTAACAACTTTGGTCCACATTTGCCGAAGTTATCGAGCTTCAAAGTTTGAAAAGTCACAAAAGTTGTGTGTTTGAGCACATAAAGTACCATTTTTCTTGGAAATTCAACAAGATGCAATCATGATGTGTTGAGATATCTTCAAAATCTCGTCGAGCTGATTAATTTGACAGTTTGTTTAACAAATTTGGTCCACATTTGCCGAAGTTATCGAGCTTCAAAGTTTGAAAAGCACAAAAGTTGTGTGTTTGAGCACATAAAGTACTATTTTTCTTGGAAATTCAACAAGATGCAATCATGATGTGTCGTGACATCTTCAAAATCCCGTTGAAGTGTTTAATTTGACAGTTTGTTTAACAACTTTGGTCCACATTTGCCGAAGTTATCGAGCTTCAAAGTTTTAAAAGTCACAAAAGTTGTGTGTTTGAGCACATAAAGTGCTATTTTTCTTGGAAATTCAACAAGATGCAATCATGATGTGTCGTGACATCTTCAGAATCCCGTTGAAGTGTTTAATTTGACAGTTTGTTTAACAACTTTGGTCCACATTTGCCGAAGTTATCGAGCTTCAAAATTTGAAAAGTCACAAAAGTTGTGTGTTTGAGCACATAAAGTGCTATTTTTCTTGGAAATTCAACAAGATGCAATCATGATGTGTCGAGATATCTTCAAAATCTCGTCGAGCTAATTAATGTGACACTTTGTTTAACAAATTTGGTCCACATTTGCCGAAGTTATCGAGCTTCAAAGTTTGAAAAGCACAAAAGTTGTGTGTTTGAGCACATAAAGTACTCTTTTTCTTGGAAATTCAACAAGATGCAATCATAATTTGTTGTGACATCTTCAAAATCTCGTCTAGCTGATTAATTTGACAGTTTGTTTAACAACTTTGGTCCACATTTGCCGAAGTTATCGAGCTTCAAAGTTTGAAAAGTCACAAAAGTTGTGTGTTTGAGCACATAAAGTACTATTTTTCTTGGAAATTCAACAAGATGCAATCATGATGTGTTGTGACATCTTCAAAATCTCGTCTAGCTGATTAATTTGACAGTTTGTTTAACAACTTTGGTCCACATTTGCCGAAGTTATCGAGCTTCAAAGTTTGAAAAGTCACAAAAGTTGTGTGTTTGAGCACATAAAGTACTATTTTTCTTGGAAATTCAACAAGATGCAATCATGATGTGTTGTGACATCTTCAAAATCCCGTTGAAGTGTTTAATTTGACAGTTTGTTTAACAACTTTGGTCCACATTTGCCGAAGTTATCGAGCTTCAAAGTTTGAAAAGCACAAAAGTTGTGTGTTTGAGCACATAAAGTACTATTTTTCTTGGAAATTCAACAAGATGCAATCATGATGTGTCGTGACATCTTCAAAATCCCGTTGAAGTGTTTAATTTGACAGTTTGTTTAACAACTTTGGTCCACATTTGCCGAAGTTATCGAGCTTCAAAGTTTTAAAAGTCACAAAAGTTGTGTGTTTGAGCACATAAAGTACTATTTTTCTTGGAAATTCAACAAGATGCAATCATGATGTTTGGACATCTTCAAAATCCCGTTGAAGTGTTTAATTTGACAGTTTGTTTAACAACTTTGGTCCACATTTGCCGAAGTTATCGAGCTTCAAAGTTTGAAAAGCACAAAAGTTGTGTGTTTGAGCACATAAAGTACTCTTTTTCTTGGAAATTCAACAAGATGCAATCATGATGTGTTGTGACATCTTCAAAATCCCGTTGAAGTGTTTAATTTGACAGTTTGTTTAACAACTTTGGTCCACATTTGCCGAAGTTATCGAGCTTCAAAGTTTTAAAAGTCACAAAAGTTGTGTGTTTGAGCACATAAAGTACTATTTTTCTTGGAAATTCAACAAGATGCAATCATGATGTGTTGTGACATCTTCAAAATCCCGTTGAAGTGTTTAATTTGACAATTTGTTTAACAACTTTGGTCCACATTTGCCGAAGTTATCGAGCTTCAAAGTTTGAAAAGCACAAAAGTTGTGTGTTTGAGCACATAAAGTGCTATTTTTCTTGGAAATTCAACAAGATGCAATCATGATGTGTTGTGACATCTTCAAATCTTGTCGAGCTAATTAATGTGACACTTTGTTTAACAAATTTGGTCCACATTTGCCAAAGTTATAGAGCTTCAAAGTTTGAAAAGTCACAAAAGTTGTGTGTTTGAGCACATAAAGTACTATTTTTCTTGGAAATTCAACAAGATGCAATCATGATGTGTTGTGACATCTTCAAAATCCCGTTGAAGTGTTTAATTTGACAATTTGTTTAACAACTTTGGTCCACATTTGCCAAAGTTATAGAGCTTCAAAGTTTGAAAAGTCACAAAAGTTGTGTGTTTGAGCACATAAAGTACTTTTTTTCTTGAAAATTCAACAAGATGCAATCATGATGTGTTGTGACATCTTCAAAATCTCGTCTAGCTGATTAATTTGACAGTTTGTTTAACAACTTTGGTCCACATTTGCCGAAGTTATCGAGCTTCAAAGTTTGAAAAGTCACAAAAGTTGTGTGTTTGAGCACATAAAGTACCATTTTTCTTGGAAATTCAACAAGATGCAATCATGATGTGTTGAGATATCTTCAAAATCTCGTCGAGCTGATTAATTTGACAGTTTGTTTAACAACTTTGGTCCACATTTGCCGAAGTTATCGAGCTTCAAAGTTTGAAAAGTCACAAAAGTTGTGTGTTTGAGCACATAAAGTACTTTTTTTCTTGAAAATTCAACAAGATGCAATCATGATGTGTTGTGACATCTTCAAAATCTCGTCTAGCTGATTAATTTGACAGTTTGTTTAACAACTTTGGTCCACATTTGCCGAAGTTATCGAGCTTCAAAGTTTGAAAAGTCACAAAAGTTGTGTGTTTGAGCACATAAAGTACTTTTTTTCTTGAAAATTCAACAAGATGCAATCATGATGTGTTGTGACATCTTCAAAATCTCGTCTAGCTGATTAATTTGACAGTTTGTTTAACAACTTTGGTCCACATTTGCCGAAGTTATCGAGCTTCAAAGTTTGAAAAGTCACAAAAGTTGTGTGTTTGAGCACATAAAGTACCATTTTTCTTGGAAATTCAACAAGATGCAATCATGATGTGTTGAGATATCTTCAAAATCTCGTCGAGCTGATTAATTTGACAGTTTGTTTAACAACTTTGGTCCACATTTGCCGAAGTTATCGAGCTTCAAAGTTTGAAAAGTCACAAAAGTTGTGTGTTTGAGCACATAAAGTACTTTTTTTCTTGAAAATTCAACAAGATGCAATCATGATGTGTTGTGACATCTTCAAAATCTCGTCTAGCTGATTAATTTGACAGTTTGTTTAACAACTTTGGTCCACATTTGCCGAAGTTATCGAGCTTCAAAGTTTGAAAAGTCACAAAAGTTGTGTGTTTGAGCACATAAAGTACCATTTTTCTTGGAAATTCAACAAGATGCAATCATGATGTGTTGAGATATCTTCAAAATCTCGTCGAGCTGATTAATTTGACAGTTTGTTTAACAAATTTGGTCCACATTTGCCGAAGTTATCGAGCTTCAAAGTTTGAAAAGCACAAAAGTTGTGTGTTTGAGCACATAAAGTACTATTTTTCTTGGAAATTCAACAAGATGCAATCATGATGTGTCGTGACATCTTCAAAATCCCGTTGAAGTGTTTAATTTGACAGTTTGTTTAACAACTTTGGTCCACATTTGCCGAAGTTATCGAGCTTCAAAGTTTTAAAAGTCACAAAAGTTGTGTGTTTGAGCACATAAAGTGCTATTTTTCTTGGAAATTCAACAAGATGCAATCATGATGTGTTGAGATATCTTCAAAATCTCGTCGAGCTAATTAATGTGACACTTTGTTTAACAAATTTGGTCCACATTTGCCGAAGTTATCGAGCTTCAAAGTTTGAAAAGTCACAAAAGTTGTGTGTTTGAGCACATAAAGTGCTATTTTTCTTGGAAATTCAACAAGATGCAATCATGATGTGTTGAGATATCTTCAAAACCTCGTCGAGCTAATTAATGTGACACTTTGTTTAACAAATTTGGTCCACATTTGCCGAAGTTATCGAGCTTCAAAGTTTGAAAAGCACAAAAGTTGTGTGTTTGAGCACATAAAGTGCTATTTTTCTTGGAAATTCAACAAGATGCAATCATGATGTGTTGTGACATCTTCAAATCTTGTCGAGCTAATTAATGTAACACTTTGTTTAACAAATTTGGTCCACATTTGCCAAAGTTATCGAGCTTCAAAGTTTGAAAAGTCACAAAAGTTGTGTGTTTGAGCACATAAAGTGCTATTTTTCTTGGAAATTCAACAAGATGCAATCATGATGTGTTGAGATATCTTCAAAATCTCGTCGAGCTAATTAATGTGACACTTTGTTTAACAAATTTGGTCCACATTTGCCAAAGTTATCGAGCTTCAAAGTTTGAAAAGTCACAAAAGTTGTGTGTTTGAGCACATAAAGTGCTATTTTTCTTGGAAATTCAACAAGATGCAATCATGATGTGTTGTGACATCTTCAAAATCTCGTCTAGCTGATTAATTTGACAGTTTGTTTAACAACTTTGGTCCACATTTGCCGAAGTTATCGAGCTTCAAAGTTTGAAAAGTCACAAAAGTTGTGTGTTTGAGCACATAAAGTGCTATTTTTCTTGGAAATTCAACAAGATGCAATCATGATGTGTTGAGATATCTTCAAAATCTCGTCGAGCTAATTAATGTGACACTTTGTTTAACAAATTTGGTCCACATTTGCCGAAGTTATCGAGCTTCAAAGTTTGAAAAGCACAAAAGTTGTGTGTTTGAGCACATAAAGTACTCTTTTTCTTGGAAATTCAACAAGATGCAATCATGATGTGTTGTGACATCTTCAAAATCTCGTCTAGCTGATTAATTTGACAGTTTGTTTAACAACTTTGGTCCACATTTGCCGAAGTTATCGAGCTTCAAAGTTTGAAAAGTCACAAAAGTTGTGTGTTTGAGCACATAAAGTGCTATTTTTCTTGGAAATTCAACAAGATGCAATCATGATGTGTTGTGACATCTTCAAAATATCGTCTAGCTGATTAATTTGACAGTTTGTTTAACAACTTTGGTCCACATTTGCCGAAGTTATCGAGCTTCAAAGTTTGAAAAGTCACAAAAGTTGTGTGTTTGAGCACATAAAGTACTATTTTTCTTGGAAATTCAACAAGATGCAATCATGATGTGTTGTGACATCTTCAAAATCTCGTCTAGCTGATTAATTTGACAGTTTGTTTAACAACTTTGGTCCACATTTGCCGAAGTTATCGAGCTTCAAAGTTTGAAAAGTCACAAAAGTTGTGTGTTTGAGCACATAAAGTGCTATTTTTCTTGGAAATTCAACAAGATGCAATCATGATGTGTTGAGATATCTTCAAAATCTCGTCGAGCTAATTAATGTGACACTTTGTTTAACAAATTTGGTCCACATTTGCCGAAGTTATCGAGCTTCAAAGTTTGAAAAGCACAAAAGTTGTGTGTTTGAGCACATAAAGTACTCTTTTTCTTGGAAATTCAACAAGATGCAATCATGATGTGTTGTGACATCTTCAAAATCTCGTCTAGCTGATTAATTTGACAGTTTGTTTAACAACTTTGGTCCACATTTGCCGAAGTTATCGAGCTTCAAAGTTTGAAAAGTCACAAAAGTTGTGTGTTTGAGCACATAAAGTACTCTTTTTCTTGGAAATTCAACAAGATGCAATCATGATGTGTTGTGACATCTTCAAAATCTCGTCTAGCTGATTAATTTGACAGTTTGTTTAACAACTTTGGTCCACATTTGCCGAAGTTATCGAGCTTCAAAGTTTGAAAAGTCACAAAAGTTGTGTGTTTGAGCACATAAAGTACTATTTTTCTTGGAAATTCAACAAGATGCAATCATGATGTGTTGTGACATCTTCAAAATCTCGTCTAGCTGATTAATTTGACAGTTTGTTTAACAACTTTGGTCCACATTTGCCGAAGTTATCGAGCTTCAAAGTTTGAAAAGTCACAAAAGTTGTGTGTTTGAGCACATAAAGTGCTATTTTTCTTGGAAATTCAACAAGATGCAATCATGATGTGTTGAGATATCTTCAAAATCTCGTCGAGCTAATTAATGTGACACTTTGTTTAACAAATTTGGTCCACATTTGCCGAAGTTATCGAGCTTCAAAGTTTGAAAAGCACAAAAGTTGTGTGTTTGAGCACATAAAGTACTCTTTTTCTTGGAAATTCAACAAGATGCAATCATGATGTGTTGTGACATCTTCAAAATCCCGTTGAAGTGTTTAATTTGACAGTTTGTTTAACAACTTTGGTCCACATTTGCCGAAGTTATCGAGCTTCAAAGTTTTAAAAGTCACAAAAGTTGTGTGTTTGAGCACATAAAGTACTATTTTTCTTGGAAATTCAACAAGATGCAATCATGATGTTTGGACATCTTCAAAATCCCGTTGAAGTGTTTAATTTGACAGTTTGTTTAACAACTTTGGTCCACATTTGCCGAAGTTATCGAGCTTCAAAGTTTGAAAAGCACAAAAGTTGTGTGTTTGAGCACATAAAGTACTCTTTTTCTTGGAAATTCAACAAGATGCAATCATGATGTGTTGTGACATCTTCAAAATCCCGTTGAAGTGTTTAATTTGACAGTTTGTTTAACAACTTTGGTCCACATTTGCCGAAGTTATCGAGCTTCAAAGTTTTAAAAGTCACAAAAGTTGTGTGTTTGAGCACATAAAGTACTATTTTTCTTGGAAATTCAACAAGATGCAATCATGATGTGTTGTGACATCTTCAAAATCTCGTCTAGCTGATTAATTTGACAGTTTGTTTAACAACTTTGGTCCACATTTGCCGAAGTTATCGAGCTTCAAAGTTTGAAAAGTCACAAAAGTTGTGTGTTTGAGCACATAAAGTGCTATTTTTCTTGGAAATTCAACAAGATGCAATCATGATGTGTTGTGACATCTTCAGAATCCCGTTGAAGTGTTTAATTTGACAGTTTGTTTAACAACTTTGGTCCACATTTGCCGAAGTTATCGAGCTTCAAAGTTTGAAAAGTCACAAAAGTTGTGTGTTTGAGCACATAAAGTGCTATTTTTCTTGGAAATTCAACAAGATGCAATCATGATGTGTTGAGATATCTTCAAAATCTCGTCGAGCTAATTAATGTGACACTTTGTTTAACAAATTTGGTCCACATTTGCCGAAGTTATCGAGCTTCAAAGTTTGAAAAGCACAAAAGTTGTGTGTTTGAGCACATAAAGTACTCTTTTTCTTGAAAATTCAACAAGATGCAATCATGATGTGTTGTGACATCTTCAAAATCTCGTCGAGCTGATTAATTTGACAGTTTGTTTAACAACTTTGGTCCACATTTGCCGAAGTTATCGAGCTTCAAAGTTTGAAAAGTCACAAAAGTTGTGTTATTTGAACACATAAAGTACTATTTTTCTTGAAAATTCAACAAGATGCAATCATGATGTGTTGTGACATCTTCAAAATCTCGTCTAGCTGATTAATTTGACAGTTTGTTTAACAACTTTGGTCCACATTTGCCGAAGTTATAGAGCTTCAAAGTTTGAAAAGTCACAAAAGTTGTGTGTTTGAGCACATAAAGTACTTTTTTTCTTGAAAATTCAACAAGATGCAATCATGATGTGTTGTGACATCTTCAAAATCTCGTCGAGCTGATTAATTTGACAGTTTGTTTAACAACTTTGGTTCACATTTGCCGAAGTTATCGAGCTTCAAAGTTTGAAAAGTCACAAAAGTTGTGTTATTTGAACACATAAAGTACTATTTTTCTTGAAAATTCAACAAGATGCAATCATGATGTGTTGTGACATCTTCAAAATCTCGTCGAGCTGATTAATTTGACAGTTTGTTTAACAACTTTGGTCCACATTTGCCGAAGTTATCGAGCTTCAAAGTTTGAAAAGTCACAAAAGTTGTGTGTTTGAGCACATAAAGTACTATTTTTCTTGGAAATTCAACAAGATGCAATCATGATGTGTTGTGACATCTTGAAATCTTGTCGAGCTAATTAATGTGACACTTTGTTTAACAAATTTGGTCCACATTTGCCAAAGTTATAGAGCTTCAAAGTTTGAAAAGTCACAAAAGTTGTGTGTTTGAGCACATAAAGTACTATTTTTCTTGGAAATTCAACAAGATGCAATCATGATGTGTTGTGACATCTTCAAAATCCCGTTGAAGTGTTTAATTTGACAATTTGTTTAACAACTTTGGTCCACATTTGCCGAAGTTATCGAGCTTCAAAGTTTGAAAAGTCACAAAAGTTGTGTGTTTGAGCACATAAAGTACCATTTTTCTTGGAAATTCAACAAGATGCAATCATGATGTGTTGAGATATCTTCAAAATCTCGTCGAGCTGATTAATTTGACAGTTTGTTTAACAACTTTGGTCCACATTTGCCGAAGTTATCGAGCTTCAAAGTTTGAAAAGTCACAAAAGTTGTGTGTTTGAGCACATAAAGTACCATTTTTCTTGGAAATTCAACAAGATGCAATCATGATGTGTTGAGATATCTTCAAAATCTCGTCGAGCTGATTAATTTGACAGTTTGTTTAACAACTTTGGTCCACATTTGCCGAAGTTATCGAGCTTCAAAGTTTGAAAAGTCACAAAAGTTGTGTGTTTGAGCACATAAAGTACCATTTTTCTTGTAAATTCAACAAGATGCAATCATGATGTGTTGAGATATCTTCAAAATCTCGTCGAGCTGATTAATTTGACAGTTTGTTTAACAACTTTGGTCCACATTTGCCGAAGTTATCGAGCTTCAAAGTTTGAAAAGTCACAAAAGTTGTGTGTTTGAGCACATAAAGTACCATTTTTCTTGGAAATTCAACAAGATGCAATCATGATGTGTTGAGATATCTTCAAAATCTCGTCGAGCTGATTAATTTGACAGTTTGTTTAACAACTTTGGTCCACATTTGCCGAAGTTATCGAGCTTCAAAGTTTGAAAAGCACAAAAGTTGTGTGTTTGAGCACATAAAGTACTCTTTTTCTTGGAAATTCAACAAGATGCAATCATGATGTGTTGTGACATCTTCAAAATCCCGTTGAAGTGTTTAATTTGACAGTTTGTTTAACAACTTTGGTCCACATTTGCCGAAGTTATCGAGCTTCAAAGTTTTAAAAGTCACAAAAGTTGTGTGTTTGAGCACATAAAGTACTATTTTTCTTGGAAATTCAACAAGATGCAATCATGATGTGTTGTGACATCTTCAAAATCCCGTTGATGTGTTTAATTTGACAATTTGTTTAACAACTTTGGTCCACATTTGCCGAAGTTATCGAGCTTCAAAGTTTGAAAAGCACAAAAGTTGTGTGTTTGAGCACATAAAGTGCTATTTTTCTTGGAAATTCAACAAGATGCAATCATGATGTGTTGTGACATCTTCAAAATCCCGTTGAAGTGTTTAATTTGACAATTTGTTTAACAACTTTGGTCCACATTTGCCGAAGTTATCGAGCTTCAAAGTTTGAAAAGCACAAAAGTTGTGTGTTTGAGCACATAAAGTACTCTTTTTCTTGGAAATTCAACAAGATGCAATCATGATGTGTTGTGACATCTTCAAATCTTGTCGAGCTAATTAATGTGACACTTTGTTTAACAAATTTGGTCCACATTTGCCAAAGTTATAGAGCTTCAAAGTTTGAAAAGTCACAAAAGTTGTGTGTTTGAGCACATAAAGTACTATTTTTCTTGGAAATTCAACAAGATGCAATCATGATGTGTTGTGACATCTTCAAAATCCCGTTGAAGTGTTTAATTTGACAATTTGTTTAACAACTTTGGTCCACATTTGCCAAAGTTATAGAGCTTCAAAGTTTGAAAAGTCACAAAAGTTGTGTGTTTGAGCACATAAAGTACTTTTTTTCTTGAAAATTCAACAAGATGCAATAATGATGTGTTGTGACATCTTCAAAATCTCGTCTAGCTGATTAATTTGACAGTTTGTTTAACAACTTTGGTCCACATTTGCCGAAGTTATCGAGCTTCAAAGTTTGAAAAGTCACAAAAGTTGTGTGTTTGAGCACATAAAGTACCATTTTTCTTGGAAATTCAACAAGATGCAATCATGATGTGTTGAGATATCTTCAAAATCTCGTCGAGCTGATTAATTTGACAGTTTGTTTAACAACTTTGGTCCACATTTGCCGAAGTTATCGAGCTTCAAAATTTGAAAAGTCACAAAAGTTGTGTGTTTGAGCACATAAAGTGCTATTTTTCTTGGAAATTCAACAAGATGCAATCATGATGTGTTGGGACATCTTCAAAATCTCGTTGAGGTGTTTAATTTGACACTTTGTTTAACAAATTTGGTCCACATTTGTCGAAGTTATCGAGCTTCAAAGTTTGAAAAGCACAAAAGTTGTGTGTTTGAGCACATAAAGTACTATTTTTCTTGGAAAGTCAACAAGATGAAATCATGATGTGTTGTGACATCTTCAAAATCTTGTCGAGCTGAGTAATTGGAAACTTTGTTTAACAAATTTGGTCCACATTTGCCGAAGTTATCGAGCTTCAAAGTTTGAAAAGCACAAAAGTTGTGTGTTTGAGCACATAAAGTACTATTTTTCTTGGAAATTCAACAAGATGCAATCATGATGTGTTGTGACATCTTCAAATCTTGTCGAGCTAATTAATGTGACACTTTGTTTAACAAATTTGGTCCACATTTGCCGAAGTTATCGAGCTTCAAACTTTGAAAAGCACAAAAGTTGTGTGTTTGAGCACATAAAGTACTATTTTTCTTGGAAATTCAACAAGATGCAATCATGATGTGTTGTGACATCTTCAAAATCCCGTTGAAGTGTTTAATTTGACAATTTGTTTAACAACTTTGGTCCACATTTGCCGAAGTTATCGAGCTTCAAAGTTTGAAAAGCACAAAAGTTGTGTGTTTGAGCACATAAAGTGCTATTTTTCTTTCAAATTCAACAAGATGCAATCATGATGTGTCGTGACATCTTCAAAATCCCGTTGAAGTGTTTAATTTGACAGTTTGTTTAACAACTTTGGTCCACATTTGCCGAAGTTATCGAGCTTCAAAGTTTTAAAAGTCACAAAAGTTGTGTGTTTGAGCACATAAAGTACTATTTTTCTTGGAAATTCAACAAGATGCAATCATGATGTGTTGTGACATCTTCAAATCTTGTCGAGCTAATTAATGTGACACTTTGTTTAACAAATTTGGTCCACATTTGCCAAAGTTATAGAGCTTCAAAGTTTGAAAAGTCACAAAAGTTGTGTGTTTGAGCTCATAAAGTACTATTTTTCTTGGAAATTCAACAAGATGCAATCATGATGTGTTGTGACATCTTCAAATCTTGTCGAGCTAATTAATGTGACACTTTGTTTAACAAATTTGGTCCACATTTGCCAAAGTTATCGAGCTTCAAAGTTTGAAAAGTCACAAAAGTTGTGTGTTTGAGCACATAAAGTACTATTTTTCTGGGAAATTCAACAAGATGCAATCATGATGTGTTGTGACATCTTCAAAATCTCGTCTAGCTGATTAATTTGACAGTTTGTTTAACAACTTTGGTCCACATTTGCCGAAGTTATCGAGCTTCAAAGTTTGAAAAGTCACAAAAGTTGTGTGTTTGAGCACATAAAGTGCTATTTTTCTTGGAAATTCAACAAGATGCAATCATGATGTGTTGTGACATCTTCAAAATCTCGTCTAGCTGATTAATTTGACAGTTTGTTTAACAACTTTGGTCCACATTTGCCGAAGTTATCGAGCTTCAAAGTTTGAAAAGTCACAAAAGTGTGTGTTTGAGCACATAAAGTGCTATTTTTCTTGGAAATTCAACAAGATGCAATCATGATGTGTCGTGACATCTTCAGAATCCCGTTGAAGTGTTTAATTTGACAGTTTGTTTAACAACTTTGGTCCACATTTGCCGAAGTTATCGAGCTTCAAAGTTTGAAAAGTCACAAAAGTTGTGTGTTTGAGCACATAAAGTGCTATTTTTCTTGGAAATTCAACAAGATGCAATCATGATGTGTCGTGACATCTTCAAAATCCCGTTGAAGTGTTTAATTTGACAGTTTGTTTAACAACTTTGGTCCACATTTGCCGAAGTTATCGAGCTTCAAAGTTTTAAAAGTCACAAAAGTTGTGTGTTTGAGCACATAAAGTACTATTTTTCTTGGAAATTCAACAAGATGCAATCATGATGTGTTGTGACATCTTCAAATCTTGTCGAGCTAATTAATGTGACACTTTGTTTAACAAATTTGGTCCACATTTGCCAAAGTTATAGAGCTTCAAAGTTTGAAAAGTCACAAAAGTTGTGTGTTTGAGCACATAAAGTACTTTTTTTCTTGAAAATTCAACAAGATGCAATCATGATGTGTTGTGACATCTTCAAAATCTCGTCTAGCTGATTAATTTGACAGTTTGTTTAACAACTTTGGTCCACATTTGCCGAAGTTATCGAGCTTCAAAGTTTGAAAAGTCACAAAAGTTGTGTGTTTGAGCACATAAAGTACTATTTTTCTTGGAAATTCAACAAGATGCAATCATGATGTGTCGTGACATCTTCAAAATCCCGTTGAAGTGTTTAATTTGACAGTTTGTTTAACAACTTTGGTCCACATTTGCCGAAGTTATCGAGCTTCAAAGTTTTAAAAGTCACAAAAGTTGTGTGTTTGAGCACATAAAGTACTATTTTTCTTGGAAATTCAACAAGATGCAATCATGATGTTTGGACATCTTCAAAATCCCGTTGAAGTGTTTAATTTGACAGTTTGTTTAACAACTTTGGTCCACATTTGCCGAAGTTATCGAGCTTCAAAGTTTGAAAAGCACAAAAGTTGTGTGTTTGAGCACATAAAGTGCTATTTTTCTTGGAAATTCAACAAGATGCAATCATGATGTGTTGTGACATCTTCAAAATCCCGTTGAAGTGTTTAATTTGACAATTTGTTTAACAACTTTGGTCCACATTTGCCGAAGTTATCGAGCTTCAAAGTTTGAAAAGCACAAAAGTTGTGTGTTTGAGCACATAAAGTGCTATTTTTCTTGGAAATTCAACAAGATGCAATCATGATGTGTTGTGACATCTTCAAATCTTGTCGAGCTAATTAATGTGACACTTTGTTTAACAAATTTGGTCCACATTTGCCAAAGTTATAGAGCTTCAAAGTTTGAAAAGTCACAAAAGTTGTGTGTTTGAGCACATAAAGTACCATTTTTCTTGGAAATTCAACAAGATGCAATCATGATGTGTTGAGATATCTTCAAAATCTCGTCGAGCTGATTAATTTGACAGTTTGTTTAACAACTTTGGTCCACATTTGCCGAAGTTATCGAGCTTCAAAGTTTGAAAAGTCACAAAAGTTGTGTGTTTGAGCACATAAAGTACCATTTTTCTTGGAAATTCAACAAGATGCAATCATGATGTGTTGAGATATCTTCAAAATCTCGTTGAGGTGTTTAATTTGACACTTTGTTTAACAAATTTGGTCCACATTTGTCGAAGTTATCGAGCTTCAAAGTTTGAAAAGCACAAAAGTTGTGTGTTTGAGCACATAAAGTACTATTTTTCTTGGAAAGTCAACAAGATGAAATCATGATGTGTTGTGACATCTTCAAAATCTTGTCGAGCTGAGTAATTGGAAACTTTGTTTGACAAATTTCGTCCACATTTGCCGAAGTTATCGAGCTTCAAAGTTTGAAAAGTCACAAAAGTTGTGTGTTTGAGCACATAAAGTGCTATTTTTCTTGGAAATTCAACAAGATGCAATCATGATGTGTTGTGACATCTTCAAAATCCCGTTGAAGTGTTTAATTTGACAGTTTGTTTAACAACTTTGGTCCACATTTGCCGAAGTTATCGAGCTTCAAAGTTTGAAAAGCACAAAAGTTGTGTGTTTGAGCACATAAAGTACTCTTTTTCTTGGAAATTCAACAAGATGCAATCATGATGTGTCGTGACATCTTCAAAATCCCGTTGAAGTGTTTAATTTGACAGTTTGTTTAACAACTTTGGTCCACATTTGCCGAAGTTATCGAGCTTCAAAGTTTGAAAAGCACAAAAGTTGTGTGTTTGAGCACATAAAGTACTATTTTTCTTGGAAAGTCAACAAGATGAAATCATGATGTGTTGTGACATCTTCAAAATCTTGTCGAGCTGAGTAATTGGAAACTTTGTTTGACAAATTTCGTCCACATTTGCCGAAGTTATCGAGCTTCAAAGTTTGAAAAGTCACAAAAGTTGTGTGTTTGAGCACATAAAGTGCTATTTTTCTTGGAAATTCAACAAGATGCAATCATGATGTGTTGTGACATCTTCAAAATCCCGTTGAAGTGTTTAATTTGACAGTTTGTTTAACAACTTTGGTCCACATTTGCCGAAGTTATCGAGCTTCAAAGTTTGAAAAGCACAAAAGTTGTGTGTTTGAGCACATAAAGTACCATTTTTCTTGGAAATTCAACAAGATGCAATCATGATGTGTTGTGACATCTTCAAAATCTCGTCGAGCTGATTAATTTGACAGTTTGTTTAACAAATTTGGTCCACATTTGCCGAAGTTATCGAGCTTCAAAGTTTGAAAAGCACAAAAGTTGTGTGTTTGAGCACATAAAGTACTATTTTTCTTGGAAATTCAACAAGATGCAATCATGATGTGTTGTGACATCTTCAAAATCTCGTCGAGCTGATTAATTTGACAGTTTGTTTAACAACTTTGGTCCACATTTGCCGAAGTTATCGAGCTTCAAAGTTTGAAAAGTCACAAAAGTTGTGTGTTTGAGCACATAAAGTACTATTTTTCTTGGAAATTCAACAAGATGCAATCATGATGTGTTGTGACATCTTCAAATCTTGTCGAGCTAATTAATGTGACACTTTGTTTAACAAATTTGGTCCACATTTGCCGAAGTTATCGAGCTTCAAACTTTGAAAAGCACAAAAGTTGTGTGTTTGAGCACATAAAGTACTATTTTTCTTGGAAATTCAACAAGATGCAATCATGATGTGTTGTGACATCTTCAAAATCCCGTTGAAGTGTTTAATTTGACAATTTGTTTAACAACTTTGGTCCACATTTGCCGAAGTTATCGAGCTTCAAAGTTTGAAAAGCACAAAAGTTGTGTGTTTGAGCACATAAAGTGCTATTTTTCTTGGAAATTCAACAAGATGCAATCATGATGTGTTGTGACATCTTCAAATCTTGTCGAGCTAATTAATGTGACACTTTGTTTAACAAATTTGATCCACATTTGCCAAAGTTATAGAGCTTCAAAGTTTGAAAAGTCACAAAAGTTGTGTGTTTGAGCACATAAAGTACTATTTTTCTTGGAAATTCAACAAGATGCAATCATGATGTGTTGTGACATCTTCAAATCTTGTCGAGCTAATTAATGTGACACTTTGTTTAACAAATTTGGTCCACATTTGCCGAAGTTATCGAGCTTCAAAGTTTGAAAAGCACAAAAGTTGTGTGTTTGAGCACATAAAGTACTATTTTTCTTGGAAATTCAACAAGATGCAATCATGATGTGTTGTGACATCTTCAAAATCTCGTCTAGCTGATTAATTTGACAGGTTGTTTAACAACTTTGGTCCACATTTGCCGAAGTTATCGAGCTTCAAAGTTTGAAAAGTCACAAAAGTTGTGTGTTTGAGCACATAAAGTACTATTTTTCTTGGAAATTCAACAAGATGCAATCATGATGTGTTGTGACATCTTCAAAATCCCGTTGAAGTGTTTAATTGGACAGTTTTTTTTAACAACTTTGGTCCACATTTGCCGAAGTTATCGAGCTTCAAAGTTTGAAAAGTCACAAAAGTTGTGTGTTTGAGCACATAAAGTACTATTTTTCTTGGAAATTCAACAAGATGCAATCATGATGTGTTGTGACATCTTCAAATCTTGTCGAGCTAATTAATGTGACACTTTGTTTAACAAATTTGGTCCACATTTGCCGAAGTTATCGAGCTTCAAAGTTTGAAAAGCACAAAAGTTGTGTGTTTGAGCACATAAAGTACTATTTTTCTTGGAAATTCAACAAGATGCAATCATGATGTGTTGTGACATCTTCAAAATCTCGTCTAGCTGATTAATTTGACAGGTTGTTTAACAACTTTGGTCCACATTTGCCGAAGTTATCGAGCTTCAAAGTTTGAAAAGTCACAAAAGTTGTGTGTTTGAGCACATAAAGTACTATTTTTCTTGGAAATTCAACAAGATGCAATCATGATGTGTTGTGACATCTTCAAAATCTCGTCTAGCTGATTAATCTGACAGTTTGTTTAACAACTTTGGTCCACATTTGCCGAAGTTATCGAGCTTCAAAGTTTGAAAAGTCACAAAAGTTGTGTGTTTGAGCACATAAAGTACTATTTTTCTTGGAAATTCAACAAGATGCAATCATGATGTTTGGACATCTTCAAAATCCCGTTGAAGTGTTTAATTTGACAGTTTGTTTAACAACTTTGGTCCACATTTGCCGAAGTTATCGAGCTTCAAAGTTTTAAAAGTCACAAAAGTTGTGTGTTTGAGCACATAAAGTACTATTTTTCTTGGAAATTCAACAAGATGCAATCATGATGTTTGGACATCTTCAAAATCCCGTTGAAGTGTTTAATTTGACAGTTTGTTTAACAACTTTGGTCCACATTTGCCGAAGTTATCGAGCTTCAAAGTTTTAAAAGTCACAAAAGTTGTGTGTTTGAGCACATAAAGTGCTATTTTTCTTGGAAATTCAACAAGATGCAATCATGATGTGTTGTGACATCTTCAAATCTTGTCGAGCTAATTAATGTGACACTTTGTTTAACAAATTTGGTCCACATTTGCCGAAGTTATCGAGCTTCAAACTTTGAAAAGCACAAAAGTTGTGTGTTTGAGCACATAAAGTACTATTTTTCTTGGAAATTCAACAAGATGCAATCATGATGTTTGGACATCTTCAAAATCCCGTTGAAGTGTTTAATTTGACAGTTTGTTTAACAACTTTGGTCCACATTTGCCGAAGTTATCGAGCTTCAAAGTTTTAAAAGTCACAAAAGTTGTGTGTTTGAGCACATAAAGTACTATTTTTCTTGGAAATTCAACAAGATGCAATCATGATGTTTGGACATCTTCAAAATCCCGTTGAAGTGTTTAATTTGACAGTTTGTTTAACAACTTTGGTCCACATTTGCCGAAGTTATCGAGCTTCAAAGTTTGAAAAGCACAAAAGTTGTGTGTTTGAGCACATAAAGTGCTATTTTTCTTGGAAATTCAACAAGATGCAATCATGATGTGTTGTGACATCTTCAAATCTTGTCGAGCTAATTAATGTGACACTTTGTTTAACAAATTTGGTCCACATTTGCCGAAGTTATCGAGCTTCAAACTTTGAAAAGCACAAAAGTTGTGTGTTTGAGCACATAAAGTACTATTTTTCTTGGAAATTCAACAAGATGCAATCATGATGTGTTGTGACATCTTCAAAATCCCGTTGAAGTGTTTAATTTGACAATTTGTTTAACAACTTTGGTCCACATTTGCCGAAGTTATCGAGCTTCAAAGTTTGAAAAGCACAAAAGTTGTGTGTTTGAGCACATAAAGTGCTATTTTTCTTGGAAATTCAACAAGATGCAATCATGATGTGTTGTGACATCTTCAAATCTTGTCGAGCTAATTAATGTGACACTTTGTTTAACAAATTTGGTCCACATTTGCCGAAGTTATCGAGCTTCAAACTTTGAAAAGCACAAAAGTTGTGTGTTTGAGCACATAAAGTACTATTTTTCTTGGAAATTCAACAAGATGCAATCATGATGTGTTGTGACATCTTCAAAATCCCGTTGAAGTGTTTAATTGGACAGTTTTTTTTAACAACTTTGGTCCACATTTGCCGAAGTTATCGAGCTTCAAAGTTTGAAAAGTCAAAAAGTTGTGTGTTTGAGCACATAAAGTACTATTTTTCTTGGAAATTCAACAAGATGCAATCATGATGTGTTGTGACATCTTCAAATCTTGTCGAGCTAATTAATGTGACACTTTGTTTAACAAATTTGGTCCACATTTGCCGAAGTTATCGAGCTTCAAAGTTTGAAAAGCACAAAAGTTGTGTGTTTGATCACATAAAGTACTATTTTTCTTGGAAATTCAACAAGATGCAATCATGATGTGTTGTGACATCTTCAAAATCTCGTCTAGCTGATTAATTTGACAGGTTGTTTAACAACTTTGGTCCACATTTGCCGAAGTTATCGAGCTTCAAAGTTTGAAAAGTCACAAAAGTTGTGTGTTTGAGCACATAAAGTACTATTTTTCTTGGAAATTCAACAAGATGCAATCATGATGTGTTGTGACATCTTCAAAATCTCGTCTAGCTGATTAATTTGACAGGTTGTTTAACAACTTTGGTCCACATTTGCCGAAGTTATCGAGCTTCAAAGTTTGAAAAGTCACAAAAGTTGTGTGTTTGAGCACATAAAGTACTATTTTTCTTGGAAATTCAACAAGATGCAATCATGATGTGTTGTGACATCTTCAAAATCTCGTCTAGCTGATTAATTTGACAGGTTGTTTAACAACTTTGGTCCACATTTGCCGAAGTTATCGAGCTTCAAAGTTTGAAAAGTCACAAAAGTTGTGTGTTTGAGCACATAAAGTACTATTTTTCTTGGAAATTCAACAAGATGCAATCATGATGTGTTGTGACATCTTCAAAATCTCGTCTAGCTGATTAATTTGACAGGTTGTTTAACAACTTTGGTCCACATTTGCCGAAGTTATCGAGCTTCAAAGTTTGAAAAGTCACAAAAGTTGTGTGTTTGAGCACATAAAGTACTATTTTTCTTGGAAATTCAACAAGATGCAATCATGATGTGTTGTGACATCTTCAAAATCTCGTCTAGCTGATTAATTTGACAGGTTGTTTAACAACTTTGGTCCACATTTGCCGAAGTTATCGAGCTTCAAAGTTTGAAAAGTCACAAAAGTTGTGTGTTTGAGCACATAAAGTGCTATTTTTCTTGGAAATTCAACAAGATGCAATCATGATGTGTTGTGACATCTTCAAAATCCCGTTGAAGTGTTTAATTTGACAGTTTGTTTAACAACTTTGGTCCACATTTGCCGAAGTTATCGAGCTTGAAAGTTTGAAAAGTCACAAAAGTTGTGTGTTTGAGCACATAAAGTACTATTTTTCTTGGAAATTCAACAAGATGCAATCATGATGTGTTGTGACATCTTCAAAATCCCGTTGAAGTGTTTAATTTGACAATTTGTTTAACAACTTTGGTCCACATTTGCCGAAG
Source organism: Euwallacea fornicatus (assembly GCF_040115645.1). Lineage (NCBI taxonomy): Eukaryota > Metazoa > Arthropoda > Insecta > Coleoptera > Curculionidae > Euwallacea > Euwallacea fornicatus. The sequence goes on along the minus strand of NW_027096024.1, from coordinate 21,827 downwards.
TTATCGAGCTTCAAAGTTTGAAAAGTCACAAAAGTTGTGTGTTTGAGCACATAAAGTGCTATTTTTCTTGGAAATTCAACAAGATGCAATCATGATGTGTTGTGACATCTTCAAAATCTCGTCGAGCTGATTAATTTGACAGTTTGTTTAACAACTTTGGTCCACATTTGCCGAAGTTATCGAGCTTCAAAGTTTGAAAAGTCACAAAAGTTGTGTGTTTGAGCACATAAAGTACTATTTTTCTTGGAAATTCAACAAGATGCAATCATGATGTGTTGTGACATCTTGAAATCTTGTCGAGCTAATTAATGTGACACTTTGTTTAACAAATTTGGTCCACATTTGCCAAAGTTATAGAGCTTCAAATTTTGAAAAGTCACAAAAGTTGTGTGTTTGAGCACATAAAGTACTTTTTTTCTTGAAAATTCAACAAGATGCAATCATGATGTGTTGTGACATCTTCAAAATCTCGTCTAGCTGATTAATTTGACAGTTTGTTTAACAACTTTGGTCCACATTTGCCGAAGTTATCGAGCTTCAAAGTTTGAAAAGCACAAAAGTTGTGTGTTTGAGCACATAAAGTGCTATTTTTCTTGGAAATTCAACAAGATGCAATCATGATGTGTTGTGACATCTTCAAAATCCCGTTGAAGTGTTTAATTTAACAGTTTGTTTAACAACTTTGGTCCACATTTGCCGAAGTTATCGAGCTTCAAAGTTTGAAAAGTCACAAAAGTTGTGTTATTTGAACACATAAAGTACTATTTTTCTTGAAAATTCAACAAGATGCAATCATGATGTGTTGTGACATCTTCAAAATCTCGTCGAGCTGATTAATTTGACAGTTTGTTTAACAACTTTGGTCCACATTTGCCGAAGTTATCGAGCTTCAAAGTTTGAAAAGTCACAAAAGTTGTGTTATTTGAACACATAAAGTACTATTTTTCTTGAAAATTCAACAAGATGCAATCATGATGTGTTGTGACATCTTCAAAATCTCGTCTAGCTGATTAATTTGACAGTTTGTTTAACAACTTTGGTCCACATTTGCCGAAGTTATAGAGCTTCAAAGTTTGAAAAGTCACAAAAGTTGTGTGTTTGAGCACATAAAGTACTTTTTTTCTTGAAAATTCAACAAGATGCAATCATGATGTGTTGTGACATCTTCAAAATCTCGTCGAGCTGATTAATTTGACAGTTTGTTTAACAACTTTGGTCCACATTTGCCGAAGTTATCGAGCTTCAAAGTTTGAAAAGTCACAAAAGTTGTGTTATTTGAACACATAAAGTACTATTTTTCTTGAAAATTCAACAAGATGCAATCATGATGTGTTGTGACATCTTCAAAATCTCGTCGAGCTGATTAATTTGACAGTTTGTTTAACAACTTTGGTCCACATTTGCCGAAGTTATCGAGCTTCAAAGTTTGAAAAGTCACAAAAGTTGTGTGTTTGAGCACATAAAGTACTATTTTTCTTGGAAATTCAACAAGATGCAATCATGATGTGTTGTGACATCTTGAAATCTTGTCGAGCTAATTAATGTGACACTTTGTTTAACAAATTTGGTCCACATTTGCCAAAGTTATAGAGCTTCAAAGTTTGAAAAGTCACAAAAGTTGTGTGTTTGAGCACATAAAGTACTATTTTTCTTGGAAATTCAACAAGATGCAATCATGATGTGTTGTGACATCTTGAAATCTTGTCGAGCTAATTAATGTGACACTTTGTTTAACAAATTTGGTCCACATTTGCCAAAGTTATAGAGCTTCAAAGTTTGAAAAGTCACAAAAGTTGTGTGTTTGAGCACATAAAGTACTATTTTTCTTGGAAATTCAACAAGATGCAATCATGATGTGTTGTGACATCTTCACAATCTCGTCTAGCTGATTAATTTGACAGTTTGTTTAACAACTTTGGTCCACATTTGCCGAAGTTATCGAGCTTCAAAGTTTGAAAAGTCACAAAAGTTGTGTGTTTGAGCACTTAAAGTACTATTTTTCTTGGAAATTCAACAAGATGCAATCATGATGTGTTGTGACATCTTCAAAATCCCGTTGAAGTGTTTAATTTGACAATTTGTTTAACAACTTTGGTCCACATTTGCCGAAGTTATCGAGCTTCAAAGTTTGAAAAGTCACAAAAGTTGTGTGTTTGAGCACATAAAGTACTCTTTTTCTTGGAAATTCAACAAGATGCAATCATGATGTGTTGTGACATCTTCAAAATCCCGTTGAAGTGTTTAATTTGACAATTTGTTTAACAACTTTGGTCCACATTTGCCGAAGTTATCGAGCTTCAAAGTTTGAAAAGTCACAAAAGTTGTGTGTTTGAGCACATAAAGTGCTATTTTTCTTGGAAATTCAACAAGATGCAATCATGATGTGTTGTGACATCTTCAAAATCCCGTTGAAGTGTTTAATTTGACAGTTTGTTTAACAACTTTGGTCCACATTTGCCGAAGTTATCGAGCTTCAAAGTTTGAAAAGCACAAAAGTTGTGTGTTTGAGCACATAAAGTGCTATTTTTCTTGGAAATTCAACAAGATGCAATCATGATGTGTTGTGACATCTTCAAAATCCCGTTGAAGTGTTTAATTTAACAGTTTGTTTAACAACTTTGGTCCACATTTGCCGAAGTTATCGAGCTTCAAAGTTTGAAAAGTCACAAAAGTTGTGTGTTTGAGCACATAAAGTGCTATTTTTCTTGGAAATTCAACAAGATGCAATCATGATGTGTTGTGACATCTTCAAAATCCCGTTGAAGTGTTTAATTTGACAGTTTGTTTAACAACTTTGGTCCACATTTGCCGAAGTTATCGAGCTTCAAAGTTTGAAAAGCACAAAAGTTGTGTGTTTGAGCACATAAAGTACTATTTTTCTTGGAAATTCAACAAGATGCAATCATGATGTGTTGTGACATCTTGAAATCTTGTCGAGCTAATTAATGTGACACTTTGTTTAACAAATTTGGTCCACATTTGCCAAAGTTATAGAGCTTCAAAGTTTGAAAAGTCACAAAAGTTGTGTGTTTGAGCACATAAAGTACTATTTTTCTTGGAAATTCAACAAGATGCAATCATGATGTGTTGTGACATCTTCAAATCTTGTCGAGCTAATTAATGTGACACTTTGTTTAACAAATTTGGTCCACATTTGCCAAAGTTATAGAGCTTCAAAGTTTGAAAAGTCACAAAAGTTGTGTGTTTGAGCACATAAAGTACTATTTTTCTTGGAAATTCAACAAGATGCAATCATGATGTGTTGTGACATCTTCAAATCTTGTCGAGCTAATTAATGTGACACTTTGTTTAACAAATTTGGTCCACATTTGCCAAAGTTATAGAGCTTCAAAGTTTGAAAAGTCACAAAAGTTGTGTGTTTGAGCACATAAAGTACTTTTTTTCTTGAAAATTCAACAAGATGCAATCATGATGTGTTGTGACATCTTCACAATCTCGTCTAGCTGATTAATTTGACAGTTTGTTTAACAATTTTGGTCCACATTTGCCGAAGTTATCGAGCTTCAAAGTTTGAAAAGTCACAAAAGTTGTGTGTTTGAGCACATAAAGTACTATTTTTCTTGGAAATTCAACAAGATGCAATCATGATGTGTTGTGACATCTTGAAATCTTGTCGAGCTAATTAATGTGACACTTTGTTTAACAAATTTGGTCCACATTTGCCAAAGTTATAGAGCTTCAAAGTTTGAAAAGTCACAAAAGTTGTGTGTTTGAGCACATAAAGTACTATTTTTCTTGGAAATTCAACAAGATGCAATCATGATGTGTTGTGACATCTTGAAATCTTGTCGAGCTAATTAATGTGACACTTTGTTTAACAAATTTGGTCCACATTTGCCAAAGTTATAGAGCTTCAAAGTTTGAAAAGTCACAAAAGTTGTGTGTTTGAGCACTTAAAGTACTATTTTTCTTGGAAATTCAACAAGATGCAATCATGATGTGTTGTGACATCTTCAAAATCCCGTTGAAGTGTTTAATTTGACAATTTGTTTAACAACTTTGGTCCACATTTGCCGAAGTTATCGAGCTTCAAAGTTTGAAAAGTCACAAAAGTTGTGTGTTTGAGCACTTAAAGTACTATTTTTCTTGGAAATTCAACAAGATGCAATCATGATGTGTTGTGACATCTTCAAAATCCCGTTGAAGTGTTTAATTTGACAATTTGTTTAACAACTTTGGTCCACATTTGCCGAAGTTATCGAGCTTCAAAGTTTGAAAAGTCACAAAAGTTGTGTGTTTGAGCACTTAAAGTACTATTTTTCTTGGAAATTCAACAAGATGCAATCATGATGTGTTGTGACATCTTCAAAATCCCGTTGAAGTGTTTAATTTGACAATTTGTTTAACAACTTTGGTCCACATTTGCCGAAGTTATCGAGCTTCAAAGTTTGAAAAGTCACAAAAGTTGTGTGTTTGAGCACATAAAGTACTCTTTTTCTTGGAAATTCAACAAGATGCAATCATGATGTGTTGTGACATCTTCAAAATCCCGTTGAAGTGTTTAATTTGACAATTTGTTTAACAACTTTGGTCCACATTTGCCGAAGTTATCGAGCTTCAAAGTTTGAAAAGTCACAAAAGTTGTGTGTTTGAGCACATAAAGTACTCTTTTTCTTGGAAATTCAACAAGATGCAATCATGATGTGTTGTGACATCTTCAAAATCCCGTTGAAGTGTTTAATTTGACAATTTGTTTAACAACTTTGGTCCACATTTGCCGAAGTTATCGAGCTTCAAAGTTTGAAAAGTCACAAAAGTTGTGTGTTTGAGCACATAAAGTGCTATTTTTCTTGGAAATTCAACAAGATGCAATCATGATGTGTTGTGACATCTTCAAAATCCCGTTGAAGTGTTTAATTTGACAGTTTGTTTAACAACTTTGGTCCACATTTGCCGAAGTTATCGAGCTTCAAAGTTTGAAAAGCACAAAAGTTGTGTGTTTGAGCACATAAAGTGCTATTTTTCTTGGAAATTCAACAAGATGCAATCATGATGTGTTGTGACATCTTCAAAATCCCGTTGAAGTGTTTAATTTAACAGTTTGTTTAACAACTTTGGTCCACATTTGCCGAAGTTATCGAGCTTCAAAGTTTGAAAAGTCACAAAAGTTGTGTGTTTGAGCACATAAAGTGCTATTTTTCTTGGAAATTCAACAAGATGCAATCATGATGTGTTGTGACATCTTCAAAATCCCGTTGAAGTGTTTAATTTGACAGTTTGTTTAACAACTTTGGTCCACATTTGCCGAAGTTATCGAGCTTCAAAGTTTGAAAAGTCACAAAAGTTGTGTGTTTGAGCACTTAAAGTACTATTTTTCTTGGAAATTCAACAAGATGCAATCATGATGTGTTGTGACATCATCAAAATCCCGTTGAAGTGTTTAATTTGACAATTTGTTTAACAACTTTGGTCCACATTTGCCGAAGTTATCGAGCTTCAAAGTTTGAAAAGTCACAAAAGTTGTGTGTTTGAGCACATAAAGTACTCTTTTTCTTGGAAATTCAACAAGATGCAATCATGATGTGTTGTGACATCTTCAAAATCCCGTTGAAGTGTTTAATTTGACAATTTGTTTAACAACTTTGGTCCACATTTGCCGAAGTTATCGAGCTTCAAAGTTTGAAAAGTCACAAAAGTTGTGTGTTTGAGCACATAAAGTGCTATTTTTCTTGGAAATTCAACAAGATGCAATCATGATGTGTTGTGACATCTTCAAAATCCCGTTGAAGTGTTTAATTTGACAGTTTGTTTAACAACTTTGGTCCACATTTGCCGAAGTTATCGAGCTTCAAAGTTTGAAAAGCACAAAAGTTGTGTGTTTGAGCACATAAAGTGCTATTTTTCTTGGAAATTCAACAAGATGCAATCATGATGTGTTGTGACATCTTCAAAATCCCGTTGAAGTGTTTAATTTAACAGTTTGTTTAACAACTTTGGTCCACATTTGCCGAAGTTATCGAGCTTCAAAGTTTGAAAAGTCACAAAAGTTGTGTGTTTGAGCACATAAAGTGCTATTTTTCTTGGAAATTCAACAAGATGCAATCATGATGTGTTGTGACATCTTCAAAATCCCGTTGAAGTGTTTAATTTGACAGTTTGTTTAACAACTTTGGTCCACATTTGCCGAAGTTATCGAGCTTCAAAGTTTGAAAAGCACAAAAGTTGTGTGTTTGAGCACATAAAGTACTATTTTTCTTGGAAATTCAACAAGATGCAATCATGATGTGTTGTGACATCTTGAAATCTTGTCGAGCTAATTAATGTGACACTTTGTTTAACAAATTTGGTCCACATTTGCCAAAGTTATAGAGCTTCAAAGTTTGAAAAGTCACAAAAGTTGTGTGTTTGAGCACATAAAGTACTATTTTTCTTGGAAATTCAACAAGATGCAATCATGATGTGTTGTGACATCTTCAAATCTTGTCGAGCTAATTAATGTGACACTTTGTTTAACAAATTTGGTCCACATTTGCCAAAGTTATAGAGCTTCAAAGTTTGAAAAGTCACAAAAGTTGTGTGTTTGAGCACATAAAGTACTTTTTTTCTTGAAAATTCAACAAGATGCAATCATGATGTGTTGTGACATCTTCACAATCTCGTCTAGCTGATTAATTTGACAGTTTGTTTAACAATTTTGGTCCACATTTGCCGAAGTTATCGAGCTTCAAAGTTTGAAAAGTCACAAAAGTTGTGTGTTTGAGCACATAAAGTACTATTTTTCTTGGAAATTCAACAAGATGCAATCATGATGTGTTGTGACATCTTGAAATCTTGTCGAGCTAATTAATGTGACACTTTGTTTAACAAATTTGGTCCACATTTGCCAAAGTTATAGAGCTTCAAAGTTTGAAAAGTCACAAAAGTTGTGTGTTTGAGCACATAAAGTACTATTTTTCTTGGAAATTCAACAAGATGCAATCATGATGTGTTGTGACATCTTGAAATCTTGTCGAGCTAATTAATGTGACACTTTGTTTAACAAATTTGGTCCACATTTGCCAAAGTTATAGAGCTTCAAAGTTTGAAAAGTCACAAAAGTTGTGTGTTTGAGCACATAAAGTACTATTTTTCTTGGAAATTCAACAAGATGAAATCATGATGTGTTGTGACATCTTCACAATCTCGTCTAGCTGATTAATTTGACAGTTTGTTTAACAACTTTGGTCCACATTTGCCGAAGTTATCGAGCTTCAAAGTTTGAAAAGTCACAAAAGTTGTGTGTTTGAGCACTTAAAGTACTATTTTTCTTGGAAATTCAACAAGATGCAATCATGATGTGTTGTGACATCTTCAAAATCCCGTTGAAGTGTTTAATTTGACAATTTGTTTAACAACTTTGGTCCACATTTGCCGAAGTTATCGAGCTTCAAAGTTTGAAAAGTCACAAAAGTTGTGTGTTTGAGCACATAAAGTACTCTTTTTCTTGGAAATTCAACAAGATGCAATCATGATGTGTTGTGACATCTTCAAAATCCCGTTGAAGTGTTTAATTTGACAATTTGTTTAACAACTTTGGTCCACATTTGCCGAAGTTATCGAGCTTCAAAGTTTGAAAAGTCACAAAAGTTGTGTGTTTGAGCACATAAAGTGCTATTTTTCTTGGAAATTCAACAAGATGCAATCATGATGTGTTGTGACATCTTCAAAATCCCGTTGAAGTGTTTAATTTAACAGTTTGTTTAACAACTTTGGTCCACATTTGCCGAAGTTATCGAGCTTCAAAGTTTGAAAAGCACAAAAGTTGTGTGTTTGAGCACATAAAGTGCTATTTTTCTTGGAAATTCAACAAGATGCAATCATGATGTGTTGTGACATCTTCAAAATCCCGTTGAAGTGTTTAATTTAACAGTTTGTTTAACAACTTTGGTCCACATTTGCCGAAGTTATCGAGCTTCAAAGTTTGAAAAGTCACAAAAGTTGTGTTATTTGAACACATAAAGTACTATTTTTCTTGAAAATTCAACAAGATGCAATCATGATGTGTTGTGACATCTTCAAAATCTCGTCGAGCTGATTAATTTGACAGTTTGTTTAACAACTTTGGTCCACATTTGCCGAAGTTATCGAGCTTCAAAGTTTGAAAAGCACAAAAGTTGTGTGTTTGAGCACATAAAGTGCTATTTTTCTTGGAAATTCAACAAGATGCAATCATGATGTGTTGTGACATCTTCAAAATCCCGTTGAAGTGTTTAATTTAACAGTTTGTTTAACAACTTTGGTCCACATTTGCCGAAGTTATCGAGCTTCAAAGTTTGAAAAGTCACAAAAGTTGTGTTATTTGAACACATAAAGTACTATTTTTCTTGAAAATTCAACAAGATGCAATCATGATGTGTTGTGACATCTTCAAAATCTCGTCGAGCTGATTAATTTGACAGTTTGTTTAACAACTTTGGTCCACATTTGCCGAAGTTATCGAGCTTCAAAGTTTGAAAAGTCACAAAAGTTGTGTTATTTGAACACATAAAGTACTATTTTTCTTGAAAATTCAACAAGATGCAATCATGATGTGTTGTGACATCTTCAAAATCTCGTCTAGCTGATTAATTTGACAGTTTGTTTAACAACTTTGGTCCACATTTGCCGAAGTTATAGAGCTTCAAAGTTTGAAAAGTCACAAAAGTTGTGTGTTTGAGCACATAAAGTACTTTTTTTCTTGAAAATTCAACAAGATGCAATCATGATGTATTGTGACATCTTCAAAATCTCGTCGAGCTGATTAATTTGACAGTTTGTTTAACAACTTTGGTCCACATTTGCCGAAGTTATCGAGCTTCAAAGTTTGAAAAGTCACAAAAGTTGTGTGTTTGAGCACATAAAGTACCATTTTTCTTGGAAATTCAACAAGATGCAATCATGATGTGTTGTGACATCTTCAAAATCCCGTTGAAGTGTTTAATTTGACAATTTGTTTAACAACTTTGGTCCACATTTGCCGAAGTTATCGAGCTTCAAAGTTTGAAAAGTCACAAAAGTTGTGTGTTTGAGCACATAAAGTGCTATTTTTCTTGGAAATTCAACAAGATGCAATCATGATGTGTTGTGACATCTTCAAAATCCCGTTGAAGTGTTTAATTTGACAGTTTGTTTAACAACTTTGGTCCACATTTGCCGAAGTTATCGAGCTTCAAAGTTTGAAAAGTCACAAAAGTTGTGTGTTTGAGCACATAAAGTGCTATTTTTCTTGGAAATTCAACAAGATGCAATCATGATGTGTTGTGACATCTTCAAAATCCCGTTGAAGTGTTTAATTTGACAATTTGTTTAACAACTTTGGTCCACATTTGCCGAAGTTATCGAGCTTCAAAGTTTGAAAAGTCACAAAAGTTGTGTGTTTGAGCACATAAAGTGCTATTTTTCTTGGAAATTCAACAAGATGCAATCATGATGTGTTGTGACATCTTCAAAATCCCATTGAAGTGTTTAATTTGACAGTTTGTTTAACAACTTTGGTCCACATTTGCCGAAGTTATCGAGCTTCAAAGTTTGAAAAGCACAAAAGTTGTGTGTTTGAGCACATAAAGTGCTATTTTTCTTGGAAATTCAACAAGATGCAATCATGATGTGTTGTGACATCTTCAAAATCCCGTTGAAGTGTTTAATTTAACAGTTTGTTTAACAACTTTGGTCCACATTTGCCGAAGTTATCGAGCTTCAAAGTTTGAAAAGTCACAAAAGTTGTGTTATTTGAACACATAAAGTACTATTTTTCTTGAAAATTCAACAAGATGCAATCATGATGTGTTGTGACATCTTCAAAATCTCGTCGAGCTGATTAATTTGACAGTTTGTTTAACAACTTTGGTCCACATTTGCCGAAGTTATCGAGCTTCAAAGTTTGAAAAGTCACAAAAGTTGTGTTATTTGAACACATAAAGTACTATTTTTCTTGAAAATTCAACAAGATGCAATCATGATGTGTTGTGACATCTTCAAAATCTCGTCTAGCTGATTAATTTGACAGTTTGTTTAACAACTTTGGTCCACATTTGCCGAAGTTATAGAGCTTCAAAGTTTGAAAAGTCACAAAAGTTGTGTGTTTGAGCACATAAAGTACTTTTTTTCTTGAAAATTCAACAAGATGCAATCATGATGTATTGTGACATCTTCAAAATCTCGTCGAGCTGATTAATTTGACAGTTTGTTTAACAACTTTGGTCCACATTTGCCGAAGTTATCGAGCTTCAAAGTTTGAAAAGTCACAAAAGTTGTGTGTTTGAGCACATAAAGTACCATTTTTCTTGGAAATTCAACAAGATGCAATCATGATGTGTTGTGACATCTTCAAAATCCCGTTGAAGTGTTTAATTTGACAATTTGTTTAACAACTTTGGTCCACATTTGCCGAAGTTATCGAGCTTCAAAGTTTGAAAAGTCACAAAAGTTGTGTGTTTGAGCACATAAAGTGCTATTTTTCTTGGAAATTCAACAAGATGCAATCATGATGTGTTGTGACATCTTCAAAATCCCGTTGAAGTGTTTAATTTGACAGTTTGTTTAACAACTTTGGTCCACATTTGCCGAAGTTATCGAGCTTCAAAGTTTGAAAAGCACAAAAGTTGTGTGTTTGAGCACATAAAGTACTATTTTTCTTGGAAATTCAACAAGATGCAATCATGATGTGTTGTGACATCTTGAAATCTTGTCGAGCTAATTAATGTGACACTTTGTTTAACAAATTTGGTCCACATTTGCCAAAGTTATAGAGCTTCAAAGTTTGAAAAGTCACAAAAGTTGTGTGTTTGAGCACATAAAGTACTATTTTTCTTGGAAATTCAACAAGATGCAATCATGATGTGTTGTGACATCTTCAAATCTTGTCGAGCTAATTAATGTGACACTTTGTTTAACAAATTTGGTCCACATTTGCCAAAGTTATAGAGCTTCAAAGTTTGAAAAGCACAAAAGTTGTGTGTTTGAGCACATAAAGTACTATTTTTCTTGGAAATTCAACAAGATGCAATCATGATGTGTTGTGACATCTTCAAAACCCCGTTGAAGTGTTTAATTTGACAGTTTGTTTAACAACTTTGGTCCACATTTGCCGAAGTTATCGAGCTTCAAAGTTTGAAAAGTCACAAAAGTTGTGTGTTTGAGCACATAAAGTACTTTTTTTCTTGAAAATTCAACAAGATGCAATCATGATGTGTTGTGACATCTTCACAATCTCGTCTAGCTGATTAATTTGACAGTTTGTTTAACAACTTTGGTCCACATTTGCCGAAGTTATCGAGCTTCAAAGTTTGAAAAGTCACAAAAGTTGTGTGTTTGAGCACATAAAGTACCATTTTTCTTGGAAATTCAACAAGATGCAATCATGATGTGTTGAGATATCTTCAAAATCTCGTCGAGCTGATTAATTTGACAGTTTGTTTAACAAATTTGGTCCACATTTGCCGAAGTTATCGAGCTTCAAAGTTTGAAAAGTCACAAAAGTTGTGTGTTTGAGCACTTAAAGTACTATTTTTCTTGGAAATTCAACAAGATGCAATCATGATGTGTTGTGACATCTTCAAAATCCCGTTGAAGTGTTTAATTTGACAATTTGTTTAACAACTTTGGTCCACATTTGCCGAAGTTATCGAGCTTCAAAGTTTGAAAAGTCACAAAAGTTGTGTGTTTGAGCACATAAAGTGCTATTTTTCTTGGAAATTCAACAAGATGCAATCATGATGTGTTGTGACATCTTCAAAATCCCGTTGAAGTGTTTAATTTGACAGTTTGTTTAACAACTTTGGTCCACATTTGCCGAAGTTATCGAGCTTGAAAGTTTGAAAAGTCACAAAAGTTGTGTGTTTGAGCACATAAAGTACTATTTTTCTTGGAAATTCAACAAGATGCAATCATGATGTGTTGTGACATCTTCAAAATCCCGTTGAAGTGTTTAATTTGACAATTTGTTTAACAACTTTGGTCCACATTTGCCGAAGTTATCGAGCTTCAAAGTTTGAAAAGTCACAAAAGTTGTGTGTTTGAGCACATAAAGTGCTATTTTTCTTGGAAATTCAACAAGATGCAATCATGATGTGTTGTGACATCTTCAAAATCCCGTTGAAGTGTTTAATTTGACAGTTTGTTTAACAACTTTGGTCCACATTTGCCGAAGTTATCGAGCTTCAAAGTTTGAAAAGTCACAAAAGTTGTGTGTTTGAGCACATAAAGTACTTTTTTTCTTGAAAATTCAACAAGATGCAATCATGATGTGTTGTGACATCTTCACAATCTCGTCTAGCTGATTAATTTGACAGTTTGTTTAACAACTTTGGTCCACATTTGCCGAAGTTATCGAGCTTCAAAGTTTGAAAAGTCACAAAAGTTGTGTGTTTGAGCACATAAAGTGCTATTTTTCTTGGAAATTCAACAAGATGCAATCATGATGTGTTGTGACATCTTCAAAATCCCGTTGAAGTGTTTAATTTGACAGTTTGTTTAACAACTTTGGTCCACATTTGCCGAAGTTATCGAGCTTCAAAGTTTGAAAAGCACAAAAGTTGTGTGTTTGAGCACATAAAGTGCTATTTTTCTTGGAAATTCAACAAGATGCAATCATGATGTGTTGTGACATCTTCAAAATCCCGTTGAAGTGTTTAATTTGACAATTTGTTTAACAACTTTGGTCCACATTTGCCGAAGTTATCGAGCTTCAAAGTTTGAAAAGTCACAAAAGTTGTGTGTTTGAGCACATAAAGTGCTATTTTTCTTGGAAATTCAACAAGATGCAATCATGATGTGTTGTGACATCTTCAAAATCCCGTTGAAGTGTTTAATTTGACAGTTTGTTTAACAACTTTGGTCCACATTTGCCGAAGTTATCGAGCTTCAAAGTTTGAAAAGTCACAAAAGTTGTGTGTTTGAGCACATAAAGTACTATTTTTCTTGGAAATTCAACAAGATGCAATCATGATGTGTTGTGACATCTTGAAATCTTGTCGAGCTAATTAATGTGACACTTTGTTTAACAAATTTGGTCCACATTTGCCAAAGTTATAGAGCTTCAAAGTTTGAAAAGTCACAAAAGTTGTGTGTTTGAGCACATAAAGTACTATTTTTCTTGGAAATTCAACAAGATGCAATCATGATGTGTTGTGACATCTTGAAATCTTGTCGAGCTAATTAATGTGACACTTTGTTTAACAAATTTGGTCCACATTTGCCAAAGTTATAGAGCTTCAAAGTTTGAAAAGTCACAAAAGTTGTGTGTTTGAGCACATAAAGTACTATTTTTCTTGGAAATTCAACAAGATGCAATCATGATGTGTTGTGACATCTTCACAATCTCGTCTAGCTGATTAATTTGACAGTTTGTTTAACAACTTTGGTCCACATTTGCCGAAGTTATCGAGCTTCAAAGTTTGAAAAGTCACAAAAGTTGTGTGTTTGAGCACTTAAAGTACTATTTTTCTTGGAAATTCAACAAGATGCAATCATGATGTGTTGTGACATCTTCAAAATCCCGTTGAAGTGTTTAATTTGACAATTTGTTTAACAACTTTGGTCCACATTTGCCGAAGTTATCGAGCTTCAAAGTTTGAAAAGTCACAAAAGTTGTGTGTTTGAGCACATAAAGTACTCTTTTTCTTGGAAATTCAACAAGATGCAATCATGATGTGTTGTGACATCTTCAAAATCCCGTTGAAGTGTTTAATTTGACAATTTGTTTAACAACTTTGGTCCACATTTGCCGAAGTTATCGAGCTTCAAAGTTTGAAAAGTCACAAAAGTTGTGTGTTTGAGCACATAAAGTGCTATTTTTCTTGGAAATTCAACAAGATGCAATCATGATGTGTTGTGACATCTTCAAAATCCCATTGAAGTGTTTAATTTGACAGTTTGTTTAACAACTTTGGTCCACATTTGCCGAAGTTATCGAGCTTCAAAGTTTGAAAAGCACAAAAGTTGTGTGTTTGAGCACATAAAGTGCTATTTTTCTTGGAAATTCAACAAGATGCAATCATGATGTGTTGTGACATCTTCAAAATCCCGTTGAAGTGTTTAATTTGACAATTTGTTTAACAACTTTGGTCCACATTTGCCGAAGTTATCGAGCTTCAAAGTTTGAAAAGTCACAAAAGTTGTGTGTTTGAGCACATAAAGTACTCTTTTTCTTGGAAATTCAACAAGATGCAATCATGATGTGTTGTGACATCTTCAAAATCCCGTTGAAGTGTTTAATTTGACAATTTGTTTAACAACTTTGGTCCACATTTGCCGAAGTTATCGAGCTTCAAAGTTTGAAAAGTCACAAAAGTTGTGTGTTTGAGCACATAAAGTACTCTTTTTCTTGGAAATTCAACAAGATGCAATCATGATGTGTTGTGACATCTTCAAAATCCCGTTGAAGTGTTTAATTTGACAATTTGTTTAACAACTTTGGTCCACATTTGCCGAAGTTATCGAGCTTCAAAGTTTGAAAAGTCACAAAAGTTGTGTGTTTGAGCACTTAAAGTACTATTTTTCTTGGAAATTCAACAAGATGCAATCATGATGTGTTGTGACATCTTCAAAATCCCGTTGAAGTGTTTAATTTGACAATTTGTTTAACAACTTTGGTCCACATTTGCCGAAGTTATCGAGCTTCAAAGTTTGAAAAGTCACAAAAGTTGTGTGTTTGAGCACATAAAGTACTCTTTTTCTTGGAAATTCAACAAGATGCAATCATGATGTGTTGTGACATCTTCAAAATCCCGTTGAAGTGTTTAATTTGACAATTTGTTTAACAACTTTGGTCCACATTTGCCGAAGTTATCGAGCTTCAAAGTTTGAAAAGTCACAAAAGTTGTGTGTTTGAGCACATAAAGTGCTATTTTTCTTGGAAATTCAACAAGATGCAATCATGATGTGTTGTGACATCTTCAAAATCCCGTTGAAGTGTTTAATTTAACAGTTTGTTTAACAACTTTGGTCCACATTTGCCGAAGTTATCGAGCTTCAAAGTTTGAAAAGTCACAAAAGTTGTGTTATTTGAACACATAAAGTACTATTTTTCTTGAAAATTCAACAAGATGCAATCATGATGTGTTGTGACATCTTCAAAATCTCGTCGAGCTGATTAATTTGACAGTTTGTTTAACAACTTTGGTCCACATTTGCCGAAGTTATCGAGCTTCAAAGTTTGAAAAGTCACAAAAGTTGTGTTATTTGAACACATAAAGTACTATTTTTCTTGAAAATTCAACAAGATGCAATCATGATGTGTTGTGACATCTTCAAAATCTCGTCGAGCTGATTAATTTGACAGTTTGTTTAACAACTTTGGTCCACATTTGCCGAAGTTATCGAGCTTCAAAGTTTGAAAAGCACAAAAGTTGTGTGTTTGAGCACATAAAGTGCTATTTTTCTTGGAAATTCAACAAGATGCAATCATGATGTGTTGTGACATCTTCAAAATCCCGTTGAAGTGTTTAATTTAACAGTTTGTTTAACAACTTTGGTCCACATTTGCCGAAGTTATCGAGCTTCAAAGTTTGAAAAGTCACAAAAGTTGTGTGTTTGAGCACATAAAGTACTTTTTTTCTTGAAAATTCAACAAGATGCAATCATGATGTATTGTGACATCTTCAAAATCTCGTCGAGCTGATTAATTTGACAGTTTGTTTAACAACTTTGGTCCACATTTGCCGAAGTTATCGAGCTTCAAAGTTTGAAAAGTCACAAAAGTTGTGTGTTTGAGCACATAAAGTACCATTTTTCTTGGAAATTCAACAAGATGCAATCATGATGTGTTGTGACATCTTCAAAATCCCGTTGAAGTGTTTAATTTGACAATTTGTTTAACAACTTTGGTCCACATTTGCCGAAGTTATCGAGCTTCAAAGTTTGAAAAGTCACAAAAGTTGTGTGTTTGAGCACATAAAGTGCTATTTTTCTTGGAAATTCAACAAGATGCAATCATGATGTGTTGTGACATCTTCAAAATCCCGTTGAAGTGTTTAATTTGACAGTTTGTTTAACAACTTTGGTCCACATTTGCCGAAGTTATCGAGCTTCAAAGTTTGAAAAGCACAAAAGTTGTGTGTTTGAGCACATAAAGTACTATTTTTCTTGGAAATTCAACAAGATGCAATCATGATGTGTTGTGACATCTTGAAATCTTGTCGAGCTAATTAATGTGACACTTTGTTTAACAAATTTGGTCCACATTTGCCAAAGTTATAGAGCTTCAAAGTTTGAAAAGTCACAAAAGTTGTGTGTTTGAGCACATAAAGTACTATTTTTCTTGGAAATTCAACAAGATGCAATCATGATGTGTTGTGACATCTTCAAATCTTGTCGAGCTAATTAATGTGACACTTTGTTTAACAAATTTGGTCCACATTTGCCAAAGTTATAGAGCTTCAAAGTTTGAAAAGCACAAAAGTTGTGTGTTTGAGCACATAAAGTACTATTTTTCTTGGAAATTCAACAAGATGCAATCATGATGTGTTGTGACATCTTCAAAACCCCGTTGAAGTGTTTAATTTGACAGTTTGTTTAACAACTTTGGTCCACATTTGCCGAAGTTATCGAGCTTCAAAGTTTGAAAAGTCACAAAAGTTGTGTGTTTGAGCACATAAAGTACTTTTTTTCTTGAAAATTCAACAAGATGCAATCATGATGTGTTGTGACATCTTCACAATCTCGTCTAGCTGATTAATTTGACAGTTTGTTTAACAACTTTGGTCCACATTTGCCGAAGTTATCGAGCTTCAAAGTTTGAAAAGTCACAAAAGTTGTGTGTTTGAGCACATAAAGTACCATTTTTCTTGGAAATTCAACAAGATGCAATCATGATGTGTTGAGATATCTTCAAAATCTCGTCGAGCTGATTAATTTGACAGTTTGTTTAACAAATTTGGTCCACATTTGCCGAAGTTATCGAGCTTCAAAGTTTGAAAAGTCACAAAAGTTGTGTGTTTGAGCACTTAAAGTACTATTTTTCTTGGAAATTCAACAAGATGCAATCATGATGTGTTGTGACATCTTCAAAATCCCGTTGAAGTGTTTAATTTGACAATTTGTTTAACAACTTTGGTCCACATTTGCCGAAGTTATCGAGCTTCAAAGTTTGAAAAGTCACAAAAGTTGTGTGTTTGAGCACATAAAGTGCTATTTTTCTTGGAAATTCAACAAGATGCAATCATGATGTGTTGTGACATCTTCAAAATCCCGTTGAAGTGTTTAATTTGACAGTTTGTTTAACAACTTTGGTCCACATTTGCCGAAGTTATCGAGCTTCAAAGTTTGAAAAGCACAAAAGTTGTGTGTTTGAGCACATAAAGTGCTATTTTTCTTGGAAATTCAACAAGATGCAATCATGATGTGTTGTGACATCTTCAAAATCCCGTTGAAGTGTTTAATTTGACAATTTGTTTAACAACTTTGGTCCACATTTGCCGAAGTTATCGAGCTTCAAAGTTTGAAAAGTCACAAAAGTTGTGTGTTTGAGCACATAAAGTACTTTTTTTCTTGAAAATTCAACAAGATGCAATCATGATGTGTTGTGACATCTTCACAATCTCGTCTAGCTGATTAATTTGACAGTTTGTTTAACAACTTTGGTCCACATTTGCCGAAGTTATCGAGCTTCAAAGTTTGAAAAGTCACAAAAGTTGTGTGTTTGAGCACATAAAGTACCATTTTTCTTGGAAATTCAACAAGATGCAATCATGATGTGTTGAGATATCTTCAAAATCTCGTCGAGCTGATTAATTTGACAGTTTGTTTAACAAATTTGGTCCACATTTGCCGAAGTTATCGAGCTTCAAAGTTTGAAAAGTCACAAAAGTTGTGTGTTTGAGCACTTAAAGTACTATTTTTCTTGGAAATTCAACAAGATGCAATCATGATGTGTTGTGACATCTTCAAAATCCCGTTGAAGTGTTTAATTTGACAATTTGTTTAACAACTTTGGTCCACATTTGCCGAAGTTATCGAGCTTCAAAGTTTGAAAAGTCACAAAAGTTGTGTGTTTGAGCACATAAAGTGCTATTTTTCTTGGAAATTCAACAAGATGCAATCATGATGTGTTGTGACATCTTCAAAATCCCGTTGAAGTGTTTAATTTGACAATTTGTTTAACAACTTTGGTCCACATTTGCCGAAGTTATCGAGCTTCAAAATTTGAAAAGTCACAAAAGTTGTGTGTTTGAGCACATAAAGTGCTATTTTTCTTGGAAATTCAACAAGATGCAATCATGATGTGTTGTGACATCTTCAAAATCTCGTCGAGCTAATTAATGTGACACTTTGTTTAACAAATTTGGTCCACATTTGCCGAAGTTATCGAGCTTCAAAGTTTGAAAAGTCACAAAAGTTGTGTGTTTGAGCACATAAAGTACCATTTTTCTTGGAAATTCAACAAGATGCAATCATGATGTATTGTGACATCTTCAAAATCTCGTCGAGCTGATTAATTTGACAGTTTGTTTAACAACTTTGGTCCACATTTGCCGAAGTTATCGAGCTTCAAAGTTTGAAAAGTCACAAAAGTTGTGTGTTTGAGCACATAAAGTACCATTTTTCTTGGAAATTCAACAAGATGCAATCATGATGTATTGTGACATCTTCAAAATCTCGTCGAGCTGATTAATTTGACAGTTTGTTTAACAACTTTGGTCCACATTTGCCGAAGTTATCGAGCTTCAAAGTTTGAAAAGTCACAAAAGTTGTGTGTTTGAGCACATAAAGTACCATTTTTCTTGGAAATTCAACAAGATGCAATCATGATGTGTTGTGACATCTTCAAAATCCCGTTGAAGTGTTTAATTTGACAATTTGTTTAACAACTTTGGTCCACATTTGCCGAAGTTATCGAGCTTCAAAGTTTGAAAAGTCACAAAAGTTGTGTGTTTGAGCACATAAAGTGCTATTTTTCTTGGAAATTCAACAAGATGCAATCATGATGTGTTGTGACATCTTCAAAATCCCGTTGAAGTGTTTAATTTGACAGTTTGTTTAACAACTTTGGTCCACATTTGCCGAAGTTATCGAGCTTCAAAGTTTGAAAAGCACAAAAGTTGTGTGTTTGAGCACATAAAGTACTATTTTTCTTGGAAATTCAACAAGATGCAATCATGATGTGTTGTGACATCTTGAAATCTTGTCGAGCTAATTAATGTGACACTTTGTTTAACAAATTTGGTCCACATTTGCCAAAGTTATAGAGCTTCAAAGTTTGAAAAGTCACAAAAGTTGTGTGTTTGAGCACATAAAGTACTATTTTTCTTGGAAATTCAACAAGATGCAATCATGATGTGTTGTGACATCTTCAAATCTTGTCGAGCTAATTAATGTGACACTTTGTTTAACAAATTTGGTCCACATTTGCCAAAGTTATAGAGCTTCAAAGTTTGAAAAGCACAAAAGTTGTGTGTTTGAGCACATAAAGTACTATTTTTCTTGGAAATTCAACAAGATGCAATCATGATGTGTTGTGACATCTTCAAAACCCCGTTGAAGTGTTTAATTTGACAGTTTGTTTAACAACTTTGGTCCACATTTGCCGAAGTTATCGAGCTTCAAAGTTTGAAAAGTCACAAAAGTTGTGTGTTTGAGCACATAAAGTACTTTTTTTCTTGAAAATTCAACAAGATGCAATCATGATGTGTTGTGACATCTTCACAATCTCGTCTAGCTGATTAATTTGACAGTTTGTTTAACAACTTTGGTCCACATTTGCCGAAGTTATCGAGCTTCAAAGTTTGAAAAGTCACAAAAGTTGTGTGTTTGAGCACATAAAGTACCATTTTTCTTGGAAATTCAACAAGATGCAATCATGATGTGTTGAGATATCTTCAAAATCTCGTCGAGCTGATTAATTTGACAGTTTGTTTAACAAATTTGGTCCACATTTGCCGAAGTTATCGAGCTTCAAAGTTTGAAAAGTCACAAAAGTTGTGTGTTTGAGCACTTAAAGTACTATTTTTCTTGGAAATTCAACAAGATGCAATCATGATGTGTTGTGACATCTTCAAAATCCCGTTGAAGTGTTTAATTTGACAATTTGTTTAACAACTTTGGTCCACATTTGCCGAAGTTATCGAGCTTCAAAGTTTGAAAAGTCACAAAAGTTGTGTGTTTGAGCACATAAAGTGCTATTTTTCTTGGAAATTCAACAAGATGCAATCATGATGTGTTGTGACATCTTCAAAATCCCGTTGAAGTGTTTAATTTGACAGTTTGTTTAACAACTTTGGTCCACATTTGCCGAAGTTATCGAGCTTCAAAGTTTGAAAAGCACAAAAGTTGTGTGTTTGAGCACATAAAGTGCTATTTTTCTTGGAAATTCAACAAGATGCAATCATGATGTGTTGTGACATCTTCAAAATCCCGTTGAAGTGTTTAATTTGACAATTTGTTTAACAACTTTGGTCCACATTTGCCGAAGTTATCGAGCTTCAAAGTTTGAAAAGTCACAAAAGTTGTGTGTTTGAGCACATAAAGTACTTTTTTTCTTGAAAATTCAACAAGATGCAATCATGATGTGTTGTGACATCTTCACAATCTCGTCTAGCTGATTAATTTGACAGTTTGTTTAACAACTTTGGTCCACATTTGCCGAAGTTATCGAGCTTCAAAGTTTGAAAAGTCACAAAAGTTGTGTGTTTGAGCACATAAAGTACCATTTTTCTTGGAAATTCAACAAGATGCAATCATGATGTGTTGAGATATCTTCAAAATCTCGTCGAGCTGATTAATTTGACAGTTTGTTTAACAAATTTGGTCCACATTTGCCGAAGTTATCGAGCTTCAAAGTTTGAAAAGTCACAAAAGTTGTGTGTTTGAGCACTTAAAGTACTATTTTTCTTGGAAATTCAACAAGATGCAATCATGATGTGTTGTGACATCTTCAAAATCCCGTTGAAGTGTTTAATTTGACAATTTGTTTAACAACTTTGGTCCACATTTGCCGAAGTTATCGAGCTTCAAAGTTTGAAAAGTCACAAAAGTTGTGTGTTTGAGCACATAAAGTGCTATTTTTCTTGGAAATTCAACAAGATGCAATCATGATGTGTTGTGACATCTTCAAAATCCCGTTGAAGTGTTTAATTTGACAATTTGTTTAACAACTTTGGTCCACATTTGCCGAAGTTATCGAGCTTGAAAGTTTGAAAAGTCACAAAAGTTGTGTGTTTGAGCACATAAAGTACTATTTTTCTTGGAAATTCAACAAGATGCAATCATGATGTGTTGTGACATCTTCAAAATCCCGTTGAAGTGTTTAATTTGACAATTTGTTTAACAACTTTGGTCCACATTTGCCGAAGTTATCGAGCTTCAAAGTTTGAAAAGTCACAAAAGTTGTGTGTTTGAGCACATAAAGTGCTATTTTTCTTGGAAATTCAACAAGATGCAATCATGATGTGTTGTGACATCTTCAAAATCCCGTTGAAGTGTTTAATTTGACAGTTTGTTTAACAACTTTGGTCCACATTTGCCGAAGTTATCGAGCTTCAAAGTTTGAAAAGCACAAAAGTTGTGTGTTTGAGCACATAAAGTGCTATTTTTCTTGGAAATTCAACAAGATGCAATCATGATGTGTTGTGACATCTTCAAAATCCCGTTGAAGTGTTTAATTTAACAGTTTGTTTAACAACTTTGGTCCACATTTGCCGAAGTTATCGAGCTTCAAAGTTTGAAAAGTCACAAAAGTTGTGTTATTTGAACACATAAAGTACTATTTTTCTTGAAAATTCAACAAGATGCAATCATGATGTGTTGTGACATCTTCAAAATCCCGTTGAAGTGTTTAATTTGACAATTTGTTTAACAACTTTGGTCCACATTTGCCGAAGTTATCGAGCTTCAAAGTTTGAAAAGTCACAAAA